>NC_134833.1:134553905-134869374 GCF_004210375.1 Tachypleus tridentatus | reverse complement strand
AAGTGGACAAAATCGAGCATTTTCGACACCATCTGCTTTTTGCATTTAATTTCTTGCAATTTCGTTTAAAACAATGCATACTATATACCTAGGTATTACTTGAAATAAAGTATCATAATAAATGTTTTGGGTGTAATGTGTTCATGCATTGAAGTATTGTATAGTCTTGCATGTAATGCTTGAATGAAATTATTTAAAAAACGCTCACGAATTATTCCTCAACCTAATATATCAACTGTACGTTTCTATAAGCATTTTCAATACTATATACAAATAATAAAGATTCTGGGAAACGTAGTTTACCTAATAAAATGACGTTCTTCAACTTTTGTAAATATCTGTATTCTTCAGTCAACCACAAATTAAAAAGACTTAAAATCTTGTACACTTATATTAAGATGGGACATGCAATCAACGTTATAGTTTACAGCCTAAGCCTGGCGTCATTTTATTTAGTTACGAAACTTCAAGCAATTTACGTTATATCGGACAGATAAAATACTTAACTGTCAAGAGTTATAACTATTGTTCAGAAAGATATGTTTATTTGTTTATTGTTAAGCAACGGGCTATCTGTATTGTGCCCACCCTGGGTATCGAAACGCGGTCTTTAGTTCTGAAGTGTAATAATGAATTACAAGCATATGAAACCGACAGCTGATATTTCAGCATTGAACCAGCAACAAACGATCCACTGCAAATGTAATCCTTGTTATATTTATAGATTATTTTAACGACTCTCATAAGTTAAAGTGTCTGTTTCCTACAATAGTGTATAATGTAGCTCAAAATTAAAGTGACCTAACAGGAAATAAGATACATCGTTAATATCCGCGAATTAAACGTTTGTTGTCTACATAGAGAAGAATTATGACGCTATGAACTTATCAAACAGCACGCGCGCAGAACAGAAATAGTCTTAAACAGCTCGCCCGCACAGCTCTAAAATAATCGCCTTCTATAACTGTAGTTAAACCATACAGCGTTGTCACTTCTGACTTGCTATGTGGGGCACACTAAAGGCTTTGTTTGGGATGTACAGAAAACAAATATATTCAAGAACCTAATAAAAATATAGGTCTTTATCTTTTATAGATTCATTTAGAGAGAGAGATGGTTTGTTCCAGAAATGCTAACAAAAACTAAACCGCAGTTCATTTGGCGATGCAGTTGTAAGGTTTTACACGTTACTCCTGTCAGCCTACAACAATTTATTGTAATTAGAAAAATTCATAGGGGTGAACAAAAGAAATTCCCCCCCCCCACCTCGTGTGTCTGGTTTGAAATCACACAGTGACGTGGTTTTGTCACTAACACATAAGTTGACTTCGTAATTTCAAAATATATATAAAATAGTCAACATTTAATGAAGTTAATCACAACTACCGTTTGTAAAGATTAGCCTAACAGTTGGCAGTATGTAGCGTTGACTAGTTGCCCTTTTTCTAGTTTACCAAAACTTAAGATTTGTTTGTGATTATTTGTTTTGAATTTTCGCGCAAAGCTAGCTACTCGAGGGCTATCTGCGTTAGCCGTCCCTAATTTAGCAGTGTAAGACTATAGGGAGGGCAGCTAGTCATCACCACCCACCGCCAACTCATGGGCTATTCTTTTACCAACGAATAGTGGGATTGATCGTCGCATTATAACGCCCTCACGGCTGAAAGGGCGAGCATGTTTGGTGTGACCGGAATTCGAACCCGCGACCCTCGGATTACGATTCGAACGCCTTAACCCACCTGGCCATGGCGGGTCCCAAAACTTAAGAAAGAAAAGGTTAATTGTTTTCGTTATATAAATGTCTATTTTTATTATAACAAAGCCACATCGATGGAAATCGAATCCCTGATCTTACCATTCTAAATCCGTAGACTTACCGCTGTACTAGCGGGAGACTTGGTAGATAAGATCCTTTACCTATAATCATCAAAAGCTAAAACTAATGATAATTCTAGGGTTAACGTTGTGGATAATGTTATAAAAGTTTTAAATTCTATAATAAATCTGCCGTGGGAGCAGTATAATGTGACGGTCAATCTCACTATTCGTTGATAAAAGAGTAGCCCATCCTAGCTGCCATCCCTCTAGTCTTACACTACTAAATTAGGTACGGCTATCGCAGGTAGCCCTCGTGTAGCTTTGCGCGAAATTCAAAAACAAACAGTTAATATCTCTTTTGTTACCACTTTCAGGCATGATAGGTTGACAAGGCCTATCTGTAATTGCTTTGTTGGTTTTAAATTTTACAAAGAAAATATAGGGATTTAAAATATTTAACTCCTTACATAAAGTGAAAACAAAACAATAAAATTCCCGAGATGGAGGGATAGAAATTAAGTAACTCCATAAAAAGATCTTTTTTAAAATGGAAACAAGTATGTGAAACTATTAAACATGGGTGGGAGAAGACATAACAAAGAAAACAAGTGATGTCCTGTTCACCTTAATGATAACGTTTTGTGATAATGTATTGAGACATTAGTAAAGATATCATTAGTTAATCAGTCCGTTTATTGTTCAAAGGATGCCGCCTCATGCTGACTGGCCAATGAGCTGTGAGTACTAATTAGCTGTATTATGCGATAAGGACACAGAGTATCGTTTGAGACTGGGTTGTCACATGATCGCATAATTCCACAAAGTGCGACAAAATGTGAATAACTTGAAATTGTTCCACCTGGGGTGGAAAGCTTCAAATTATACCACTAGTGATGGATAGATCGACATTCTACCAATGAGGGGTAAATTATTGTGAACTGTGTTTAGATGGAGTGGATAGTTCCAAAGTGCATCACTAGGAGTAGGTGACGAGATCATTTTCGGTGCGCAGGCCGATGTTCTATTACGTGGTTTGATTGTAAACCACCAGGAGGTGTTGATGAATACGATTCTGTGGCTTTCATAGAAACATGTTGCTGTAATTCTTAACATGATATTAGTTTCTACATTATCATTAGGATCAATTTTATGTTTTACATAAATATCCACAGTAAACAAAGTTTTTTGAATGTGTAAAGTTAGAATTTCATATATTATAGGCCCGGCATGGCCAGGTGGTTAAAGCACTCGACTCGTAATCCGAAGGTCGCAGGTTCGAATCCCTGTCACACCAAACATGCTCGCCCTTTCAGCCGTGGGGGCGTTATAATATGACGGTCAATCCCAATATTCGTTGGTAAAAAATAGCCCAAGAGTTGGCGGTGGGTGGTGATGACTAGCTGCCTTCCCTCTAGTCTTACACTGCTAAATTAGGGACGGCTAGCGCAGATAGCTCTCGGGTAGCTTTGCGCGAAATTCAAAACTGGTTCACCAAACCTAAAAAATGCCCCCCCGCTAGTACAGCGGTAAATCTACGGATTTACAAAGCTAAAATCAGCGGTTCGATTCTCCTCGGTGGGCTCAGCAGATAGCCCACTGTGGCTTTGCTATAAGAAAAACACACAAAACACAACAAACCTAAGAAATAATTTTAATCATTTCGGTTAGATAAGACCCTAAACTTATAATAATTTGTTTCTTTGTGTTTTCTTGTTGTAAAGCTACATCGAGCTATCTGTTATGTCCACCGAGGAGAATCGAACCCCAGATTTTAGCGTTGTAAATCTGTAGACTTACCGCTAGGGGGACACCTATAATTGGCAAAAGCTAAAACTGATGATAATTCTAGTGTTAACGTTGTGGAGAGTGTTATAAAAGTTTTCAACATTATAATAAAAGCAGCAATAGCTTATTGTGTAGCTTGTGTTTACTTCCAAACAAACGAAATAACTACTCTAATAATATAAAAAGCTCTTAATATTTAATTCATTAAAAGATTGCTTGAACATTTTTCATTAATAATGTCATGAATGAAAATGGAGAAAATAAATGTACGTCTCAACTTTTTAAACATTTGATTTACTATTTGAATTTATCAGAATATTACATTATACGGAATATATTTCATATATATATCATAATCATTATAATCGCAGTGTGAAAAAACAGATAGTATATTAAAGTGGATGTACAATATTGTATACATTAACAATTTTTGTATGAACTAATTTATATTTACGTGCAAACTCAATTCATTTAATCAATGTGGTACTTAAACAACATCAAGAGTTGCTCTGCCTAAATCAACACATCAACAGACAGAGTAAAGAAATACTTGAACTAAAATTGAATTTATTATATGTATTTGTGAAATGCACTTCATTTGTTTAAAGTGTAACATTCCAATGATAAACATAAAAAACAGAAAATAAGTAGCCATAGGTCAATGTTGAGAGAGTTAACACCCACGAAAGACTGAGTTAAGCAGAAAAAGGGCCTGCTGACACTGAAAGTAGGTTCCTGCTGTTTCTTGTAGCTCTAATACAGTGGTGGTTCGGCAGGATGTGCTGTTGGAAAAGCTACTAGAATTGAAAAATATGGAACTCTAAAATCCTATGGTTCTTACAGAACTGGTACACTCGTTCTATGAACTCAACGCTTAAACAAAACCAGACCAGTCCATAAAGTATGAAACTCGAAAAATTATAAAATACATTCTGTCGTACAAAGCAAATCAAAGACGTTAAATCAGTTACAACATCATAAAACCTTTCGCTCTCTAGGTATATACAACCCCTAAAATTAAAATGGATTCACGAGCTTTTGAGAACTGAGATATCATCGGCAGCATTCCACAGATATAACAAGAGAGCTGAAATTCTAATAAATAAAATTCAGTTCTAGTAATAATCTAACATTGGAATAACTGAGAAGAATTCATGATTGGCGGAAGATTCATACAGGAAAGTAGTCTAATCGACTTAATGAGCGATACACTACGTAAGTGGAAGAATCTTATTTCTGCTCGATATAAAAAAGTAGCACAACAGTTATCGAATATTCTGAAGAATCCATGGAAAACATTGAAAGATAGCAGTATATGAAGAATCCATGGAAAACATTGACAGATAGCATTATGTGAAGAATACATGGAAAACATTGACAGATAGCATTATGTGAAGAATCCATGGAAAACATTGACAGATAGCATTATGTGAAGAATCCATGGAAAACATTGACAGATAGCAGTATATAAAGAATCCATGGAAAACATTGACAGATAGCAGTATATAAAGCATCCATGGAAGACATTGACAGATAGCAGTATATGAATAATCCATGGAAGACATTGACAGATAGCAGTATATGAAGCAAGTGTCAACTAAAAGAGGAAGATTTAAACGAGTTAATATGTGTCTTGGATGTCATTATGTACTGTTGTCAACTTTCTAAAGTTAGTAATATTCTGAGTCTAGTAAGAATTAATCTCGTTTGTGGTAACAGAGAAATTAAGTACAAACTTGAGAGACAATATTGATGATAAACTGGATAGAAGTAGATGGTGTCAACGATTCAGACAAATTATCAAGCGAGTACTGTCCGATATGGATCTAGTGTTAACAGTATACTTATTATAAGCCTACTTATTAACCTGTCATTTCTAGAGGAATACAGCTTTTATTTAAATCTGTAAAAGAATTAGTTAAATCCATGACTTTAAAAAAAACAAAAGCTGGTTGAATTGACAAGATTCGTACACGTTACATAACTAAGTAAGATACAACTTTTTAAGAAACCGAGTGATTGTTTTGATGAACAATGGCAGGCTGAAGTGGTGGATATCTCTCACCTCAGACACTATTACAACTAGTTTAAGTATTTACTTAATTTACGTGTACTGATGTATTCGTTAACTATGCATTAGTTATTCTGCTTATCTAAGAAAAAGAGAGATGAGACACTTGTCAAAGCCTTCAAACACATTTTAAAACGGGATTAAAAACCCAGTAACTTCAGATGTATTCTGAAACAAAATAATTTAGTAACCACCTGTTATGGTAAATAAGAAGAAAGTCACTTTTTTATTACGTGTAATAATACAATAGCATCTATAGTAGAACGGTTTAATTGTGCTATGTCAACTACAATGTAACATTTGTTTCACACTACATAATTTACAATAATCCACGTATTCAAATTTCGTATCCTAGCAGTATTAAAACGAAACCAACGGACTTGAATCACTCTAATCAGTTTGTGGTATGGAAGACTGTTTACAAATCCACCACCAAAAGTAAATGTTGATTCAAGGTGTAAGAACAAGTAATACTCATTAGTAAAATGAAGCTTTAATTGAAGAAAGATCATAAATCTAGATCGACAAAAGAAATCTTTAAAATTCACAAGAGATTAGAGAGAAGTCCCTTAGTGTAAGGGACTTCAATTTGAAATCTCAAATTGAACGCTTTATAAACCTGAATACAGCGAGTTATAAAGTCTCCCAACGACATCTATGATGTGTAAAAAATACAATGGAATGAGGAAGGTATAAAAATAAACAGCATTTTTTAAAATGGAAAGCCTCCTCCCCATGTGGCGCAGCGGAATATCTGCGGACTTACTATGCTAGAAACCGGGTTTCGTTACCCGTTGTGAGAAGAGTACAGACAGCCTATTGTGTTGCTTCGTACTTAATTCCAAACAAATGGAAAGAACATTCTTAGAAATTTATTAATCGTATTCCTTAAACAAACATGCATCTTCTGCAGTCATAAAATGTTAAATATAATTCTGGTACTCATTATTTGTTATGGATCAAGCGTAAGTGACATTACCTAGTAGTAGTTCTACGAAATATCCCCCCCAGTACTTTGACAAATTATGTCAATAATTACGTCAATCATCTTTCCAGACTTATTAAACTTCAAGGCTGTTAGGGAGATGCCTTGGCCTAATTAGAGTATCCACATAGTTGGTATAACGTAGCTGATGGCACAGGATGGATTTCCTACTTTTCTCTCAGTCCGTTGACATAACAAATTATATTAAATCAGGTCATTACAGTGAACCTGAATATTTAATTAGAATTGTAAATCCAAAAGAGAAATTACTTCTTGGATCTAAATGTACTCATGATTCATTCACCAGAAGAATAAGCGTAAGTGTGAAAGATGGCGCCTACTACACAGACTTGATAATAATCGAATTATAACAGAGCCCAAAACAGCTCCATACACTGTTAACATACATAATGGTTTGATTAACTTTTCGTGTACACAAACAATGTGGAATCTAGTACTGTTGGTAATAAGATTTTAACACTAATACGAATAATTCAAATTGAAGATCAAAATGGAGACATGATCACTGGAACATTTACAAAACTGCCTTACAGACCACTTTTTAAGCAAAGTTTTACAGACCATTGAGATTAATATAAAGGATGACATTGGTTGACTTATCCAATCTGAACAGGAGAAGTTGTCATAACACTTCATTCTCGTCTTTCATCTGTGATATCATGAGAGTACTCTATCATCTTGACCCTGCCATCTATGAAGTATAGTACGATTACCAGGTAGGACGGAGATGACCTAATTATGCTGGAAGTAAATGGCAATGTTCATGGATTGGGTAACGTATGGAAGTAATCTATTTCATTCAGTAATTATATTTCTGTAAGAAGTAGCTTTACCCATCAGAAAACAATCGTTTTAGTATTGCATAAATTTAGCATAAAATGCCATACAAGCAAAATATTTTGTTGTGGCTGGAAAACAATGAACAATGCATGGAACTCAGAAACTGTCTCAAGTGGCCAAGAAGTTCATAAAACTAGCTGCTTGATCTAATAGGAGGAAGACACCAAAAGGTCCAGTGTTCAGAAATGCTCAAACCAAGAAACCAATAATAACTCCAAAATGTTTTGACAAGTAATCATGTCCCTCATTCCACACAAAAGGTCATGTCAGTACACAAACTCTAAACTAGGTTTTCCTTTTTTCCCTCCTTCACAAACCATGGTTCAAGGAAGTCATTGAAACAAATATTATCCTTCAGCATCAGTGGTTGACAGAAGACCCGTCGAATTTTTTATAACAGGTTCGAGAGATGAATGCCGAGATTCAACACAATAATATCTTCATGTAAAAGCACAGGTTATCAAACCAAATGAAACCGATATAAAAAGGTAAAATATATATCAACTCCTGTCAGTATGTTTCTCAATTCTCTAATTTGTCAGGTAGATGTATACCTCAAGGACAAACTCATCTGTTCGTCTCACAATCTTTAAATGTAAAAGACCTGCACAGAAGCTTTACTGAATTGTGATTTTGAAGATAAAAAAAGTCATTTGAGTTCATCTGTATTGGTAAAGGACACAAAGGACAGTTTTGATGAGCTTGACTTTAATGGTAGTGAGAACAATGAAATCAATGCTCGATACATAAGGACATATGGTTGTCAGACAATCGGCATGATCAGTCACCTACATTTGGTCTTTTTTTCAAAACAAAATCATTTCAGGTGGAGTAAATTTAAAACTATGTTTTCGAAGTAAATATGTATTTTTTTATGTCCAGTGGTGAATCTGGACTCAAGATAGTTCTTCTTCACATTTCTTCGCTAGAAAGGTCAAGATAAGTCCACCCGTTATTCCAGAAAGAAACAGCTAGATATTTTTTGAAATATACAATGTATAAACCACTTTTAATTCTACATGGAAACTTAAAGGTATCTATTAATAATGTATTTTTGGATCATGTACTCACACATCTTGTTCTATGATATGTTAAAAATGATACATTTAATGGTTCCTGTGAGATAAATCTGTACAGTTTCAAACATTACAGTATCAGTTTCATGGCAGTCAACGTGTATATAAAAGAGAATCCTGCTAGCTCTTTGCAATCTGGTTTAGCTGTAAGTCCGTATGCACAGAGTAGTGAAATACTATTCAGTTGAGCAGAAAAACAGTGTCAAGAACAAGGAAATAACATCAGTTGCAACAAATATTCAGGAAGATATACATTATTTGCCACTGACCTGAATTCCGATTTCTCTTCCTAAGATTAGTATGTTAACATGGTAAAAAGGAAATTTGTGAGTTAAGATATGCCTTGGCATGAGACTATCCAATGCAATGATTATCCTATGAAGAATTTCAATTAATTTTGTAAGTTGATACTGATCTTAAACATCTGAACTGCCTAACTGAAAGAATCCCAGGGTACAAGCTATTATATGGGATATAAAATGTACCCTGGGTTCTGGAGGTGACTGCAGAAATAGGACCCACATTGCAGATGGGATACACTGTCTATCGGTCTTACCGCCCATTCGCCAGTCTCACATGAAGAAAAAAGTAAGAGAATAGCAACAGAAATAATAGATATAGAAATAGAAATTAGGAAAGCAAGATGTGGATGCTCAAGCCCACAACTTCCCACATCCAATCACCTTTCACTGCCAGCAGACAGTTGTGGGAAGGCGACTACTCTCCAAAGTAAAGAATAAGAAAAAAAAAGTGCAAAATAAAAATAAGAAAAATTAAGTACTACCATTTGGGGTTAAGTTAAATAAACTTATCTCTTGAAGTTAGCATTCTAGCCCCTATTATGGTAGAAAGATTAATTGGTAGCCCAGTATACGAATTATACTAGTATGAAGGGTCCATCCAGTTATCTAAATTAACTAGGAAAATTCCCAACCAACATCCATAATTAATTAATTTTCTCTTAAAAATATACAGTCATGTGAAAAAGTTAGGACACCCTATGAAACCCTGTGTATTTTTGTAACATTTTTGGATATATAGATATTTTGTCTCAATTTCAACAATACTGAGAGATTATAGGAATATAACTAAACAATTAAAACTGAAGAAAAGACTTTTCAAGATCTTCTGTAAATGTAATTCTGCAAAAATGCATATTCTAACTGAAGAAAATGTTAGAACACCCCACCCCCTAATAGCTAGTGTTACCCCCTTTGGCTAAAATAATTGCAGTGAGACGCTTCTTGTAGCCAACTACCAGTCTCTGCCATCGGTTTAAAGAAAGTTTGCCCCAGTCTTCAATGCAGAATTCTTTCAGCTCTGAGTTGTTTGAGGATTTTCTTGCATGTACAGCACGTTTCAAGTTACCCCACAGCATCTCAATGGGATTAAGATCTGGGCTTTGACTCGGCCATTCCAGGACTCTCCATTTCTTAGTTTTCAGCCAGTCCTTGGTGGATTTACTGGTATGTTTTGGATCATTGTCGTGTTGCAGGGTCCAGTTCCGCTTCAGCTTTAATTTTCGTACAGATGGTCTCACATGATCCTCAAGCACCCTCTGATACACAGTAGAATTCATGGTGGATCCTATGATTGTGAGCTGTCCAGGTCCTGCTGAGCAAAGCAGCCCAAACCATGACACTTCCACCTCCATGCTTCACAGTTGGTATGAGGTTCTTTTCCTGGAATGCTGTATTTGGTTTATGCCAAACATGCTCTCTGTTCTGATGTCCAAGTAATTCAATTTTGGACTCATCTGTCCAAGAACATTATTCCAGAAGTCCTGGTATTTGTCTACATTCTCTCTGTCAAACTTCAGTCTGGCCTTGATGTTTCTCTTAGAGAGCAAAGGTTTCCTCTTTGCACACCTCCCATGCAAATTAAACTTGTGCAGTCTCTTTCTGATTGTAGAGGCATGCACTTTCACATCAACAGTAGACAGCCTGCTGTATGTCCCGTGATGACATGTTAGGGTGTTTGGAGACCTCTTTCAGCATTTTGCGGTCTGCTCTCGAGGTGAACTTGCTTGGATGACCGGACCTGGGCATGTTGGCAGTTGTTTTGAAAGCCCTCCACTTGTGACTATTTTCCGGACAGGGGAATGGCTGATTTCAAAATCTTTTGGTACTTTTTAAATTCCTTACCAGACTCATAAGCTGCTACAATTTTCTTTCTGAAGGCCTCAGACAGCTCTTTTGCTCACACCATGGTGCTCACTCTCACTTCAACAGTCAGGAGCACACCAAACTAAATGTCTGAGGTTTAAATAGGGCAAGCCTCATTCAAAATGCTGAGTAACGATCTTCTAATCATGTGCACCTGGTGTGATACACCAGTGTGTGAGTTGAGTCATTTTAAGTAAAAATAAATGTGGGGGTGTCCTAACTTTTTCCTCAGTTAGAATATGCATTTTTGTTGAACTACATTTAGAAAAGATCTTGAAGTCTTTTCTTCAGTTTTAATTGTTTAGTTATATTCATATAATCTCTCAGTATTGTTAAAATTGAGATTAAATATCTATATATCCAAAAATACACAAGTTTTAATGGGGTGTCCTAACTTTTTTACATGACTGTATATATATATATATATATATACTCTCACAAGATACGTCTAGACGAAACAAGCCAATAATCAACACCTTGACAAAACAGATGTATACATTAATTTGAAACCCAATAATCAACCAGATAGTCATTGAGTCTATATTTACTTTGGTCGAGATGAAAAAGAAGAATACTTAGATCCATATCCTCATTATAAGAAGATTCACCATCAAGAGCTTTCGAACGTGGACTTACAATACAAAACTTTGTTTGTTTTTTAGTTTCGCGCGAAGCGACACGAAGGCTAACTGCATTAGCCGTTCCTAATTTAGCAGTGTAAGACCAGAGGAAAGGCAGCTAGTCATCACCACCCACCGCTACCTCGTGGGCTACTCTTTTGTCGACGAATAATGTGATTGACCGTAATATTATAACGCCCCCAACGGCTGAAAGGGCAAGCATGGTTGGTATAAAGGGGATTCGAACCCGCGACCCTCAGATTACGAGTCGAGTTCCTTAACCACCTGGCAATTCCAGACCGTGGTATTTGTTAAAGAAAGTACGTGGTAATACCAATATAATGTCGTGGAAGACTCGTATGGTTTCACTTTATTTACTTGCAAGCGTTATGGACTAAAAGTCAGTATCTTACTATTAAAATGTATTAGTGTAAGTCATTGTCTCTATAATAATAAATAATGTAGGTAAATACAGAAAAAAATTTAGTAGTTCATCACATGAATATTAAATTCCTTAGTATTCTAGGAAACAAAACACGGAGATGTTTGCGTTTTACTTATGTTTACAATTTAGGATTTGATGTTAACAAAATTTACAGTAAGTCCGTTTGTTTGAAGTTAAGTTCAAAGCTACACCACAGCATCGAAAACCGGTTTATAGCATTGTATGACTGCAAACATACCGTTGTGCCGCTAGGGGGTTTACGGTATGTAGGATAAGCTCACGGTATTTACTGAAACACAAGTACAGGAAGCTTTGAGATTGTTTTTATCCGTCCTAGGAATATGTATTACTGGAAGTATTATAACTTTGTAGGCTGCCTGCTAATGGGATATACATCTCCAAAGTACGTAAATATTTTTAGGTGTCGGTTTTAGATTCCTCTATCATACGTGTTTTACACACAAAAATGCGCAACTTTTTCACCTACTTCACGTGTTTCCGAAAGTGAAACACGTCTTGGAATTCTGCGTTACATTGTTGCTGTAAATGAAAACATCCATTTTTTAATTTTCTTAGTATTAATTGCCAAGATGTTTATTGTACCACTTCTAAATTAAAACCTTTGAGAATGTTCGTCGCAATATAATATAACAGCATGCGCAAACAAAAGTACATATGTGTATATTTTTCACAGTTTCAACAACTACTGCCGTAATTTTTTTCGTCATTACATAATACAACTCTTTTCGTATCTATTAATAAGAAGTAAACTATGTTAAGGTATTTTTATAATTTCATATCATTTAACAGCTATCTTTGTTTGAGCACAAAGCCATTTTGAGTTATTTGCTATATTCATCCCTCGGAATCGAACCACGTATTGTAGAGTTGTAAATCCAAAACATTTACCTCTGTACTACCGGGAAACGATATTTAGTGAATCTCAACTCCTTGTTTTGGATATACAATACTTGTTTCTAGATTATCTCAGAATTTCACACAAACCTACACAAAAATCTACTATTCAAATTTTGAGCTGATAGCCAGGAGGAAGGACAACTAGTCAACAGTACCCACCGCCAACTCTTGGGTTTCTCTGATCGAATAGTGGGGTTTGACCGTCACTCTTATAACACTCCCACTGTCAAAAAGTACGAAGCTCGTTTTTGAGGCATCGGACCGTAAACATAGAATATTTGGATTGGTAGTTCGAGTACGCTAACCATTAAGACTCGCTCGAGACCCACTTTCGTTGACTGTGCAAGAAATAAGATATATTTTTTTACACATTATTGCAATGTACATTATTTGATTCTGTCAAAAAAATAAATCCTTCGCAGAAGTCTACTATAAAACCATCTTCACGTCATCTTTAGCAAAAAGAACTTTAATTCTTCGCAATGAATCAATAAATAATTATGAACGTTTATAAGGAACTGAACACTGGGATCTTAGAGGTCCCTAAAACTAGCCCAAAACTAACTTTACTCTTCATTAATTATTAGGGCCTGAATTTGGTTTGCATTTAGTGTGCGCACTTACATAATTTTGTTTTATTTGTAATTCAGCGGAGAGGAAGAACTGAAACACTTCGAATCCCTGTCTCACCAAATATTATCGCCTTTTCAGCCGTAGGGGTGTTATAATATGAAGGTCAATCCCACTATTCGTTGGTAAAAGAGTAGCCCAAGAGTTGGCCCTCTAGTCTTACACTGCTAAATTAGGGACGGTTAACGCAAATAGATAGCTCTCGTGTAGCTTCGCGCGAAATTCAAAACAAAACAAACCAAACTGAGACACAGGAAATGACGACTCCCTTCAGAATCCTCACAAAAAAAAAGAAGTTAAACGCGATGAAACATACGAAGAATGTTTTATAATAAATTATATAGGCTAAAAACAAAAGATTGGCTCTTCGCCAGCGACATCTTCTGGAGTATATCCTATATTCATTTTCCCTTTTGTTGTACCTTAATCTATTCCATTCTCCAGTGACTGGAAGACGAAATACAACGTATAAAATATAGCGGCTGTTTCTCGAAAATATAAAAAGAATAAAACATTTATACCTGATAAGTTTCTAGTTCGGACTTAACTTATTAAACTGCTTCACTGGTGCTAAATGTTCTGTTTTTCTAGCATTACAATTTCTAAATAATAATAAAAAAGCGGATGTACTTCGTGTTCACTTTCCCTACAATACTTTACCCTAATGCTTAGAAAATTTATTCGTAAGTTTAAATTATGTTAACATTTCAAAGTGCTGTTTGAGATGCCTGATCGTTGAAAGACTAAAATGAAGAAATTTTTTGCACATTAATTAGTCTGACCAAACGTTATCGCAGTGATACAAGCCTCTATACGAGAGCAAAGAATCTAAGTAAATCTGTATTGGTCATAGTCTGATTACACTTGTTCAAAGTTTGACAAAAAATGTTCCAGGATAGAAGATGTAATTTTCTACTATTGCTTCGTTGGACCTCGTTGTCACACAGTAGAAGTTCATGCTACTGTACAAGTGAAAATCAGACTGATGTGGTGACATGCACTTTCATACGTTTTATTGCGTAAAATATTTTGAATTTTCAATTACGTCTAGCACTCAAGGTGTCTTGTGCATCTAAACCTTGTACATAAGATGTATAATCACTGATAATAGAAGCGTTATCAAAGTACAAACAACACAAAACATATATCTGTGGCCCTATACCTCAAGTAAATGGTTCGGTAATGAAATATTTGTTCTCTGATATAGACATCAATGGATTGAAACTATGACTTCTCATATTTATAGTCATGATCTACTTACATCTGTTTCGGATCTTTATAAGTAGTTGATAGTGAACAAGACCCTCTCTTAATGAATTAAAAGCTCGCCTTATCAGCGTTGTCATTCTTGGTACATGAGTGGACAATACAAACGCTACTCTTCAGAAAAGTCCTCTGAACACTCGACTCTGGCATTATTCTATGACGGAAAATTAACTGTTTCGTTGCTGTGAAATACTAACTTGAACGTCGATTAATCGCAAGGAAATAAACGGTTTGGTTTGAATTTCGCGCAAAGCTACTCGAGGGCTATCTGCGCTAGCCGTCCATAATTAGCAGTGTAAGACAAAAAGGAAACCAACCCTTGGGCTTCTCTCTTACCAACAAATAGTAGGATAGATCGTAACTTTACAACGCCCCACAACTGAGAGGGCGAGTATGTTGGGTGTGACGGGGATTCGAACTCACGACCCTCGGTTAGCAAGTCGAGTGCCTCCACCACCTGGCCATGTCGGGCCTTATTCGATAAAATATAATTTTTCATTAACACTACAGTTAGTTTTTTTTTATTTTTATACACCTAATGCTGTGTAATTCTACATATAAACACTTGCACAAAATATTTTACCTTCTATGCATGGTGAATAATTAATACGTATATTTGTGGTAGTTTCAATCTTTTCTGAAACGTTATATAGATTTACGCATATGAGAATTTCGAAGTAGCGCAACACGCGTTAGTTGTAACACACAAGATCCAAATTCCAGCACGCAACAACGAAAACATAATTTCGTTTCTTGAGTTACGTATTATACTTCGAGCAAGTCTCCCATTTATTATGTTATGTATGTTAACGTATTACTATTTCAAATAACCGGAAATTTGAAGCTGAATTTAGAACAAATTTAAAATGTTACAATATGTATTAAACTCGTTATATTTCCCAATAAGATTGATACGCACAATTTTCTTTTATGACACAAATATATTTTAATATACAACCAAAAAACAATACAATTTATAATAATAGTTATTACTAATAATTATTACAAATTATGTTTATATACAAGAGTTTTACAAACTTACCAACTATACTGAGTCTTATACCCAGTCGAAAACTGAATATTTAATCTATGGTCCAGGTTCATGACGATCAACTTATTTCTGAGTTGATATTGTTACGTCTCTTTCTTGGCTGACGTCACATTGGATACATGCTGACTCTTTCCAGCAAAAATATTCAACGTTCTCGTAAAAATTCTAACGTCCGAAGTAATTCACTGAAATTAAATGGCTTGTAATGTTCGAAATCTATAAACATTCTTGGTACAATTCTGTACTTTTCCGATTAATAAGCGTTAATTACTGTTATAGCTTCCGACGTCTACAGCACAATGAATTTAGCTGACGTATAATATTCTCCTTCCGACTCTCGGCTAGCCGCTTCTTATAGGAATCACGCTAGTCCCTAGAACATTCACCAAATTTCGTTTGCAACAGTACAGTCAGTTACTAGTATTACATAACACATAGTACATTGGTGATTGTCACTTTCAAAAATTCTCCATAAGTTTCGAGAACAGGCAAAACTTGTGCAATACACAGTCAAGTATATACGTCACATGCAAAAAAGAAAACTAAACAGAAACAAGCATAGACACTAAAATAAATGTATAACAATAAATCTGTTACACTTGTGATTTGTGACAAATAAAAGGAATGAACTAACTCATTCTGATGCTTGTTGGGTAACTAGGAAGTTAATACTTTTGTGAAGTTATCAAGTTCACAAAGTACTAGTAACTATTCAAGTGTAAGAATGGATTTGGACAGTTCTGTAAAATAAATTAACATATGCCTTAATAAATAATAAATTTTCTGAGCACAGATGCATACGTGTTAATTCCCCGGCGGGACAGCATTAAGTATACGGACTTATAACGATAAAATCCTGGATTTGATTCCTTCCGATTCACACAGCAGATAGCCCAATGTGGTTTTGCTAAAAACAAACAAATATACGTACCGAACGTAAGAAATAAATTTTATTCTGAACTTGCATACTGAATGTCCCTCGGCAAATTTGCGGAATTACTGCGTTAAAATCCGAGTTTTGATTTTACGTGGTGGGCAGAGCACAAATAACCCATTTTATAGTTTTGCTCTAATGACTGTATGGTGTTTTTTTTTTTCTAAATCTTAAAGAGTTTGCTGTCGTGGGACAGCAATGTAATGATAGCAGTTAGTTGCTCCCTCGTGCGGTGAATCACGTGCTCTGAAGTAACGTACTATTTACACAGCGAATTAATTAAATTTCAAGAAACATTAGTAACAGAAGTTATCATATCAGAATGATTTTCAATGTACATTTGCATTATAAATAAAAATAAATCTGACTGTGTGTTGTATAATTTGAAAGAGATGCTCAGTAATTATTTACATATTATAATCACATAAACTTTAATCTTACTGAATATCATGGTTTAACCTTCATACTGTACTAAAGTAATTTTCTTCACGTATCAGAGGGATAAAGTAAATCTCAACTACTGTCAACTAGCATGGAAAATTAAATTCTAATGGGGATTTTCATACCGTACTGAGCCCGGCATGGCCAAGTGGGTTAAGGCGTTCAACTCGTAATATTAGGGTCGCGGGTTCGAATCCCTGTCGCACCAAACATGTTCGCCCTTTCAACCGTGTGTGTGTTATAATGTAACGGTCAATCCCACTATCTGTTGGTAAAAGAGTAGCCCAAGAGTTGGCGGGGGTGGTTATGATTAGCTGCCTTCCATCTAGTCTTACACTGCTAAATTAGGGACGGCTAGCGCAGATAGCCCTCGCGTAGCTTTGCGCAAAATTCCCAAACAACAAACAAACATACCGTACTAGAACTCTCACCACTTACTCAACTGAGATTAAAATAACTTTTCACTTCTTTATAGTATATCAAAATAATTATCAATATTCATTAATATACTAATTGAAAATTAATCTCAGTGTGAGATTTCATAGTATTTCAAAGTAACTTTCAATATTTATTTGCACTCTTGGTTAAAATGAATCTCAAAATTATATTACGCTGTTTATTATGTGACGTTATATTGCATTACTTGTTTATTTGCTTGTTTTATAGTCACAAAGCTGCACATCGAGCTATCTTTGGCTTGCCTCCTGCCGGTACAGTATGGAAAACCGACTTTAGCGTATCAGTCCTCAAATCTGCTGTTCAGCCACCGAATGGGCAAGTTGGGGAGTATAATATTACATTATCCCATGTCGTAAAGTGCCCGTGATGTAGGAATTTCCCACACTAAAAGATGGACGTAAACAGACAGAAATAAAATATTAAAGATATAGTCTATGTGACCAAATACATTCGAAGAAAAAAAACTTTCGCTTTTAGAAGAAATACTGATGTTATCAATAAAAGTATATTGTCTTATAAACTTCGCCTAGTAACTTTTAAATTCAGCGATCGCTTATGATATGCAGAATAATTTGAATAATTTGGCAAAATAGTCGCAAAAGCCCTCTACATTGTAGTGATTTAAATTAATGAGATTGCAAACTTCTTTTTATCACACTACTATATGTCTGTGTCAATCCTTACAAAAATACCACAGTTTCTTATTCCAGAATACTTCATTCTCTGACGTCGAAGGTTCAATCTATGTACTGTTATTTATAGATACAAAACCGTGGGGTTGAGAGTAGGGTAGGGCAGCTCAGTTGAATCTTGTCGACAATTATTTCATGCAAGACAAATATATCTTGCTCAAGATAAGAAGGTCGCTTGTTATAGCAGGAATTCTAGGCTCTCAGATGCTGTAGTTGCACTTGAAATGTTACGTCTTTCTTCGCGAACTTGAACCAAATGCTAACCAGGTCATTTTTTGTTGCATTTGTATTGCGATTTATCTGTTATTAAGCGGAAAGCTGTTTCCACCTTAAGCATCGAACCCTCCTGTTTTAGGGTTATAATCCTTCAAGGTTTTGTATTCCTGAAGAAGGTTGAAATGTAAAACATCGCCCTCAAACTTACCGCTAATCAACCAGGAAACAAGACTTTGTTAGTTTGCTTGTTAAGTGCAAAGCTAGAAAAAGGACTATCTGTGTTATACCCTCCGCGAGCATCGAAACCTGATTTCTAACGTTATAAGCCCTCAGATATGTCCTCTGAGCAATCGGGAGGAAAGGCTATATTATATTATTAATTCACTGAAAAGTGTTAGTATTATAACCTTTGCTAGCATTAGAGTTCTTTTTCATTTATATATGTATATATGTATAACAACTCTTGTTTCGTGCAAGTTACTTAGTAGCTTTTTACATAGTACTAGAATTAAATAAAACACAAATGTATTCACAATAAAGCATAAATGTCATCACATTTTATTTTACACTTTGTTTCCCTAGAATATGATGAAAACTTCTTTGTCTATTCGGCCCGGCATGGCCAAGCGTGTTAAGGCGTTCGACTCGTAATCCGAGGGTCGCGGGTTCGAATCCCGATCGCACCAAACATGCTCGCCCTTTCAGCCGTGGGGGGCGTTATAATGTTACGGTCAATCCCACTATTCGTTGGTAAAAGAGTAGCCCAAGAGTTGGCGGTGGATGGTGATGACCAGGTGCCTTTCCTCTAGTCTTAAACTGCTAAATTAGGGACGGCTAGCGCAGATAGCCCTCGAGTAGCTTTGCGCGAAATTCAAAACGAACAAACAATCTTTGTATATTATCCTTAATCCTAACCAAGATTTTTATGCAAATTTCTGCTTACGTATTAGAAAATGTGAAACTGGTAAACAACGTGCAAGCACCAAAGTGCTGCTGCTGTTTATATTATACGTGAATATTTTAAACAGTTAATGACAAATGGAACGAGAATTAAACAGATAACGTGGCACAGTCACGTTTAACTAGCTACGACTTTTTAACAGGAGTTCATATACAGTCATATATTTGAAGTCAATTATGAGGGTATTTTTTGCTACTGTTTATACTTTTAGAGGGCGCTTTAATTAAACTTCCAATTATTTAAAATGCTTATATCAAACGCAGAATTACATAATGGACTATCTGCACTGTGTCCATCGTGAGTAACCTAACAGATTTTAAATGAGTACCAATGAAACATTACACATTTTTGCTGAAACAAGTTAGCACATCAGTTTTATACTTATGACTGTGAATCTATGTGGTTCTTCTTCTCTCAATATCAATTAAACATTAAGTATTATTAATTTCTCTTCATTTTCAAGTTTTTAAGTTGAATGTAAAACTGTAAACTTCAGAAAATAATAGTTACCCAAACACGATCTTTTGAGAAAACTTTTGTGGCTATTTGTAATTTTCCTTGAACGTCGTACGTTGCATTATAATTCATTGAACTGAGAGTTAAAAATATAGCTTTAAGTTCACTGTTGAGCTATTGTTGGATAGTGAGCAACAGTTGGATCTGGTTTGAACCTCCATTTAGTTCCAGAAAATATGTATACCTCAATAAACTATACCTCCCGGTACATACAGGAAATATCTATCTGAAACTGAAAGCAGTCAGTGAAAACAGACAGGATATGAGCTCAAGCTGTGAATTATGATAAGTTAAAAATGTATAGTTTAAATTAACGAAAAGTCTTCTTTGATAAATGATAACTACAGACACGTTGCATTACTGTAAGAGATATAGATAAAATGATGTATCTTAAGACAATTAATGCTCACTTGGATAACAGTGTCTTATTATATAGGATTGAACAGATTATATCAAAACGATTTTAAATATGCAAGTCAGTAAGTCACGTGTATAACAAAAGCCGATTTATCAGAAATAATTACATTTTGACGTCGTCTGGCATTACGTAGTTAGTGTGACGTCATCAAAAATTAATCGAAGTGAAATATTCATACACTTAAATGGCACAACGGTATGTCCGCGAATTTATAACACTAGGAACCAGGTTTCGATACTCATGGTGGGCAAAATACAGACAGCACATCCTGTAGCTTTGTGCTTAACTACGAACAAACTGATTTTAAACACGTATTCAGATCGTGAATTTAGACTGTACAAGATGGTGGTATACTTTGCACTTAATTGTACTGGAAATAAATGCGAATCAACGTGGAGTACCAAGCATGTAGAAAAAAAATCTACAAAAATTGTATCCCAGCCATGATAAGTAAAGTACAGTGTCTTGTGAAAAGTAAAGATTCGTTCGTGATCACTGTTCGTATATTTGAGGCAACAGTATGCAACATAATTAAAGAGGATCTCCGACTGGAAGAAAGTCATATAATTCAGAATCACGCAAATTTCTTTAACGAAATATTCGTTCAACCATTGCATACTTCAAGCAGACATAACGGTATGTTCACTGGATGCAATGCCTATGCACGTTTGTGCAATCGAACAGTTGGAACAGGCGCTGAGAAACTATTGTTTTCGCACACTGGACGAACTATTAATAGCAGCAAGGAGGAGTGGTGTGCTTTGCAGTGACGGACTTACTGCGCAGTTTTTTATCAAGATGCATATACATTATGTAGAGCATAACTAGACGTTGCGACCTGGACTGTAACGACTCTAACTGTAAAGTTAGATAGTTTTAAAACATCTTTAGCTCTTTCCTACGGCTAGAAACAAATAAACCTCATTTCAATAATATTTCGTATCACCATTATTTGGGATTTAGTGCCTATTATAAGCAAGTATGCTTCACATTTCAAAGTGTGATATCTTTCTCTTAAGTTAACTCTATTTCATTTTCTATACTGGTCCAAAAATATATATATCGGGGAAAAAAGTTGAGAAAAAATACTTTCAAATTTCAATATATTTTTCAGATAGAAAGTAAGATATAAAGTGCATATACATAATATACTGTAAACGTGTGTGCATAAAGAAACGCTGGAAATGATGTGTATGCTTCAGCATGAGCATCACCACAAGTCAACTAATCACTGCTCACTGGGATGAGATTATTATCAATGTTTCACACAAGATAGGACGGACGCTGTTCCGTGACTGCTTTGTCTGATTTACTGTCAGACGAAATGTGATTATTTACTCTAAGACTTGGTGTCTAACAAATGATATGGACCTAACTATGTGATAGAAACTTTAAATGGAAAGATCGTAACAGTCTGATGTATTCTTTTTTTTCACATACTTTTGCTTCCCATTATCAAAAGTGACTCAGGTTAACAGGTAAAAACTATTGGTACTGATGAGAAAGTCGGAGTCTATTAAGAACCAAAACCCTAAAAAATCATTCCTAACATATTTATTATTAATAAAAATTTCATCATTACCCATATATATCTATATATATAACAATAAACGCCAAGGATGTATATTAAATATCATATAAGGACAGTACATTCAATATGTCATATAAATGACCTGTCAAAATTACATAAGATACAACAAACACTAAATTATATATGCGCTTATTTACAAGTACCTAAAAACAAGAATTAATAAAAATACAAAATGTGTTTTTAACAACTATTGAAAACCTGGCTTTTTTCTTTTTTACAAAACCACGCAGAGAAAAAAAATGTCTTTGTATTTACTGGAAACTATAAGACTTGTATTTTTGTAAGAACTAAAAGTTTGTGATAAGAAACCACGAACTGTGTCAAATCAGCCCAACTTATCATTTCTATCTTATTCATAGCAATACTGTTAGAAATCATATCTACAGCTTATTTTCAAAGAGTGAAAAAAATTATCCTTTCAGGTTCGCAATCTTTCACAAAATAAAGATCTTCTATTCAGTCCTCTGTCTTTGGGATCGTAAACAAAATAAACCTACAGTATCCGTAAAACTAACTGTATTGATAAAAACAATAGATTTATTAAAAATACGAACTTCTGAATGAACAGGTTTCAAGCAGAACCGTTAGAAAACTTTTAAAATATTTGTACCTCTACTATAAGTTTGATTTGATTTTGAATTCCGCGCAAAGTTACACGAAGGCTATCTGCGCTAGTCGTCCCTAATTTAGCAGCGTAAGACTAGAGGAAAGGCAGCTAGTCATCACCACCCACCGCCAACTCTTGGGCTACTTTTATACCAACGAATAGTGGGATTGACCGTCACATTATAACGCCCCACGGCTGAAAATGGCTAGCATGTTTTGTGCGACTGGGATTCGAATTCGCGGCCCTCGGATTACGAGTCGAACGTCTTAACCCACCTGGCCATGCCAGGCCTACCTATACTATAGTAAAAAAAAACAAGTGTCATATTATTTTCCATTAACTTCCAAAATATTTTACTCTCGGATCAAGAAACCACAAATAACTGGTCAAACAAAGTTTACTTACGTCGAAGGAAATATGCTGTTTTGTAGTTTCATATTTGTAATTATTTGTAAATGCAATATCTTTTTAGTTTTGTCTATTAATTATGTAACTGTAATGTCTTACTTACTGAGAGTTTCCTTAATTTCTATTATTTGTAATGGATCATAAACTAGGCCTTATAAAGTCAGACTTGCAGCATTTAAGAGACATAGGTCAGGTGGTTAAAGCATTTGTTCAGTTAGCAAAGTCGTAACATCTAACTCCACTGCACCTCAGTTTTCACTGCTTATGAGTATGCATAGCATACAAGGAATCATTCAATATTTCATGGCTGTCCCTGTGCATCTACTTCTGACATAAAACAAAAATCTAAAACAACGTTTTATTTTTCCGGTTACCATCTAGTTCCCTCTTAAACTCTTGTAAGGTGTCGGCTTCTACTAGTTTCAGAAGTAACTAATTTCATGAGCTAATCACACGGTTAATAAAATAAAATTATTTCAACACAAGCTTATCCTGTTTTTCCAGATTTTAAGCTTATATTCTTTTGCTTTAATGATACAGCACAAAGTAATTAGAGGACTTTATCCCTAGATAATCCTCAAAAACTTCCATAAAATCAGTTCTTGCCCTAATTTTCATAAAATAAAATAAGTTAATATATCTTAAGATATACATATAAGATAAACCTTTTCATTTCTGAAATTACCCTAGTATTTTTTCCACTGAATATTTTCCAATAAATTAACATTATTTTTTAAATAATGAGACAAAACTATGCATAGTTTTGTAAATGACATCTAATTAATGATACGTGTATAAAGATAATTACCTCGCTTGAATTATAATCTATAAATGTACTCTAGTATTAAATTAGATTTGCTACCAAGAACAGAGTGATGCCTCTAAGGTTTGAGAGATTCATTCACCAACTGGTCAAAATATTTTTCTTCAATTATATTGTTGAGGCGGTTCCAATCTGTATTAAAAGTTTCATCCAAATTATGATAACCTAGATGCATTACCTTACAGTTAATATAATTAAAGGCCATTTGTCAAATAACTGTCCAGCTAACTAATTCCTCCAAGTCGTTCTGTAATACCCCAGTATCCTCAATACAGCTAGAAACAGCCAATAGTTTAGTGTGATTAACAAACTTTACTGATTTGCCAATTATACCCCTATAAATATCATTAATGTAAATAAAAAAATCAAGGTTCAAGCACTGACCCCTTTCGCACTTTACTAATAACAAAGGTCAAGTTTAACTCAACTGCATTAAAACAACATTTTGCTTTCTCTTATCTAATTAACTAGTTGTTTCCCAAAACCTACCACTGATATAATGTTTTGTATGATACCTTATCAAAAGGTTTTGTAATACTAAGTACACCAAGAAAATAAAAAACTGAAAGTTCAGCTAGTTCAAAATATTCAACAAAACCATTTCACCAGCATACCTTCAGAGTATGACTCCTATTTTTACATTTTCTTGCCTTTAATTAACATACGTAAAAAAACATCCTTGCTGTAAGTTTTAACATTATCAACCAGCTGTTTCTCATAAGCCCTTTTTGGAATTCTTAATTTCTATTTCATCAAGTTCTTGGTTTTGCTATAGTTCTGTAAGTCTTTCATCCAATTGCCAATTTGAACTTCATAAATTTATGAAATTAATCCCTGAGTTTCTTCATAGTTAACCAATTATGTTTGATTTTCCTGTTATCCTAACCCCATTTTAGAAGTCAGCCTACCTTAAGTTAAAACATCTTATTTCTTTCATTTCCCAAATCTCTCCCGCATCTCCTTTTAAATCATTATCCCAATTTACTAATGATATATCTTGTCTCGTGGCGTAAAAATTAGCTTTATGAAAATTAAAAAATAAATTTTCTTTTATAATAACAAGGCGTATTAATTAATAAAAGCTAATTCTGCAAAGACCACTTTTCCTGAAATGTAATCCACTTCAACTACTGTAACAAAATTCTCATAAGTGTTTAGCAATAAATCTGAAATGTTGTCCATCTAATTTATTAGTAACAACCCTGATCTTATAATACCCTTTTCTATAAGTAATGTGACCTATAACAATTGTCAATTAAAACTTTCTTCTCTGAAAACTCCTAATTGTAGGACAGGAAAAATGTTTTTTTTTTGGGGGGGGGGAGAAGTGGGATTCTATAAACTCATCTTAACAAACTTTTAGAATCTTTCTCCTCCCATGTGATCACTCTTTTCTGTATATAATACCTCTGCTATTTTCCTCGCAGTTAAAAAAAAAACGCTAATCAGATGATTAAAATGTTTTTGTGAGTTGAAAACTGTAAAAATGTGTTTCTTGAGTTCACACACCCAATTTAAGACATCCATTATCAGTACGGTGTTTAAACGCTTTTATTTTAAATAATCAATTTCAGAATTTGTGAAAAATAATTATATGTAATGCAATTTATCCAAAAATAGGATTCCAGCTCTGTGATTCCGTATATCGTGTGAGTGTCTGAACAACTATTCCCAATCTATATGTAATTCGTATAGACTCAACCTCTTCACTATCATTTTGTATGTTTTAGTCCCAACAGACTGCAGTTAATTCGTTTAACAAAATCAATTATTATCTAACAGCTTAGCACCTATAACTTCAAAATAATCTTTATTATCCCCGGTTCAAAAATCTAACTAAGTTTCACTAACTTACAGTATGTTACAGAATTCCGTTTAAACCAATCCTGAACTCGCTCGGTTGTTGTTGTTCTAACTGTAGGAGTATTAGAACAATAGCAACTAAGCGTATTATATATATTTGAACCTGAAAGACACATCTGCAAAACTATTATTTAAACTGTGATGAGCTATTTCTCCTTCATCAGGTTTTCTCACTACCATAGCTATTACATGCTTATTCACAATTTCCAAATATCTCTCACTGCTGTCCAGTGTCACTTTGTCTTTAACGAATATACTTAGATCTTCCCCGAACATTCTATTACATAGCATGCTTTAGTACAGTCCACCTACAGCACAGGATTACTCTTGAAAACTATCTACCACACAGATCTAACCACGTGTTGCTCTAATCGTATCCCTGATAAACCTTTAATTTCAGCCTTGGATCCTAATAAGTAATTCATTCCTGAATTTAACCCGAGGGAGCACTCCCAAAAGATTCACATTAATTCCTACATCTAGTTCGAGAGGGCGTTCTAGAGATATTCCTTCTACCCTTAACCTTCTGAAGGAGTTGTTTCACTTACTAAAAAGTTCTTTTGATTTTGAACACCATTCGCTCTTACATGCACTACAAAAAGGGAACATTCTTTGCTACTATCAACTCCACTGTCACAATGCCTATACTTCGGCAATGACGTTCTTGTTCTTGACTTTCTGGGCTCCTCACTATAAATATTTTTATCACTGTTCTTAACGAAAGAGTGTCTCATTATGTAATAATATTCACAACCTGTTTTGCTATGAAGAAAATGATTGTAAACATTATTACATTATATTACAAAAGACTGGTACCTGAATCTTAACTGAAACGCCTCTGTAGCTCCAACGTTTGTATCTTGTTTCCTAATTATAGGATTATTGAAGCAATAATCTGCAAAAACTAATGTCTGAAAACTGTTTGTTTGTTTGTTTATAATTAAACATAAATCTACAAAATAGGCCACCTGTGCTCTGCCCACCAGCGGTGTCAGTCTGCAGGAATACCGTTATGCTACTGGAAGGGTACTGGAAGTTGCAATCCTATAACGTGGTAGGAAAATTTAAAAAAAAATGTCGTATATGACGAAAGGACAAAGGTTTGAAATTCCATGAGTTGTGGTTTCACGTACTTGAAGTGGGCTATTGGAATCAAAGAAAATACAAATTTTTAAATTCTCCATGGTCAACTTTAAGCTGAAGAAGGCCATGTTACCCCTTTTATTTTCAAAAACTCGAAGTATGAAAATATTCACAATGCATACTCGTGTTATATTAGTTGACACATCTGCGTTTTCTTCACAGACAACACATTATACACTGTCAAATATTTTTATACCTCACCAAATATTTTATCCTAATTGTTAAGTCTGAAGAAAATGTTTTTTTGGGGGGAAATTACAAAAACTTTCATTGTTGTATAATGTATTTACAGAAGACAAAATAACCCAGGTAACCCTGAAAATGGAGAGACATACATGTTCTAACAAATGCTAAATCTTTCCTATTGTTGAATATCTCAACTTAATGAGTGTATTCATGTGCTTCTAAAATAGTTGTTTTTCCTCAGAATAAACCTTTGGAATATAGCATCAGAGTTCATAAGATGTGAAAAATAATGACATACACGTCTAAGTATAAATTATCATAATTTTACATTAAACATCGACCAGGAAACTATTATTTACCATAACAGTTTTCTCGTTAGAATATTCCAATTAACGGAAACGCATACATACATCATACAAGCGAATTTCTTATTTTTTGTACTTCAACTCACCTAGGCCGAGCCAGGGAAGGGTCATAGTCCCTAGTTCATTGCCACAAAAACACGCTCCGCATTTGAGGCTGTGTGTGTGAAAAAAGAGTGACGGTCAAATCCTAGTATTCAGTGAATTTGTTTTTGAATTTCGCGCAAAGCTACTCGTGGACTATCTGCGCTAGCCGTCCCTAATTTTGCGGTGTAAGTCTAGATGAAAGGCAGCTAGTCATCACCACCCACCGCCAACTCTTGTGCTACTCTTTTACCAACGAATAGTGGGATTGACCGTCACATTATAACTTCCCACGGCTGAAAGGGCGAGTATGTTTGGTGCGATGGGGATTCGAACCCACAACTCTCAGATTATGCGTCGAACGCCTTAACCCAACTGGCCATGCCAAGCCATGAAATAATATTACCTCAGGAGCTGGTGTCCTTGACTAGTTACCTTCTCTTTACTCTGTCAGTTAAAAATTAGGGACAGTCATGCGTAGATAGCATTTTTCTAGACAAAATTGTAAAACTAGCAAGAAAGTAATCCATGTATGACACTATGTATACAATGTCTATACTTGACTTCTCTCGTCGAAGACATAACATAAAACACTGTATGCTGTGCAAGATTGCATTTATTTATCTCCTGGGTTATGTTTTTCACCATTTCACAGCGAAGTGAATAACCGCTTGTTGCAGCGCGTGACAGCCAGAAAGATAGCTAGTTCATCTTTGCTCTGATATAACTCAGATCATGCTATAGACTTTAATTTTGTTCTTCTGTATTTTGTATTCAACTACACAGAATAATGAAGATGTTTTACTTCTTAATTTTGGTTACTGTCTACATAAGACTGTAATTTTTTCAATCAAGAAAGCACTTATTCAGAAGGTGGTTACTGTTGGAGGAAGGAAAAAATAACCCTATTTTACTTATGATAACACAGTTTTATAGAATTAACTGAAATAAACATTTGAAGTATACTCTAGTAAAATATACATAGTAACCTCCGCTCTGTGTCATTTCATGTAGTGGTTTCGTCCTTTTCAACTGTTTGTTTATTTGTTTTGTTTTGTTTTTAATTTCGCGCAAACCTATACGCAGGCAATCTGCCCTAGCCATCCATAACACTATGTAACAAAATTTCTACTTTTTCTTGGTCCTGGGCAGAAAGTGTTATTTCCCAATTGCTTACGCCTAAAGTAAATGGAAAAGACCTGTTTTTCTCTTCAAACTTTACTTTTGTGACCTGGGAACGTATAACGAAAGCATGATGGGAGACTATATTTGGGGCCCGGCATGGCCAGGTGGGTTAAGGCGTGCGACTCGTAATATTAAGGTCGCGGGTTTGCATCCCCGTCGCACCAAACATGCTCGCTCTTTCAGCCGTGGGGGCGTTACAATGTGACGGTTAATCCCACTATTCGTTGGTAAAATAGTAGCCCAAGAGTTGGCGGTGAATGGTGATGAGTAGCTGCCTTCCCTCTAGTCTTACACTGCTAAATTAGGGACGGCTAGCGCAGATAGCCCTCGTGTAGCTTTGCGCGCAATTCAAAAACAAACAAAAAGACTATATTTGGAGGCTGATACGTGAAACTGATTTACATTAAAGTCGTAAATCTTGAAAAACTACTCTCTTCTAAAGATTTTTGTATAACTTTAGTATAAATACATGTAAATCTTGATTCTTATGTTGTTTTATTCAGACCTTATGTAAATCAAAATGTGCAAATTTGTCTGTTTTTACATAGAAAAATAGGTTAATTTTAAATTTCATTATTCAGGTCACAAAAGCAAATTTTGAAGGAAATAATGACCATTTTCTGTACTTTTACAACATAAGCAATTAAGAAATAACACATACTATCCAGGAACTAAATTTGTGTTACATAGCGTTATGTAACAGTGTAAGACTACATGAAAGACACACAGTCATCAACACCTAACCCCAACCCTTAGGCTACTCTTTTAACGAATAGTGGGATTGACCGACACATTAAAACGCTCACACGCATGAAATGGCGAGCATGTTTAATGTGACGGAGATTCGAACTTGCAACCCTCAGATTACGAGTCGCCATTACAACCTGGCTATGCCGGGTCACTTGTGCTTTTCAAATATTTTAAAAGTACAGATGTTAGATAATGGAACAAATCACACAACACTTCTTTGAATTGTGTACGAATTTAAAGATAACATGTGAATAAATCTTTCGAAAACAAACCTACGTCGAAATATAAAGGAAAGAATAAGCAAGCATAGCAAACTTAGTTTGATTCTTTCAAACTTCATTCAAAGCATTCTCTTCTCGTCTTTCTTTTTTAAATTGTTTTTGTGGTTGTCGTTTTTATATTGTTGTTAATAACTTTCAGAGTCATCCCGCGCTTATGTTTCTTGTGCTTGTTGTACACAAAGTTTCTTACCGTTTTATATTAGGTTGAGGAATAATTCGTGAGCGTTTTTAAATAATTTCATTCAAGCATTACATGCAAGACTATACAATAGTTCAATGCATGAACACATTACACCCAAAACATTTATTATGATACGTTATTTCATGTAATACCTAGGTATATAGTATGCATTGTTTTAAACGAAATTGCAAGAAATTAAATGCGAAAAGCAGATGGTGTCGAAAATGCTCGATTTTGTCCACTTGACATTCCATTTAATGAGCTGAAAATTAAAGCAAAAATTAAAGACATATGAAAATCAAACACACTATCTGTTAGAGCAAAAAATTATCTACCAAATGACATGAAATATTTTGCGAAAGCGTTTCATTTATGAATATATTTTTTTAACTTGAAAAAACGCTCACGAATTATTCCTCAACCCAATATTTTTCAGTTATAATAATTAATAACGACTCTCATAGACATTTTATTTCTCTTGAATGTTATGAATTAGAGACCACCAACCATCTTCTGAACGACATGTTTCCATGAAATAAATATTTTATGAGAGTACAAAAACTGAGGAGTGAACATTTCGCGTTAGTTTACTGGGTATGTGATTAATACTACAGAACGTTTAATCAGTGAGGTGCCCTTGTTACGATAATTTTAAAGAATAAGGAGTTTACAGGGTTTTAATAAATGAGATGTCTGTCTTACAGTGAGTTTAATCAATGAGATGCCCTTATTACAGTGATCTTAAAGAATGAGGTGTTTACAGGGTTTTAATAAATGAGATGTCTGTCTTACAGTGAGTTTAATCAGTGAGGTGCCCTTATTACGGTGAGTTTATTAAGATTTCATGAAGTTTAATGAATGGAATGTCTTAATAACAGGGAGTTTTACAAGTGAGATATCTTAGTTACAAATAATTATAATTTAGTTATTAAGTTACCTTCGTTAGAGGGAGTAAAACAATGGGTAATATAAAGAAGTAACTCGGTGGGGAACTGTTGTTGCATAGAGTGAGTGGAAAATCACTATTAAAAATAGTATTATGTTATTTCTATTTTTCTGTTAAGAACAGATATATAAATGATTGCGGCACTAATAAAAGGAAATATATTTCTTGCACTGTTGTTTATCAATAGTATTTGTAACATCTTCAGAAAGTCAATCGCATAACAGAATGTACTTTTACAAATTCATATGTTGCCCAGTTTCTTTTTCCACCGTCTTTCAGTGCATCAAACTCCCTTTTAATGTGTATGATCAGAAAACAAATCCATACTAAATTAACATTCTTTAAAACAGATCCCGACCACTACTTTAAAATGCACAAAAACCCGATATCAGCATTATGAGTATTCTGCTTATCAAGAATAAAAATAACTTTTAATTATATTAAATTAAAGTACACAGGCTTATTATAATGATCAAATAATTATATTCATTTTGGATGATTTACTCATTTTGTCATCGCATTTTCAATGAATTATTATGTATCAGTAAAACCATAATACACTGCTGTTTATTACACAAAAAAGATAAAATAACTGTGTTTTGGTAGTAGCAACTCTGAACAGATTATTCAGTAATGCGGTGTCGAATTTTTCTGCGGCTGTTTACAACGATAGCAATTTTTTTTATTTTCATTCTGAAAAGCGCATTATGGAACACTTGGGCTGAGCAAAACGGCCAAGTCAGAGACACCAAGGTTCAAGCAAAGCTATACCTAATTGAGGAACATCAACTTAGCAGTGTTATCGTAACCGTTATCCTCCAATGTGACAGCAGGAACTTTACAGACCAACAGTACTTAAATCCGGAGTTCGATTCCCGCGATAGACATAGTGATGAGTTATCGACGTATATAGGCCCGGCATGGCCAAGTGTGTTAAGGCGTTCGACTCGTAATCCGAGGGTCGCGGGTTCGAATCCCGGTCGCAACAAACATGCTCGCCCTTTCAGCCGTGAGGGCGTTATAATGTGACGGTCAATCCAACTATTCGTTGATAAAATAGTAGCCCAAGAGTTGGCGGTGGGTGGTGATGACTAGCTGCCTTCCCTCTAGTCTTACACTGTTACATTAGGGACGGCAAGCACAGATAGCCCTCGAGTAGCTTTGTGCGAAATTCAAAAAACAAACAAACAATCAATTAACGTATATACATATATCAAGATGGAGAGAATGAAAAATCAAAGAGCTGCACGCTTGATTTGAAAAGTTTCAAAAGTATGCTCAGCATTCAAACCTTTATTTAGTTGGCCCTAAGGGTTAGATTTCTGTAAAATTATATCCTAGTAGATAATATACTTACAGAGCCAATATGGGAACACGCACATGCCCTCCTCTTTATTTTTAAAGTTATTTTATAATAGGACCCTAATGGCGCAGAGGCAAGACTGCAGACTCATAACGCTAAATATCGGAATTCGATACCCGTGATGGACACTGCAGAGATATCCATTATGTAGCTTTATGCTTGAGTACAAACTATTTTATAACTTAACAGGATTGTAAGAATTCTACAGATTCTACTATAGTTCTAAACCTTAACTTGAAACAAAATATTTCGTACCCGTTTCAAAAATCATTTGTCACTAGTCATACCAGTGCATAATGAAATCCACTCTCGCTAGTCCCCTTATTACACTACAGCTTCGTACTGTACTTGTAAAAAATCTCCAACCGTAACATAACTGACCTATACTACTATTGTTTATGTATATACCTAATTCATAAACATGATATGTATATATACAGCTTTTTGTCCTCTTGCATTCAAATTTTGATATGAAAGAAAAAAGTTAAATTCGCAAAACTATGTGATGTTTTAATATTGATGTTCATTAATATATAGTGTATACTTTTTATTTAACATTTGAGTTACATGCAACTAATTTGTTAGTTGTTAACTAAAACGATGCGATGGGGGGGTGTAAGAAAAGTAAGCAGCAAAAATAAGGGAAGATCACGAACTGCATTTGATCCATGACCCATAATTTGACACATTTCTAGTTACACTAACACTGTTCAGAATTAGAAAGAATGTGACTATAAAGTTTATTCACGCGTTCTGTTGCATGTGACTCCCAAACAGTAACACATATGTAGTACTGTTATACAACTATTGGTTGGCTGGTTGATTGATTTGAATTAAGCACAAAGCTACACAATGGGCTATCTGCGATCTGCCAACTACTGGTATCGAAACTCGGTTTTCAGCCTGGGGGGACATTACTTTTAATCAGTACATCTATCAATGCTAAATTCTATACTCACACCACCATATTCTTCAGTTACAGAACGAAAAATGAGGTTCGATCTTGTTCCCGACTATTTTAAAATCAATATGTACCATATTGTTTTAACTACAGGGTAAAGCGTGATTCAGTTGTACAAAATTGTGTTTCACATGTCATTATCTACTAGGTGTACGTGTTATCGGCATCACTGCAGGTGAAGTATGCTATAAATGGAATACTTATAACTGGTCTTCTAGCATATAAGCCAGCCTTATGAAGTCCGTTTTTATCCTGTGTGCTAGCGCAGTCACCAGAATCAATAACTAATTGTCATCCGATAGAATTGTGAATGATGGCCTGCTTCTTCAGGTTTGTTTGTTTGTTTTGAATTTCGCGCAAAGCTACTCGAGAGCTATCTGCGCTAGCCGTCCCTAAGTTAGTAGTGTAAGACTAGAGGGAAGGCAATTAGTCATAATCACCCACCGCTAACCCTTCGGTTACTCTTTTACCAACGAATGGTGGGATTTACCGTCACATAATAACGCCCCCACAGCTGAAAGGGCGAGTACGTTTGGTGCAACAGGGATTCGAACCCGCGACCCTCGGATTACGAGTCAAACGCCTTAACCCACTTGGCCATGCCGGGACGCTTCTTCAGGCATCTGAGTAACAGTGCAATTAGTTCGTAAGTAATTCAATCTTCTGCTAACAATAGCTTGTGATTGGCTGCAGATCTTTAAAATAGCCAATTACTTGGTTTAATCATATTTCTTAAACAGTTTGGAGCAGTTTAAACTCTGTGATTCAAAATGGCGACTGGGACAAAAATGTGAAAATTGCAATGTACAGCATGAATATAATGACCAATCACTTGGAGTTGAATTGCATGAAGGGTCATAAGATGTTCGACATTAATAACATTGAATAGACTGAGATTCCTTAACTGCCGTTATTTCCCAATGGTGTTTTTACTTTGTCGTACTCAAAATAGTATAAACTCCGATTATTATTGGCTTTTTGTGCAGTATAAGAAACTAAAATAGTCACAAGTTGGTCTTATAAGAAAGCACTTGGATGTAGTGGCATTAAAGTGATACACTTGATACTTCTCTTTAAAGGACAAATGTAAGTACAAGATTTATATATTAGCCTTTCGCCTTATTTCATCAGACTGCTGCTTCAGAACAGTGTGCTTCTTGTATGCTCAATAATAAAGTTTCTAATGCCTGACTGAAGGTAACCTTTGTAACCAAATTCTTTGGAACAAACAACATATACTTACTATAAAAAGTTCCATTTTTCTACAGCTGGTATAATGCCAATATTTTTTCTTTGGTGTAGTCGTAAATGCAAACGTTTATTCTAACTCTTGTGTTTATGAAATCTTGGCTTTATACACTCATTTATAGTTTCATCGACGCAGCTATAAACGGTACATTAAAAGGTGTCTTAACTTCCTTACCTCACCTTTCTTTGATTCTATAAAGGTTTCTCTTACTACAGCTATTGTCATGGACAGAAATCTATCGTTTCGTGTCAATATCGCCGATTGTTATCAAACAATCTGTAAATGTTACTTATTACTGTTTATAGAACATTCTGCGGTGCGTATCTAGGACTTTTCTTTACTATAAATCTATTCTCAAGCTTTATTTGTTCTTATTTCACGACCTATGTGACATATTCAGAGAGAAATGCTTTTTAAGTGTACCCAGGAATTCTGATCCAAGTAAGTACAAAAACAGATTATGTCAGTGTGAAAGACAGAGAAGAATGGTAAATATTTTACCAGCGTATTACCAGCAAATGCTACTAGTATCAAGTCAGCATGAGAGACAGAGAGGTTATAAATATGTTATCATTCTATTGTTAAGAATGTACGAAAGCAGATTTGGTCCGTATGAGAAAAGTAGCAAATCTTTTATCAGCCCACCATCAATGACTTCCACCAATAACGCCCCCCACTAGTACAGTGGTATGTATACGGATTTACAACGCAAAATCAGGGGTTCGATTCTCCTCGGTGGGCTCAGCAGATAGCCCGATGTGGCTTTGCTATAAGAAAACACACACACCAATAACAATCAAGCACGTATCAACAACTACTCGTTATGTTACATATCTCATAATAATTTTCTTAAATATTAACGTGTACGCGCCAGTGATACCCACCCCTCCTCAAAAAGTCAGACACATTCCAAAACTAATACCAAAAAATGCCAATAATTATTCAACATATTACGTAACATTAATAAATATTACGACATTCACTAGACCTCATGAAAAATCACGCAGTCACACATAGCACTTCTATACTTGAGCTTGGAATTGCAGGTGGTGATCATGATCGAACTGTGGATCCGAGGATTTGTGGTTCACATACTATTATCGAAAAGTGTACTTTGCACTCTGGGGCCGTGGGTGAGCTATATGCACGACGGTCAAATCCCACAATTCAATCAGGCAAAAATACCCATGTACTGGCTAGCTATCTTTTCTTTAGTATATCAGAAATAGCTATCTCGCACACAACCCTTTGTAGCTTTTCACGAGCATTCGAAATCTTCAGTAATAAGTGAGTTCCTCTACAATTTTAACGAAATTAGTTCAGCCAGTTCTTCATAACAACGTGTGACGTTGAGGCACAAGAGAAAGACTGCTTTAGGTAAATAAACTTGTATGCTCTTCGTAATGGGATAAAAGCCGACGACAAGAGATGGTCAACCTAACAATGAAGTTCACGTTAAACTTCGTAATGTATTATAATAGGCGCCATAAGCTCGAGCTCCGTGGGTACTTGAACACCTTTACACTGTGCGGAAAAGGATACCAGTGTCTCCAATTATTTGGAAAAGTTGACACTAATAATATGAACTGATAATGTGTGAAACTAATATAGTATTTACAGGGTTTGAAAAATTAGTTCAGTTTCTAAATTAAAAGTCTTTCCTGGCTGAATTTTACGTCACACACACACACACATATACACACATGCAAAAAGATAAAAAACAAAACAAAATGAGAGCATTTCTTACTACACCAATCTGTGCCGAGGCTAATGAAACGCTGTTAGTTTTCAAAACGAGGCGTGGCTTCGGTTTGAGAGAATGTTAGTACGAGTAATTTTTTGTGGTATATACCTATATATTCCACTAGAGGGCTTATAGCCCAAAACTACCTAAAGATTAGGTAGACAAAACGGAACTCACTGATGTTTTGTTATAAAACACGTAAAACTCACGCGTGTTAAATGTAGAAACTACATATCGGTATGTTGTAATTAACATGTATCGTGAAGTTTGGTCAATTCCATTATCCTGAAATTTCCCAATATCTTCTCTCAGATATAACCAAATACCGAAAATGTGTTTGTTTATTTGCAATTAAGCACAAAGCTACACAATAAGTTAGCTCTGTACACCACAGGTATCGAAACCCGGTTTCTAGCAGCGTGAATCCATAAACATAACGCTGTACCACTGGGAGGGGGCAATACCAAAAGCGTTACACTAATCTACATAGTTTTGATTAGCAAATGAGATCGTGGAATATATCGATATTCCTATTCTCAAATTTTGTTGAAAAGTTGAAAAAGTATAATTTAACCCTTGAGTTTCCAACTTTCTGGTATTATTTTCGTAAAAAACGCCGATACGTGAAAAAGATATTCGGACTTGAACCCAGGACCTTTGGAAAACAAAACCTGTGTTCTACCATTGTCTCTTTTTACAGTTTTTTTTACAACGAATACAATCACTATACTACGTTATGGCGGCCCCCCAGTGGCTCAGCGGTATGCCTGCGGACTTACAACGCTAAAAACCGCGTTTCGATACCCGTGGTGGGCAGAGCACAGACAGCCTATTGTGTAGCTTTGTGCTTAATAAAAAAAAAAATAACGTTATGGTGTTGTTGTCAGGCAACTTACCATCACCAAACCAAATTAAACAAAGTCTATCACAGACTCACATTTATTTCTTCATCATTACTATTCTAAATCTGTTTGGGAATCAATGAAAAGAAATTTTCTAACATAAATTTTTACGTGTGAAAGAAACTCTGGGACCGCAGCAGATTCTCTTTTTTTTTTTTTTTTTTACTTATCGTTTCGCTATTCTTCTTGTTTTTGTTTTTTCACGTAAAACCTAAAAGATTGTGTTAGGAAGTTTACTTTCATAGATACTTAACGAGATTGTTGGCACACCGTTAGCTACCGGTAAGGTTTATGTATTACGTCAAATTAAGTAATTAATTTTATATCTCTGAAATCTCTTAGTGTAAGCTTGCCTTGGGGAAACAGCAGTAATTACCAAGATTGTTTTTCGAAGTTTGCGCAAAGTTACTCAAGGTCTTTCTGCGTTAATTGTCCTTAATTTAAAATTAAGTCAACACCACTTACCGCCAATTATTGGGATATTACAGTGGCAATAAAAGGGGGACCCAAGTCAACCAGAATCGTGACCACAATTATATGGAAATTGATATAGGGATCCATTTACCTCTTATGTTGTGGGAATATTTTGTAGTTATGCGTGTGTTTGTATTTTTTCATTTAGCAATGCCACCTCGGGCTATCTGCTGAGTACACCCAGGGGAAATGTACTTATGGCACAGGACGATTAATAAACAAAGAACAGTGGGATTGAAAAGGCAAGCATGTTTCAGGGTGAGATTCGATTCCTTCGACTAGCAGACTGTGAAAGAAGTACCCTAACCACCAGCCCATGCCATACCCCAGGAGATTAACTGTAATACTGATAATGTTTCATTTGTTTTTGTGCAACTTTTGTTTTATTAAGCAAAAAAATCGTGGGCTCACAAATAGTTTGGTCCTATACATGTGTGTTTACAGAAACAAGCTTAATTAAACAAATTATATATATATATATATATATTTCTATTCTATGCAATTTTTCTTTTCAGCTCGTCTGCATATAACTTGTATTATTTATCTAATAATCGAATAACATGAAAACAGCATTTCACAAAGATTCCATAAACCGGTGAAGAGACTTGGGCTCATATTAGAAAAACCCCTCAAATTAGTGATTGCAAAACTTTCCTATCATAAACTCCTTCCTAATATAACCAATATTCCTCATAGCTACTTCCCTCCAGTCTGAGTGACACTTTTACTTAACTTATAACAATGTAGAGGATTATTAATCTGAACATAAAATTTTTAAAATATTCAAGGTCCCATAAAGTTACTCTCAAATATATTTTGCTTTCTCTTCTTTTACTAGCAATGTAAACATGAGATAAAAACATGAGATAACTTATAGATTAATGAGCTATCCATTTTTTTTACCCCAGTATTAGCCACCTTGACATTTGGATCACCCCGGGTTATCGGCTTATATCGAGGATATTATAAGATATAAGAGATATATGTGTCCCCATGACTCCCAACAAACTGTGAGCTACTGTACTATATAGTTATAATGTGCTCATGAAAAGAAGAAAAAATAAGTTCAAAACGTTACAAGCAAACAATGGATTCTTTAATCAACTGTTACGAAAGCAAACATAATGAGTGAAGGTTTTATCACAGACATTTACAGTGTGACTTTTATTAACTTGGTAGAAACATTTTGTTTGTTTATTTCACAAGGATTCTTCGCTAGATGTACCGATTTTGATCTGATATGTTAGAGGGAAAGCAGCTCCCACCGACTGTTGGTTTACTATAATCGAATAGTGGGATTTGATCGTTACTCTTATAACGAACAAGATTCTGTGACAATGCGACTCAAAACATGGACACTTAGGTTCGCAGTTCGGTATCTTAATCACTTGGACATGCCTGGCTCCAAGTAGCAATTGTATCCTAACCACGTCCTCGGGTTAACCCTAATGTTAGTTAAGTGAGTGCTTAAAACCATTTGATAATAAAAGTTATAGGTGCATGACAATCTAGCAAAATTCTAGCTGCATTTTCAATCAATCGAAAAACCGTATATGCATTATGCATGTATGTACACTGGACCAATTACCCGCCGTCTTTTCATACATGATAGTGGGCAGTACTGGTGGAACCTAATTAAAATAACATTCACTCAGATCAATGATCAGTGCAAAAACAAATGAATCACTGATTGTGGTTTACATCAACCCATACTCCGAAAGGATACTGTCAAAGTAATATGATGGGGGTATAGAAGATTTTTTTTTAGTTAATGGCTTCAAAGATTTTAATGTATATTCTTGTCTGGCAATCAACAACAAGAGAAAAGGTTATCATAGTATATATTTCGGCAGGCTTATTTAAGCGCTAACAGATTTTGTATTTTATGATATATTTGTTTGTTGTCAAGTGTAAAGTTACATAATGCTACTGTACCTACTGCAGTGACCTAACCTCGAATTTTATAAGTCCTCAAGCTCACAACTAAGCCACCTCCAGATTACGATGGCAAAATTCTTAGTCTTTGATAAAATATTTTCAAACTCTGTAACTAAGTATCAGTGAAATACGTTTCTCGTCTTAGTGAACTAATATATGTAATGGGTTATCGAAACTTTGGTTTAATGAAACCAAAATAAAGTTAACGAAGCATGTAACGTAAGACTTAATAAAGCACCGCTAGGTGCAAAACACACGTAGAATCGATAATTGGGTCGATACGTTTATAGTGGCTGTTTCATAGAAATGATACATCGTGGTATAAATTATTATTCAATATACTAATAACTAACATTCATAATGTACCCAACTATTTAAACTACAAACGATTCGTCGAAAATTTATGGTACCTAACTGGGGATTGCTATAATCGCAAAGAAAGAATATTATTATAGATTACGTGGTACTGGATTTTTAGATAGAAAAACAAATATAAAAATGTTCAGCATAATCATCTTCAACACATACAAGCAGTGGTAGTGACTTCCACAGAAGCAAGAGTGTAATAAAAAAGGCTATCACTGGGGGCCAGTACAGAAGAAAGAATGTAATAAAAGATGACCACCATCAGAGGTAACCACAGAAGCAAGAATGTAGTAAAATTGACTGCCATTAGGGGTTTCCACATAAGCAAAAATACAATGCAAAGTGTTTACCTAATCGTTTCAATTATTTGTTGTAGCATTCATGAAATGTGAACTATTGTGTAGCAAGAAAACTTTTAAACAAGATCAGTAACACAAGAAAAATAATATAATTGATATATTGAAGTTTATATTGAATGAATTGCACTACAGTATCATACATTATTTTATCTTAGTTTATATTGATAAGACCTTCATAATAATACGTTAACTACACAATATCAATTATATCCAATGCTGACAAGGTCTTGTGACCAATAACAGGGTTCTTGAGACCGGATGGGATACGGCAGACATAGCAGTAATTGTGGCGTTATTTCTAGTATGAAATTTCTTGAAGAACAGTTAGTTGTGTGAATTAGCTTAAGTTGGTAAACTATAATTTTTGTCAGTGTTATTTAAGTCACCACAAATCAGAATTATGGTAAGGATTTTTAACACTGTTTTATCTATTTATTTATTTTAACAACATCTTTCATTGATTATTATTTTGCTTAACTCATTAACCGACTCATTATTATGAGAACCAGCAAGCCAGTCTTCTTAACCAAAGAAGAATATACTACAGAAAATTCAGTAAAGTACATTCCAATAAACCAATTTATTTCAAAATGCTTACATGTGACATCTATACTTTAAAGGTTTAATAGACTCTCATGTAATCCACATATAAACAGTTATACCTCGAGAAAGTCTTCGTAAAGCTCTCTTGTAATCCACATTACAACAATGACACCTCCCATAAGAGCCTCATGTAATCCACATTACAACAATTATACCTCCAATAAGGGTCTCACGTAATCCACATTACAACAATTATAGCTCCAATAAGGCTCTCATGTAATCCGTATAGAGTCTTATATAATTTGAAAATTATTTAGCGAGCTCTTGTAAATAGAGAATATCGTGTTTAAATTCACACTTTACCGCTAGAGGATAGTGTAATAACTTTAATTGAAATTTTCTACCGAACTTCGTTACATAACCTCATTTATCAACAAAAAGTCATGATGTGTCTCAACTGTTAACTGAAATTTCACTTATAATATGATACTTCTACATTTAATTGATAAAAAACAAGATAATCCGACGATGAAATTATTTATAGAAACTTTACCTTCATTATACTCCCGTTTAATTAAAACGCACGTATGTAGAAATATAATCATATGTTCGTCCTTTCAGTCATGGGGAATTTATAATGTGGTAGTGACTAGCTGCCTTTTTTCTTATCTATCAATGTTAAATGAGGGACAGCTAGCACGCACAGATCTCGTGTAACTTTGTCCGAAATTCAAAACAAACCAAACTTGACTCAACACACACCATTCGTTTCCATTCAGTCACTGTCCAAAGATTGGTTCAAACTGCTACTGCTTCCTCGTTTACATTTGAAAAAAAAAAAATAAATAAATATTCGGGACTCTTATCGGATGGTTATTATACAGTCAAGGACAGATGAGCCCTAACTACTATTGAAATAATGGTTTAGTTAAGACACAGTTTGTACGCCATATTAACCTATCCAATCGTCTTATTTTTCAATCAGTCATCAACAGTCATAGCTTTTCCTTGTGGTAAACATGTTCCCCTTTCGATATTGACAGACCATAACGACGGATGTCTTCCAACAGCCGTCCAAAGAAAGGGATTTTATTAACAACTTTTCTACTGTAAGCAGATTGCTATTCCTCTTTGAAGGTCTGGGAAATTCTTGCTCTTGTCTACTGTAATTACCATAACACTACATTTTTGCATCTTTCAGTATACTGAGTACAAGCAACTACGTGATGCATCATATATTCAATCTGTATTACCTGTGCAAATAAATATACTACAAATGTGTGAGTATGGTCCGAATAAAGTGACTCATCAATATAAATGACATGGTAAAGTCCTTAGTTATAACACAGAAAGTCTGGGATGGAGAATTAGATCTGGGTAGTATAAATATTAAATAATTTAATTTTATAATATTAGGAAATGTTTAATGTATCATTTAAATTTCTCTGTGAAAACAGTTTTTCTCTATTGTTTCTTGTGTTATCGATTTGGCGAATTTTTCTTTCCATGTTAGGTTCGTTAATTGGAGATAATTTTGCTCAGTGAATTTTGACATTTCTAATTAATGCAAGTATATGTTACCTGAAAATTATGAAAAATGAATAATCAGTAACGTAAACAGTTATAAGAAATGATATATTATTTATCAATTCTAAAGTACTATTTTTGAGTGAACTACTAAAACGAATAAAAATATTTATCTGTTCAATCGTAAAGATAAAACAAAGACAGAACCTCTTACTATTCGAAACAGTAATCTTCTTGCTAGTCAGCCATCGTAGATTATGTCTTTAATCTATAACCATATTTTACTGCAATAAGCTTGTAAATAGAAATCTCCTCCAACTTTTTAACTACTCTTGTTTTATCGCACCGTGGGATGTGACAATTACTTTTACAGCGCTTGTACGTTTTTCCACCAACACTCACAAACTACGAATTCTCAAGTTTACAGTTAGGTTACGCTAACAACCATACCTAAAGGTTTGCACTAGCTAAATATTTTATTTATGTCCAGATTTGATTTTGTGTTCAAGTTCAGCCACATAAGGTAAGAAGGTTAGGTCATTGGACTTCACTACATCAAAGAGTTTTGGTTTTTGGAATTTCGCACAAAGCTACTCAGGGCTATCTGTGCTAGCCGTCCCTAATTTAGCAGTGTAAGACTAGAGGGAAGGCAGCTAGTCATCACCACCCACCCCCAACTCTTGGGCTACTCTTTTACCAACGAATAGTGGGATTGACCGTCAATTATAACGCCCCCACGGCTGGGAGGGCGAGCATGTTTGGCGCGACTCGGGCGCGAACCCGCGACCCTCAGATTACGAAGTTCACGCCTTAACGCGCTAGGCCATGCCAGGCCTTCATCAAAGAGTAGTCAGTACTTAATGTAGATATATATATGTGCGTGTGTGTGTACTGTGAAACTTTGGTGATTTCATCGAGGTAATTAACAAAACACTTTCTATATTATTGCTAGTGAACTATTACTGCACATAAACATACAATTAAATAGTTTTGTTTGTGATCAATAGTCATTATTATTGATATTTCGAAGCAAATGAATATACTGATTTGTTTGACCAGAGACGAAAACCTAACACTTCATATGAGTCTAAAAATATAAACGTAAATAAACTTAGTGCAAAAAAATATGTTTTGTAAAATAAGTGTAATAAAAATACTTATTTGATCAATTAATGAAATATGTCAAAATGTTTAAGTTTCATCACGAAATTAACTAAACTTGCGAACACAGATAGCGATGGTTTTGTTCATGCATCGCTAAGCCTAAGATTTAAATTAAGCCGAAATAAGAGAGTAAACTTTAAACTGGCCACAGATACAAATGAAAATCATGTCCGAAGACATTACTGCTACTAAATACGTACGCAATAAAACTGATATCTTATCTTATAAATACTTACCTTTAACAGTTGCTTGAAAATGGTAAAGGACTAATTGCACGGTATTAAAAATAATTCTACATATTTTCAAACTATTACATGATAGTACTGGAGGTATCATTCACGTCCTTAACGTATACAACTATCAACAAACTTTTCTCTCTTCTCTACTAACCTTAATCCAGTATGATAACACTTTATGCGAACACGGTGAATACCATACTCAACCTACAGATATGTCAGTTTTAACAGCTGAAAGTATCAACACAGAGAATCTCAGTTTAGTGTTACTAATGAAAAAATCAGTTAAACCCAACTTCAGTCTCTTTTGTATACTACTGTTCCAGGTGCGAGTTCTTAAAAAATGGTTTATCAACCGACTAATACAGAAAACTTTTAAATATCACAACCCCTCTGTTTTAGAGAGAAAAAAAATGTTTCTTAATAGAGCAACGCTTTATCAAACGAATACGAGTCAATACTAATGCCTAATATTAGGGTTAACGAATCTCCAAAGTAGCTTATGCTTTCGTAGAGGAATTATTGTATTCTAAGTGAATTTCAAAAATTATGAATAGCGTTTAAATCATTGAACCTGTCCAGAAGGTCTCACCATTTGCAATAAAAGCTCATATTTTTGCTGCAAAAATTACTATTAGCAACTTTAAAATAATTACAACCTTTTTTTTTTTTTAATTTAAACTTTTGTTAATTATTACTTTTGAAATACAATTGTATTTTGGCCTTATGTAAAGTTAAACGTCTCATTGTCTTGACCTGATTAGGCCTATTACTTGTTTATTATTGTTATTTAGTTCTATTTAATGTGAAGGACCAGAGAGATATCTAAAGTTAAAACAAATATGATAAGGACTGTGAAAAACACAGTTTCATTTCTCAACTAATTTCTAAGAAGATATTATTTGACTTTGTTGGATGAGACATAAATCATACCTGTTAGTGTTACTTATGCTCTGTTGACGGTCGATATTTTGTTGTCGATGGAACTTTTGCATAAGTTTATCCCAAGGCGCGTTATCCCATCCGGAGCCTGGTCCGAGCCCTCTAAGCATAGCCATAGCTACCAAGTGTAATAAGACTCACTTTTCGTTTCACAGATGACACTGGATTAACTCCAACAGGTAAACTGTACTTGATTCTTTACATATATTGGTATTTTTCTTATCACGTGTCCTTATGGAACATAGCTGCAGTCCAGGCTACACCATGGAAAGCTAAGCAGCCCGCGCCCTAACTAGTGTGATCATACTGACAGATTAGTTCAGCAGGAACATGGCAGCAATAAACTGTTGAACTGTGTCACTGTACAATACAGTGCATTAAGGTAACGGGGAATTGTTATAACAAAACCTTCGTTGACAGCCAAATATTCTGAAGAATATATATATATATCCATGCCCGTAACTGCTGTGACTCAGTGTTGTGTTAAATAACTTCGGTGACACTATACCCAAGGAGAGAAAGAATATAATTTTGTCGTCATCTTAAGTGCTCTGACAAGCTTTCGGTTAGTTATGCAAAATTTAAGATTTTACTACAACGTGACACCTGCGGACTGGGCTCCGAGCTTTCGTGTTTGGTAATAACCTCTGACCCAAAAATAGCACTTGCAGCTGCCGCGTGTATTTCAGGCGTACAAACTCCGCCAGGACTCGGGTCGCATTAATGCCGAGTTAAGGTACTCTGAGCAGGCAGACACCAAAATGGAAACAGTGATTTGTGCCAAGAAGAAGCTAATGGTAGCCGAGGAGACAGTGCAGCTCCTGACCGTCGAACACAAAGGTACGGGCTCAGGCATCATCATAACATACTACGTAGGATGAAAGGGAAGAACTGGCCAACCGAAATTTAACGAGCACTGGAAGAAATGGCTCAAACTTGGAATTAGGCCTAATTTTCATAAACAAGGTGTCCTGTCTGGTGAAATCTTAACAAGATTTCTGAAACCGTTAAGTTTTTCTATAAACAAAGACTCTCTGTTGAATTGATCATGAAAACGTAAAAGAAATAAACGTTTTCGACTGCATGCAGTGCTCACTGTGAATTCTTATTATTTGAGCAGTTTCCGCGATAGACTAACTTTCTCCACTTTCATACCAAGATAAAGGCATCATTCAGATATAATTCTCGCTCCTAAAAAATATGCATCAAGCAGTACATACGACACGCTTAATTCACCTACTGTAATAATTTTTTTCCAAAGACAGAGACTATTTCAGTTCGCTAAAAGCAAAAATGAAATCGAAATGAGTGTTGTTGTTTTTTAAATAAACACTTTCAAGGTGACCTTTTCACAACACTTTTAAAATGAAGATATACATGTATAAGCAATAAACCCAAAGATCTGGTGTGGGTAAGATACGGGAAAGAAACGTGTGTGAAAGTTCTTCACGTTTTTCAGAGTTACTGTGCGTGGTACAATATTTCAAGACTCGTGTCCTCTGCATGCTCCACGTGTAAAGCAGTTAATCTGCACATTTTGACAGTTTCACATCACGACCAAAAACAGTGTTTGATGAGCTGTGAAGATATATTGATATAAAATTGATGAAGCGTTGAATATGGTGTAATTTATATTATTACTTTTAGCTATGTCTCATTTTAATTATTTTGGTTTTATTAAAGTACAATGATGTTAAATTACATACACAAGTTTGAAATAATTTGAATAATCTGGCTTAATCTAAAAGTTAAGAGTTCCTGGACTGTCACACTGCGGATCAATGCGCTGTCCCATTTTGGGGCCATGAAAAAGTTATAATAATGACTATCAAACTATAGTACTAGGGTAGGAAAAAAAAAGAGCAACCCAGAGATGGTGGCAAGTGCTATTGACCAGCTAGATGTCTTACCTATCAGTGCAAAATTAGGAATGAATATGCGATTTGTGTGGAAAATTTAAAAACAACCAAAAAATGTAGGGAAAAAAAAAAAGAATCATTCACAACGTTCCGTAAAGGCTTCATACTCAAAGTATTACAATATGTAGTTAGAAAATAATAAAAGCTTAACAAATAAGCGTTTCTAAAATTAGTTTTCATGGAAGAATAACCTGAAAACATGCTCCTAGATAGCCACGAAAAATTTACTCACAAAAACCAAACAATTATTTAAAACTTAAAATAACAGGTATTTTGTAAATCATTACACTTTAAAATGAATATTAACTACAGTGAAATTACAATGAAGCAGCTTCACAGTTTGTAAATATTTGAGTCCATACGGAATAAAAACATGAAGTAAAAATCGGGAATAATCAAGCGAAATAATAACATTAAGCAAAAAAAAATCTATATTGGTCCATGACTGGAGTAAACGCATTATTTCAACCTTTCATTTGATCTATCGATAGAGTAACGAAACCTATTTAAGCAAAAACTGGAGAAAAAACGTCGACCAATATATATTTTGTTCTCACTAGGTATTATTCCTCTTAGTATACGACCACTTTCTTCAGATCATTAGTAATTTTGCTGGTTAGGTTTAATAGGTGAATTTGCCTTCATCAATAAAGAGACACATTTCAGAACACTGCTAGGTAAAACAAATGATGGGGAATCAACAGCACAATATAACAACGATTGTCAAACTAATTAATTAAACAGCAGAATGTTGTAGGTAGCAGCATCAACTGATGATGGCTGCTGTTTATGGGTTAAGGTTTATTTATTATGTAAAAATTTCTTTCAAGGTATAAGAATGTATGAATATGTAAAATATGAATAAGTCACAAAAAATATACACGGGCACTAAAATCTTAACTACCTAGTTCACTCTGGTATATTTATGTATCAAAATAAAATTATTTTTTGACATACTGCAGACGTACAGCTTCTAGGAGCGCGACCGTATTTGGGAAGGGCGTTAAAAGCGCAGGAAAAACGGTTTGTCTTTCGTTTTGCTTTGTTTTCAAACTACGTATATCATCCTCATCATTGACTGTACAATAGGTATATCATGGTTTGAATGAGATGGTTATTTTATTTTGTTATCTGGGTGAGGGGTAGCAAGCAAGCTGTATTACAAAGAAGAAAATGGGAGAGCAAACTACAATGTTTGAGAAATTGTTGTACGTGTACTTTCTTCTGGCAAAGCCACATCGGCCTATCTGTTGTATTTTTCGAGGAGAATCGAAACCTTGATTTTAGCGTTGTAAGTCTGGAAACTTATCGCTATCTCACTAAAGGAATGGAAAAGTGGTGTCTTCACTATAGGAATTCTCTTTCACTCCAGTGAGACAGTCGGTGCTGGTCCCCACATGACGGGTCATGTCCTCTTGGCACAACCCCTGGCATTGTTATGTAGAATGAGAATTTAGCTCTTCAAAGGTTTAATTTTTAAAATAAATAATGCAGTTTAAAACAGAAACATTTCGCTCATCAACATTGTGTAAATATTTTTATATGTAAAAAAACGTGAAGTTACACCAGATGCTACCATATTATTTGTCAATTACAAATATACAGAATAGTGGAACTACTGTAATAAATAACACGTGTCTAAAGGACAAAGAATAATGAATTTGCTGTAACAAGTAACTTGTGCAAAAGATGGTGTTACGTATTATAATTTATCTAGTACGAACCTCCGATTTATGTTTGTTTGTTTTAGAATTTCGCACAAAGCTACTCGAGGGCTATCTGTGCTAGCCGTCCCTAATTTAGCAGTGTAAGACTAGAGGGAAGGCAGCTAGTCATCACCACCCACCGCCAACTCTTGGGCTACTCTTTTACCAACGAACAGTGGGATTCACCGTCACATTATAACGCCCCCACGGCTGAAAGGGCGAGCATGTTCAGTGCGACGCGGGCTCGAACCCGCGACCCTCGGATTACGAGTCGCACGCCTTATGCGCTTGGCCATGCCAGGCCCTCCGATTTATGTTATGTATTACAATTTGAAATAGTTTGAAACTGAGTTAAATGGTAATTTAAATTTAGAAGTTAATTAAACATCGATATGTATCAAATATATGATATTTTCAACAATACTGATACACACAGTTTTCTTTCTTAATACAAATGAATTTTTAATATAGAAATAATAATACAATTCATAAGAATGGTTATTATAAATAATGATTCATATTCAAAAGTTTTACAAACTTGCAAACAATATTGATCCTTCTATCTGATCCGAAACTTCCTTGATATCCTGTCAAGGGTTCACGATGAGCGAATTAATTTCAAGTTCATATATAGTTACATTTCACTTAACGTGAAACCAGCTGGCTCTTCGTTGATCACACGAGTTTTTAACACCTGAAGTTATATAATGTCTTTGTAAAAAATACTAATGTCTGATGTTAATCCGCTTTATTTAAACGGTTTGTAATATTCGAAATCTATAAACGTTCCTGGTCAGTATCTGAAGTTCCCGATTAATAAGCGTTAATCACAATTGTAGCTTCCGAGGTTTATATTATATCACCTGTAGTAAACCAATAACACTATGTAACAAAATTTTTGTTTTTTCTTGTTCCTGGACAGAAAGTATTATTTCTCAATTGCTTATGCCTAAAGTAAATGGAAAAGACCTATTTTTCTCTTCAAACTTTGCTTTTGTGACCTGGGTAATGAAATTTTCAAATTTACCCATTTTCCAGAACATTCCAGGTAGATTCAGCGCTGAGTAGCTGATAAAGAATTTTCTCGAACTTACAAAAATTTTCAAGAACTTTCTAGAACGTTGTAGAACTTACGAGAATTTTTAAGAACCTTTTAGAATTTTCTAGTACTTTCCATAGTAATATATATATACAGGGGCTCACCACTCACCACTTTAGTTTAGTTCTAGCTGCCTAAGTGAACACATAGACCTATCTGATTTTATCAGAGATGGCATCAACAAGCTGCAAGCATTCTCCAGACGCATTCTACTATGTATGTGGCCAATTTATCACAACGGACCGAGTTCTCTGTGGGAGGCACAATGTCAAGTATAAGCCACAATCTGTCACAGCTCTTGATAAAGAGTCTGCAGCCTTCAAGTACCTTCGATACTTCTTCCCTAAGCTGTCTGAGGCAAAGGTAAAAGCTGGTGTCTTCGTTGGACCACAAATATAAAAGATTCTGAAGTGCACAGAACTCCCCAAGAAGTTCAGTAGAGAGGAAACAAAGTTTGGGACAGCTTTGTCGCAGTGGTTCGGGGCTTCTTGGGCAATCACAAGGCCGAAAATTATGTGGAACTGGTTAAAGCTCTGGTGAAGAACTACGGCAAAATGGGCTGCAGGATGTCCCTGAAACTCCATATCCTTGACGCTCATTTTGATAAATTCAAGGAGAACACGGGAGCATACTCAAAGGACAAGGCAAGCACTTCCACCAAGATAAACTGGACTTTGAACGCTGCTACCAAGGAGCGTATAACGAAACCATGATGGGAGACTATATTTGGGGGCTGCTACGTGAAAGTGATTTACATCACAGTCGCAAATACCGATGCTACAGTTAGGAATCAGGTTCATGCAGCTTTGTGCTAAAGCAAATAACAATAAAAGAGTTTTCAGCATGTTTGAACTAATAAGGATCGTTTGTAAAATATGTTAATGATTAGATACCGTAGTTATCGTGATCTTTTAACCTGAACCAACTACTGATAAAGAAATATGCAGCAAGAAGGAAGTGTAGTGTATCATGACGGTATATCTTGCAGTTGATGATTGGTACTGTCTCTACCGAAATTTATTGTTAAAATGTTAAACTTCCGATGTATTTCGAGAACAATATTCATGTCTTGCTAATTAAAGTATTAAAAGACTAACAGACTTTAGTTGCAGACAGAGAAATAAGTGAAACTATTAAAATAAGATGAAATTAAGTTAAAGTGTAACATGGATGCAAAACACAATAATCCAGAGGATATCCAGAGTACATTGATCACTTATAAGATAAGAAAATTTACTAAAATAGATGACTAGCAAAATATGTAAGCCTAATAGGTAAAATTTCTTTTTAGTGTGAATTACAACTCAAGCCATCATGTACTCGCTGACGTGAGAATACACCACATTTCTCAGATAAATGTACTGTTACAGATGACTAGTGAAACAGTTAAGCCTAATAGATAAAACTTCTCTTTGATTCATAAATCTTTCAGACTACTCTAAACTCCATATCAAGAACATTTAAAAGTTTCCTTCGCTAAAATCCACCAAACTAAAATACAATGGAATAACTTAAATAAATATCTGAGTTACAATCAACATCAATCCTGGCCAATGCAGCCAACGACCCTCTAAGAGATAAACTCCAAAATACTCTCTGCCAAACTGATTACTCTTTCTTGGCCCTCTCTCATGCCATGAATCAGTTAGATGCCAGCAGTCGAAACATTAAGATAACTATTGTTTGCTTCTGTTATCAAGAGGCATTCTCGTTGTCTTTGTTATAATTTAAACAAATATTTTGGGTTTAAAGTTCATCACTTCTTGCAAGCGTAATTTGTGTCCGAAGTAATGTAGAGGTACAATATAATATGTTGGGTGTTTTACGTGTTATTTGATGCCAGTATATATAAGCCATACTTAAGATGTAGAAAATACATACACATTCTCTAAAGTTCGTATTTCGACGATTAGAACCTGTTACTAACATTTTTTGAACTGTTCCATCTGGAGGAGTAACTTTCGGACTCTTCTGGTTGTTTGCAGTGTCTACTCCTAACTATCTAGTATTGAAACTATTTTCAAATATGTGTCAGTTTTCCTTGCTGTTTGGTAAAGTGTGCTATATTGTGTGATAGAAACGTGATCCCTACTGTTTTAGGTTTTAATACATCTTTTGATTAGCTTACATCAACATTTTAGAACATTTAAGCCATTTCTGCGATGACACATCTCGTGCACAAAACCTTGAACCTCAGCTTATTATCCAAAGAAAAGTGCATCACAAGCCCGTACCTACGTGACAGATGCGTAAGAGATTGCACACGAGCAACCAATAGAAAAAAGAGCCACTGTCTGATTAGAGAAGGCGCTGAAGAGGAAAGACACTTGAAAACTAAACTCTTTTAAATTTTGATTCTCAGTTATGGCCCAATTAATATTCGTAATTCGTTACAGACAGTCTAATCAATTTCGAGTTATTTTGAGAACACAATAGTCAACTTGAATAACTTAATCTAGATTGTGCCATTTTATTCTAAAGTAGGCTCTGTTCACTTCGTTGTTACGTGTTGAACAGAAGATAATAAATAACAGCTTATTCAGACTCCCTGGCCCAACTTTACTGTTGACAGTACATTCAAGTAACCACTAAACGTTTCTGTAATTTCATTGGTCAACTGACGTACAAGTACTGACGCTGTTCAGTTCATTTTCAATAATATTCAAGATACAGCCTAATAGACTATTTAAGCATCGCTTAATATATGTTTTGAAAACATTGTTCGTTAAACTCCGAAGCAATAACATCAATGTTCAATAGTTTGTCATCACACGTTATACATATGCATTCATCCGTTTCTTTAACTTCTCCTTATTTTTTTTGGAATAATTCAAAGATATTTTTATCGGATTTATTCTTCCCCGCTATATTGATTTTCTCTTTTGAAACATTTTCACATACATAACAAATGTTGATGGTTTCCTTAAAAATTCGACTGTATTTTGCAGTCAATCATTCACTATCTGTAAAACGATCCATTATTTTTACTGTTTAACTAACCTGACATGCGCATTACAGTTCCTTGCCTTTCCGACAGTATGCCCAGGGTACAAAGCTAATAGTAGGTCTATTTATTAACTGTTTAGACATTAGTCTATGCAGAATGCAATAACAATGTTAAACCCTATTACTGTTAAGCAGTACATATTTAATTTCACTATCTGACTTACTTATTTGCCTTTATAGCTTTTGTTCTCAATCATATGCTGTAGTTAAGAATATCAAAAACCTTCTTCATTTCTTATAAATATTCTAATTTATTTCGAGTTCTTTTAAGAATACAGTAGTTAGATTAATTTGCTTAGTCTATGCAAGTATATATCAAGCTATTAGAGGTGTTGATCTTTGTAATTTCCTTTACCGTATTTTCCGGTTAATAAGCCGAATCGCCGAATAAGCCGAGGCCAATTTTCAGCTCTGAAAATGAGGGTTTTTGCTTATTACCGTGACAAGTTTCTTTTAAAAGTGACAAGTTTCTTCAAAATGATTTCTTAGTTTCAGCATCAGCACGCATGTTGTGTGTGATCATTGGCGTTCTGTAGTAAAGCAGAACGTGTCGTATTGAGACAGAGATGGAATCAATATGTCATTCGTTATTGGCTCCACTCACTGTAATTAGGTAACCAATGAAATTCCAGAAACAACGTTTCACTGTAGTCTTAACGTGCTTTGCTGATGGGACAAAATTACCGCCTATGGTAATTTTCAAAAGAAAAACATTTCCTAAGAAGAAGAAATTTCCGAAATTAGCCGACCCCCAAAAATCAGGTCCAAAATTTAGGGCCAGAAATACGGCTTATTAGGCGGAAAATACGGTATTTATATTCAGAAGTTGGTTTGGTGTAACAACAAAACGTACATAATAGTAATAAGGCTAAATAATAAAATAGTCTAAGAATAGTTATTTGATAACTAACTAAATAACATTTAAAAATCAGAAGTAAGTTTTTGACGACCATTTGTCTCCCGATTGGTTGGAAGCTCAAAATTGGAAGATCGTCCTTTCATTCGTGGGGGCGTTATAATGTGACGATCAATCCCACTATTCGTTGGAAAAAGAGTAGCCCAAGAGTTGGCGGTGGGTGGTGATGACTAGCTGCCTTCCCTCTAGTCTTACACTGCTAAATTAGGGACGACTAGCGCAGATAGCCCTCGAGTAATTTTGTGCGAAATTCAAAACAAACAATCGCTTTATAAAAATTCCAGTAAAAGTGTTTTCGCGAAATACCCGCTTTCCCTAGGTGTTTGGGTTAAAAAATTTTACCTTTGTGCAAACCTCGGGGCCGAGACAATTCGTTTCGTACGACTTAGAAGTCGGTTCGATCAATGGTTTAAGACAAATTACGTTACACACACACACACTAAATCTTATTACATAGATATAAAGTTACGGAAATAATTATACAACATAAGAGACACACAAACAAAAAGTCGTAAAGAACAGGTCCTGGAAACTAGATAGAGATTTTATTCATGACGAAATACCCGCTAACTGATGAAGAATATTTATACACAATTAAAATAATGTGAGTTTAATAGTAATTATATATTTCAAAATATTAAGTTGAACACAAACTTTATCTCAAAATTTTCAAATTATAACAAAGCTTCTTCATAAACAACATTTGCAGATGGCTTTCCATTTAACAACAAACAAATATTTTGAGGTGATCACACCCTTAAACACCCTACATCTCATTCACTGTAACAAAAGCATGGTGTTTAAGAAACAATCCAGTAACTTTCTTACTTCTATTCCCTTTAGAATATTCAACATTGTCTAAAGTGTAGCGCCAACCTGCCCAGGCGTTACAAAACATAAATTGAATTAAATTCAAATCTGATTCCCTTAAAACCTTCCCTAAACAAACACACATTTCATTTTTACAAAGATGGATACAAACATTATTACAGAAAATACTAAAGAACAACAAATAATTTATACAGCCACTTTGCTTTACACAGAATATTAAACCTAGTTTTCGTGCTCATATAATTTACGAATGTACTATTTGCAATATTTTTACAAGTGCTATACATCAGTCAGTTTTTACCAAAGCCCATATGACCTCAATCATGTTAATATCAGAACTTCGTGTAAACCAAGCCATAGTCTGGAGTGTTCCATCTTATTCTTTGTTGTCAAGACATCGTTTCATTACGTTTGTGGTATCTGTAGTGTCTCTATTCTTCTAGAAGATAAATACCCACCCGATGAGTCGTAGTTCTAAAAGAATGTCATGACAAATCAGACTCTGCCATGGTTGTCAGCAGTCAGGATGCCATCAACTTCATATTTGCTATGATAACACTATCCTCTCCGCCATTCAACAAATTGTCATTTACTGTTTCCTATCAATTCGACTTCAAGTTTCCTTGTAAAAGGTGCATATTCCCATTTTTGCCACTCTTGGTAACCTGATGCACTTTTCAATCTTTTGGTTTTGTTACCACTTCACAGCAAAATTTTTAAAACAGCTACACGTCCACTAAGATCATTTCGTGCTAATCTATATCTTATTATTTTTTGAGCAAAGTTCACAATTGTATTTACAGTAATGCTGTTGGCAAAATATGAACTTCACTATCGATTATCTTATATAACACTTAACATAAAATCGTATTGAATTTTCATTACCTTTTACGATGTTGTTTATCATATATTCGCTTGTTGTCCGTTGTTGAAATAGAAAAGCATATTGAATATTTGACGCGCTTCGATGTCTTCTTACGATGAAATATTTATTTTTTGATATTGTATTGCAGTGCCACCTATGGACGTTTTTATACAAAATGTCCATCATAATGTTATATACACTTACTTTAACTGACAAAGCTCAAAGTTTTATGTTTTTCTGACAAATTAATTTTCCACTTGCTGCGTAGTCTATAACTTCAATCGTTAGAGGATAATGAAAATTAAATTTAAGAGGCACAGTTAAATATCAATGACAAATCCACAACAATAACAAAAAAGGATAAACAACGAGTCTCTTCAGTTACCTAACTATTAATCGCCACTACTATCTGCATGCAACCTGTATTGTCAGTTTCATTGCTGAGAAAGGTTAAAATGTAAGTTTTATATCAAATCCATTTACATTTTCATAATGTTAAATATATTGGAATTTCTTTAGTTCTTTTTAATGAGTCTGACACATTTTTAGTTTATTATTAATTTGCAGCCACATTTCAGTTAACACAGTACAGCACAATTTAAAAACAACTGGTAATTAGTATCTTATATTCAAACGATGCACTTCTTGGAATCGGAACTAGTAAGATGTTTGTTTTGTTTTTTTAATTTCGCACAAAGCTACACGAGGTCTATCTGCGTTAGCGTTCGCCAATTTAGCAGTGTAAGACTAGAGGAAAGGCAGCTAGTCATCACCGCCCACTACCAAATCTTGGGCTACTCTTTTATCAACGAATAGTGGGTCTGACCGTTACATTATAACATCATCACCTGGTCATGCCAGGATGTGGAATTTTTACATGTTCTACAGTAACTCCTGTACGCTGAATTTGAAAATGATTTCCATTTTTCTCATTACGTACAGATTTTGAACAAAACGTCGTACGTACTTTTACATAAGTGAATCATTTAAATTGAAATCGGGTCACATTTTGTTAAGCTTAAAATCTTGGCAACTACTTCTCTAGACCAACTACAACGTAATACAACTAAATACTTATCATTTTAGAGCCCACGAGAAACACACTACTAGTATATAAACGGTCAACAGTCCGCCTGACGTGCCATTTCTGGAGAGAGGTGACGATTGTTTCAAGTATGAATATGGGCAATTCCCAGCTCTTTCAGGAGCAAAACTTAAAATAAGGATTTTTGGTTAAACCTCAAATAAGGAATATCACTTCGCATGAACATATTGGCAGTGCAATTGCCAGCTGAACTTTCTAGAACCTCGCCTTAAGGTTTATAAATCACAACACGCAAAGAGACAGTTTAATAATATTGTTGGTCTGCTACAGTCAGTATAATATAAACCTCGGAAGTTATAATTGCGATAAACACTTATTAATCGGAAAACTACATATATATCTGACCAGGAACGTTTATATACATTTCGAATACAACAAACCGTTTAACTTCAATGAATTAAGTTCGTACGTTAGTATTTATACGAGGATATACATATTGTCGTTGGTGAAAACACCTACGTGTGCTCAGTAAAGCAGCTAGGTATCTAACAGTCAAGAGTTTTGTTTTGGAATTTCGCACAAAGCTACTCGAGGGCTATCTGTGCTAGCCGTCCCTAATTTAGCAGTGTAAGACTAGAGGGAAGGCAGCTAGTCATCACCAACCACCGCCAACTCTTGAACTACTCTTTTACCAACGAATAGTGGGATTGACCGTCACATTGTAACGCCCCCACGGCTGAAAGGGCGAGCATGTTTAGCGCGACGCGGGCGCGAACCCGCGACCCTCGGATTACGAGTCGCACGCCTTACGAGAAACGTATCTGTAGATCAACACAGAATTCGCTCTCCGTGAACCGTCGATAAAAGATTCAGTACCAGATCAGATATAAGACTCAGTACTGTTTACAAGTTTGTAAAACATTTATACATAGGTTATCATTTCTAATAACCATTATTATAAATTATATTTATTGTTTGTATATTAAAATATATTTGTGCCAAGAAAGAAAATTGTGTGTATCATTCTTGTCGGCAAATATAATAGATATGATATACACTGCTGGCCAAAATCTTAAGGCCGATGAACACAAAGAAAAAATATGCATTTTGCATTGTTAGACTCAACAACTTATTTAAGTAGAGCTTCGAAAGATGAAAATAAGAAACGGGAAAATAAAAATAAAAAACTTTTTAAACATTTATTAGGGAAAATATGAACACTATGAAACTAGCCTAAATACTAGCTGGTCAAAAGTTCAAGACCATACCAAAGAGACCTAAACAGGGTAGGAAATGCCCAACAAGAGTTCTCAGTGGTGAGTTGCACGGCCGTCATTGCGAATAACTTCAAACATTCGCTTTGGCATAGTCGATATAAGCCTTTGCAGAAGGTTGGCAGAAATGTTATTCCAAATGGTGAAGATGGCTTCACGAAGATCATAAACTGTTTGGAATTGACGCCCATTTCTATAGACTTCCCTTTTCATCCACCCCCAAACATTTTCAATGGGGTTCAGTTCGGGCGAACACGCTGAATGATCCAAAAGAATCGCGTTATTCGCCATGAAAAAGTCCTTTGTCCTGCGACCATTGTGAATTGCAGTGTTGTCCTGCTGAAAGATACAGTCATTTCCATACAAGCGAGAGCCTTCAGAAGGATGCTCTCTCCAACATACCAATGTAGCCAGCTGCTGTTTGACGCCCCTGTATAACCTGAAGCTCCATTGCCCCATGGAAGGAGAAAGCATCCCAGATCATGATGGAACCTCCTCCACTGTGTCGTATAGAAAAAGTCTCTGGTGGGATATCCTTATCGTGCCAGTAATGTTGAAAGCCATCTGGACCATCCAGGTTATTTTTTTTTCTCATAAGAGAACAAAACCTTTTTCCACTATTCTACGTCCAATGTTTGGTGCTTCTCAGCAAAGGTTAACCAAGATGTTTCGTGGTGTGGAAGGAGGCGTGGCCTTTGAAGACGTTTGCGGTTTTTAAAGCCTTTCTCTCGTAGATGCCGTCTCATTGTTCTTGAGCTGCATTCTGCGTCTTTAAGGGCCTTAATCTGGCTCGACGATCGGCTGGTGTCTTGCCGGACAACCCGTCGAGTCCTACTGCTCAACGCCGGCGAAATTTTCTTGGGCCGACCACTTGAAATTCTTGTTCCGTATCCCTCAGGCTGTTTTAAGAAATTTGCAACAACAGTTTTTCTACGCCCGATCTCACTAGCGATGGCACGTTGAGAGAGACCTTGCTTTTGCAGCTTGAGAATTCTGCCACGTTCAAACTCTGTCAACTTTTTAGCCTTTGCCATGTTTTTACTTAATGTGATACAGGAGACGTCAGTGGGAGATGTTGACAACGCTTATGCTTGAACACAAATTACTATATTTCATTACGTGTTTACCGATTAACGCTTCGTTTCAGTACGGTCTTAAACTTTTGACCAGCTAGTATTTAGGCTAATTTCAGTGTTCACGTTTTCCCTATTAAATGCTAAAAAAGTTTTTTTTTTTTCCCTTTTCTTATTTTCCTCTTTCGAAGCTCTACTCAAGTAAGTGGTTGAGTCTAACAGCGCAAAATGCATTTTTTTTTCTTTTTGTTCATTAAGATTTTGGCCAGCAGTGTGTATTGACACTCAATTAAATTCTAAATTCAAATCAAAATTCACTATTCGTTGGTAAAAAAGTAGCCCAAGAGTTGGCTGTGGGTGGTGATGACTAGCTGCCTTCCCTCTAGTTTTACACTGATAAATTAGGGACGGCTAGCACAGATAGCCCTCGAGTAGCTTTGTGCGAAATTCAAAAAAAAAAAAAACTAATTAGAAGTTGATATTAATTTAGGTGCATCTCGACCTCACTGTACTTACATTAATGCAATAAGAACCCATTATGCCCCCTACCCGTAGCTCAGCTGAAAGTCTGAAAGCTTACAATACTAAGAGCTGGGTTTCAATACCCCAGGTAGGCACAGCGTTGACAATCCATTATGTAGCTTTGTGTTTAACAACAAATAATCAACCGGACCCAGCACAAGAGCTTATTTTTATTTCTGTAACATAGGTCTTTAACGACTTTCAGACAGACTGTAATAGTGAACTTAAAACTGGTTATTTGATAATTAGAAAATAAGATTAACTGCAACAACTATTGCTATTGTACACTGAGTTGTCTTAACCGTCTTCCCAGTAAGTCAGCGGTACGCTAACTTACAGCGCTAATATCCGAGATTCTATTCTCTGTGGTGAATAGAACGCAGGAAAGCCTATTGTATACATTTGGCTAAAGTAGATAAACGTTAATCTTAAGAGTGTGTTGCACAAGTACGATAAAACATAGTAAACAGGATGTTATATTTCACTTTTCTATCAGTATCGTCTCATGAAATTTATGCAAGTTATTTTACCCTTTAGAATTATTAAATCTTTTGGAATTTGAACAAGGTACGCGCAAACACTGAAGTATACGCCCATGGAGCCACTTAATTTATGACTAGATTTTCTGAATAATACTTGACTTCAGTGTTTTCAAAACTTTAAATAGCGGCACCCTCCTCTAACTCAACAAAGTATCCTTTGTGCTCCCTCTTCATAGTAAAATAATTTTCGAAAGTAATAACTGCAAAATCAACACTTTATTAACTTGTTTTTAAAAATTGTGTATACGAAAAGTCTTGTAAGGAGTGAGTAAGTGTGAGAGCACAAAAACAGCTTTCAGAGCAAAATAACAGTTTTGTTAGGTTATCGTCGTCTCCAGCTCTTCTGTTTATTCAGTCGTTGTTTGGGGCTCTCTCATCAAAAAGCCGCATCTCTCCTACAGGTTGGGGAATGGGGTCACAGTTTGGAAAGCAATGCTTAATTCTTTAACTGAAGTCAGAGACAGTTGCAAAGCAGTCAACACTGAAAATTACGTAGTACTTAAATACAATAAAAACACAATTCATATATTTCAAAATTGACAACTAAGATTTTTTTTTTTTATTTAGTGTACGTCTTATAACATTTTTTCCTCAATATGGAAGTTTGGCTCGACTATTAAAATTAGTAGTATTCTATTTATTTGTTTTTGAATTTCGCACAAAGCTACTCGAGGGCTATCTGCGCTTGCCGTCCCTAATTTACCGGTGTAAGACTAGAGAGAAGGCAACTAGTCATCACCACCCACCGCCAACTCTTGGACTACTCTTTTACCAACGAATAGTGTGATTGACCGAACATTATAACGCCCCCACAGCTGAAAGGGCGAGCATGTTTAGCGCGACGGGGATGCGAACCCGCGACCCTGAGATTACGAGTCACACGCCTTAACACACTTGGCCATGCCGGGCCTGGTAGTATTCTATCAATCATTATATTATGCTTATATTTAACATGTGTCTACTTTTTGGCTGGCCTGTCAGATGTGATGATAACATAGCACTGCAAGTAACTGATGTTTGAAATTTGTGTTTCTTGATTATTTTTAAAGAACAAAAGCGAACAATGAAACACCTTCCACTGGGAAAAAACCCCGAATTGAAGCATAATAAGCCTTTAAAGTTACTGGAAATAACCAACCACGTATCTATTTTGGTAGCTTTTAATATGTATGTGCGTGTGTGTGTTTTTTTATACCAAAGCCACATCGGGCTATTTGCTGAGTCCACCAAGGGGAATCGAACCCCTTATTTTAGCGTTGTAAATCCGTAGTCTTATGGCTGTACCAGCGAGGAACAGCTTTTAATATATAATCTATTTTCGTACTTCCACAGATCCAAAAAACCCGTAATGACGAGAAACCCACTTAAAGTAAAAATATATTCTCAAGAGTTTGCAAACTCTCTTTGTCAACCTGAAGATGATCTAAGAAGGTCGAAACGTTATTCTGCACTTTAATTAAAATAAAGTTTAATACCCATACCGTCTTGAGAATATAGAACTAAAAAGTAATATTGTACCTTATATTTTTTCTTAATTTAAAACACTTTCATGTAGCGTTTTAAGTTCTCAAAAAAGCATAGCCAAACTTAACTGTCTTTCAAACTCTTTGTTTGGGGTTAGGTCTTAAACGCTGATAAAGTATTTTTAGTTGTCCACATACCTTTAAATTGAGAAAATAAAACTTACATAACTGTTACCCATTAGACCACTTACACTATCACACATTTACAAAAATAGAAGTTAGATAACATAATAACTTTCCGGTATTATGTCGATTCCTTAAACTACTCTTTGCTAATGCCATCTTCTAGAAAAACACCTCAATTCAAAATGAAAAATGAAGCAACATTTTTGGTTATACAAGATCTGGTTTCCTTGCTACATAAAGCCACTGCTTACATAATTTCTAGTGAGAGAGATGGTCGAAGAAGGTTCACTAAAGGTTACTTGCCGCTGCAAGATGGCTAATCGTGGTACCTGCCTGAAAAAGGAACACAGTCTGGTCTGCCCTTAAAATCCACATCTTCGTTTCCATACACTGTTGAAAGGTGAATTATTTTGACAGTAAAATTTAGTTTTTAAGTTAACAGATATATTATTTCATCAGAGAATATTTTTGGTTCTAACTTGAATACAGAAAATCGTGACACCGCTTTATAACTCATTTAATTCTTTCCCATCACTCCCACCCCGAGTTTAACTTTTCTGAATCGGAAACTGGGTATTATGCATATAGCTCCAAATGGATTGGATGTTCCATGCAACCTGCCAAGAGATTTTAATTAATAATCCAAATATTGTAGTTTTGCAGCCACCCCTTTCTCACGTGTCACCTTTCAAAGTTCCATGATTTAAGTATTAGCACTTGTGTTTGGGAAGATTGATCCTGCTAGCTTCAAAATTGTGGTAGGAGTTCGTTGGCCGTAGATACATACCAAGCTAATAATATCAGTTTATATAAAGTGGTAAATACCAGTGCTATTCACTGTGAAAATTAGAGAGGGAATAAGCCCGGAAAGTCACATTAGCATGGTGAGGGTCTAATAGCATGGTGTAGGGTCTAATACAAGGTCCCAGTCGTGGGGTGTATAATGTGACGGTCAATCCCACTATTCGTTGGTAAAAAGTAGCCGAATTGGCGATGGGTGGTGATGCATCGAATTTTGTGTTTAGGGACGGCTAGCACAGATAGCCCTCGAGTAGCTTTGTGCTTCCTAATACAAGGTCGCTGAAACCGAATGCCGCATCGAATTTTGTGTTTCTGTCTTCCTTTCCCTAAACACCGTGGTTATCTTTGAATGCATCATTATCTAACTAACCACTTCTGCTAATTTTGGAATTAGCACGACCAATTTTGGTAGGTGGACTTGGGATGGCACAAAGGGTGTTTTTGTCGATTAGGCTTAGCTTATTACGAAGGGTGAAAAGTCGTTTCTTTTAATTTTTGTTCAGATGAATTTTGTTAAAGAATTAACTCATAATTACCATACAATTATTAAATGAAAAAATTATCAGTAAAACCAAAACATGCTGACTTCACGTGGTGAATTAAAATATAAAACGTTACAACGAAACCTATACAGATTTCAACAACACTTTCAAATATGTTTTCGAAAGAACTACTAAAAAAGGAAACATTCGATATTTAAACTATTATTTCACTATTCTAGTGGAGTGAAAACAGCAGAGTAATAACAATAGTATTTAGAATATTACATTGTAAATATTTTTCGTTTTTTCTTCCATGCTGTGTCCATATATTTTAAATACTTATTGCAGTGATTTCGATTATCAAATAATCACACTAATTCGTATATGAAATCAACCAGTTAAACAAGTAAAAAGCTTTGTATTTATTTAATAGCGCAGAGTCTTTATTAACACATTATGGAATTCAGTAACTCGTTGGATAAAAATCTTTCGAGTATGAACAATCGAACATGACTACAGTAACGGCTATATATCACGTTAGGTAACTTCTACAACTGTTTAGAAATTCTTTTCCCAAATACTTGTTAATGAACTTTCGTGGATAATAAACCCAGAATACGAATTTGTATTTGCAGCCAACAAACTGTGCAACATTTTACATTATACACCTGCAGACACTTGTTTTTCTTTCTCTTAATATAAAAGCAACATGAAACCCAGTCTGTCGTTCGCTTAATCAATTTTTTGTTTGTTTGTGTGTGTGCGTGCGTGCGAGATTAGAATAAGATCCTGTATTTGTAAAACTAACAAAAAACTCTTAAGTGCACGAATTAAGTCGTGCATTTTGATAATATTTTTGGTCAAACTTTTTCAATTCCATGATTGTATCTTCTTGGTAAATAAACTGCATTACTTTCTTTAAAACACACAAAAAAGAAAGAAAGAGAAAGGTAATTTTGAATGAAAAGACATACGCCATTAGAGTTCCAAATCATGCATATGGTTAAACTTGTGTTCATTTTATTTGATAACGGTGTAACCTAGAAACGTTTCAAGAAAAATACAATAAGGACATATCAAAAATTCTGCTACTACTTCCAAAAGTAATAATATCTGTTGTACCCTACCTCTAAAAACAAAAAAAAAACAACTAGTAATCATGGGCAAATGCATCAGACCTATTCGATCTGCACACACACACACACACACACACGAAATCAACAAGCCAACTACAGTGAATTTCAGTTGGCAGTAGTATTTCTGCTGCTGATTTTATATAGTGGCCATCTTGCTTGTATTCTGTTAGCTTATATACATTTACACACAAACGTTGTCTAAATCTTTTTTTTTTTCAAACTATGTTCCGCGGAGCCCAAGGGCTCTGCGAGGAAATTTTAGAATGTTAATATTTTTTCCTAAAACTATAAACTTGAATCAGAATACACTGTAAATAAAAGTAAAATATATCTTTAATATAAAACGTTTATCGCGTATTGGGCCTTTTACTATTTTATTCTGCCTCACGCCAGACGATATTATTTAGCTTAGAGGAAGTTCTCGCAGTGAAAGTGTTAATACAATCTCAATCAACTTCGACAGTGACATCACTTGTTGCTAGTAGATATGGAACCATCTCAAGATTGTATACGTCATTGGAGATGCAAGATAGCCTGGTAATTTTCGTATAAAACATCGGTCAACCCTGGGTGGTGATGCCAATTGTCTTTTAAAAGGCAGATCTGAATTAGCGACTAAATCCCGAACGAAATGAAACAAAATGAAGAATGACGTCATAGCTGAAACTGGTCCAAATTTGAAACATTGTGATGCAATTAGGTGCAGTATAAATTATTTTTCAAAGTATATTTATTTGAGGTATAATTATATTTATGATAATTATGATCGGCAGTCGTTAGGTTACGTTAGATTCGGTGCAGTTTAATTAGACAAACTTAGTACCAATGAGCTCGTATGACGTCATGTTTCACTTCGTTCAAGATTTAGACGCACATCAGATCTGGCTTAATATTGTTATTTGGCTTAAATTTTTCTGTTAAAAAACAAAAAAATGTAAAAATAGTAGGTTACCTTTTCATTTATAAAAATATATTGCTCTAGCGGCCCAGCTTTTTTTCCACAAATCTTTATTTCTGATTTCGTTATGGCAACACTGATCTTAGGTCAGCATGTCATTGTATGACGATAAAATACAAATGTTTGAACGAGTTTTCGTTAAGAAGCTAATTTGTGTCCGTGAAAATACTTTCGACATGCCAAAGATATAATAATACGTTTTTAAACAAAATTAGTAATTAGTTTTCACCCTTATAATAGGTGGCTGAATATCAGTAATTAATCTTATACGAGTAAAATTCTTTCTAGGCCTAATACGAATTCATCGGCATTAACGTCGTGTGCAAGCACTTCAACGCAGGATAACGCAAGAAGTTTGGTTTGGTTTGTTTTGAATTTCGCGCAAAGCTACTGGAGGGCTATCTGCGCTAGCCGTCTCTAATTTAACTATGTAAGACTAGAGGGAAGGCAGCTAGTCATCACCACCCTCCGCCATCTCTCGGACTACACTTTTACCAACGAACAGGGGGATTGACCGTCATAATATAACGCCCTCACAGCTGAAAGGGCGAGTATGTTTGGTGTGACGGGGATTCGAACCCGCGACCCTCAACTCATGAGTCGAGTGCCTTAACCCCCTGCCCCTGACGGGCTGGTGCAAGAAGTTACCGAAACAAATAAAAGAAAAGAAAGTGTGATGAAAGTTTTATTGAATATGGTTTTACATGAACAGGTAATGAAGTTGGTCCTAGTGAGTTATGTGTTAAATGTGTAACAGTGTTGAGCAACAGTAATTTGCATCCAGCAAAGTTAAAACGGCATCTAGAAACCAAATACTCTCCATTAAAAAATCCAACTTCCGAGTATTTCAAAAGAAAGTGTTTGCAATTAAATGCATGAAAAGCAACATTTCATTTATTTGTCAATCAGGACAACAAAGGTGTTCTTATTGCTTCATATCGTATTAGTTATCGTATTGCAAAAGCGGGTGAAATTCATACAATTGCAGAAGATTTGATAAAACCATACGCAAAAGATTTGGTAGATTGCACGATTTATGAGAATATTTCATTAAAACATTAACCCCGTGTCCCTTTCTGACGACTCGGTTTCTCGAAGAATCAAGGATATGTCAGCAAATTGCTTAATGGAATTAATCAGGCGAGTTCAACTTTTTCGCTTCAGATTGATGAATCAACAGATGTCGTAGGTTATACGATGTTGCTTGTGTTTGTTCGCTATATTCTCAAAGTTAGTTATGAAGAAGACATTCTAATTTGCAAACCTCTGCCTACTCAAACAACAGTCCAAGAAATACTTAAAACTGATCGATTTATTTATGAAAGAACATGAGATCCAATGGCAGTTTTGCTCAAGCATTTTCACTGATGGGGCTGCAGCTATGATTGGAAAATTGGAATATTTCAGTGATTTTTTTACTTATGAATGAAAGTTCCTTAAGTAAAGATGCAAAAGTTTCAGTCTTGCAGCAGATATCCGACTTGTGTACAATTATTGGGGAGTACTTCCCTCCTCATTTAGAAAAATTAGTGTGGATTCAAAATCCCTTTGTTGACTGCAAATACCAACGATTTGCCTTTGAAAGAGAGATAACAGCTTATAGCAATTTCAACTGATTACAGATTAAAAACAAATTTCAGCAGGAAGAACTTATACAATTTTGCATTCAAACAGCCATGGAATACCTTGAACTAAATATCAGAGCTTTGAAAATTTCGATGCGTTTTCCAACAACTATCTTTGTGAGCAAATATTTTCACTATATACATGTAGAAAGACCAAATTTAAAAACAGGCTAAATACTGAAGATGATTTGCACTTACAGGTTACAATCATAACTACAAATATTGAACTACTTTCAGAACAAAAGCAAGCCCATCCGAGCCAGTAATAAATAAATATACTGTACTTTTACAGATATAAATTTTGCAAGCAGAAATTTTTGAGCAAGTATAAGTAAATTGTTTTCTTTAAATGTTGATATTTTAAAATATATTTATATTCTAAAGTATTGAAGTATACTTTATCTGGTGCTAGTGACCAGTTGTTTCTATTCTAGTGTTTTTATTATTAAGGTTCAGGAATTTTTTTTTTTTTTCTGATGCGAAGCTCCGCAGTTCTATACAGTTTGGGAACCCCTGGTCTAAATCCCTTTTTATTTTGGATAATACTTGTGACCCACGTCATCCATTAACGCAAGAAAATTATTTCGTGCATTTATGATTAAACTGTAGATTTAGTAATCAATAGTATTAAACTTGCATGTGTAAAGTGCTGTGGTTGAAAATTATGTTGTGAATATTTTACATAAACTACAGATTATTTATCAGTTGTAACTTTATGACTTGGTTATGCAATTTGGTTATATATAGCCTTGTTGTTGTTTTTGGAATTTCGCAAAAGTACTCGGGGCTAGTGCTAGAATTTAGCAAAGACTAAAAGGCCTAGTCATCACCACCCACCGCCAACTACATATTTACCAACGAATATGGGATTACCGTATTCAGGCTGGGAGGGCTCGCGAACCCGCGACCCTCAGATTACGGCACAAACAATTTAAAGTGGCTAGTAAGAATAAACAAATTAAAACCCTGAAATACAGCCTACATATGCATATATTATATTCAAGTGCTCTGGCACAAACAATTTTACTACAATTTCACAGTAATTAAGTAAGGCAATGGGTAAGGCAAATAAAAATAAGACGAGGCTTGTTAAGCGAGTTGTACATGTTTAAAAACTACAGTTATGTTTAAAAATAACTTTTTAAAAATCTTGTTATTTGTGTTAACATTTAGTTATTCAAAAAAAAAAAACAAAAAATCTACGTTTCGCTAGCTTACCTTGCATCGTCATATTGATATGAATCAATAATTTAACGAAACTGTTACGTAATGCAATATACAGAGCGATACTACAACATTAAACAAGTTAAAACAAACAGACTAAATATGAAATCAACGACTTAAAAAATAAACTAAAATCATTACTTTATTGTATATTACCAGCATCTCATGTTATCCAAAAATTTGGTTAAAAACAAATAAGGTAAACTTGTATGACACAAATTTATTGACATAGGCACTTCACGATCTTTGCATTAACCCTTAAACAGCGGGAATGTTGTAAGTAGCAGCAGTAGGTAGTTGATGATGGTCGCCACTTAGGGTTAAATTACATGTAGAAATTGTTGTAATTTTTCCATTGGAAAAACCAGTCAAGTATCCACAGGAAAATAACATTTAAACTCAAGGGAAGAGGCTTTAAACACATGGCTAAAAATATAAAATCGGATTTCAAAATCACAGGCAGAGAAAATAATGTAAATAGAAAAATAGTCAATGAAGTTCTCTTTTAAAAAAAACAAAATATAGCATTAATCATTTTTTTCATACTTAACATTGTGCCTATTTTAGTCTTGTCCAGCAATATAGTATCCCTCTCGAATTTGTTACATCATTCAATTGCATATATTTCACTACGTAGTTCTTGTGCGTGCGTGTATAAAGATTTTCAAAAACAGTTTTTTCGTAAACAAACTAGCATTAAAGTTGCAAGTTCTTCCTTTAATTTAAATCAGTTTCACTCTCGGGGTTTTTGAAACATTTATATCAACTGATTTAGCTCAGGCCTAAATACTTACCATGTTTCATTATGAGGCTATTTACCTTTGTTATGAAATCCGTCTCAGAATATTTGATTAAGACTTAAAAGTTTGAAGACGAAAATTTTCTTTCTGCAGAAACTTAAAAGTAATTTTCGTTCCAGAAAGGCAAGCTCAGACCTACTTTTTCTACAAAGATGCCGAGACAATAACTTAATCTCTTAATTTCCTTCTTATAACTTATCTGTGTTTAATCGCCACTCACGGAAGATTATTAAAAATACGAAATTTTAAACTCGTTACTTAGACAGTGCATGCGATAAAAGAATTCTCTATTGATGTTACAGCATGATCGTTTTTTAAATTGTTATCTAAAAACCTTTTTTTAAAAAAAGAAGAGTACGAAATGCTATCATACTAATTGATAAAAATGTCGTTACTTACAAAAAAGTCGTCGATATTGTCGTAAATTTTGTGATCTGAAACTCCTTAAAACAAAGTTTAAGAAAAACAACAAAGTCTCAGTAAAAATGTTATTTTCAATCTTTCCAGCCTACAATAATCTAGAAGCGAAACAACGCTTAAGTATACTAATTTAACATCCAAGCGAGAAAGCAAATTAAATTTCTATATATTATAATTAAACAAGTCTGACAAACTTTTCAATGATTTCTTTAGTTTTTTACGATCTCGAACACCACAAATATGTAGTCTACCAAAAATCCATAAACCAAATGCTCCCTTATTCTTTTTAAATATAACCACAAAAATTCCCTGGCTTGATCATTTTCCCTCTATGCCGCTAAAAGTTTTGTATAAACCCCAGAATCTTTCGTCATAAAATTAAAATATTCTGACCCGGGTTCCCTTTATGGTTACCACTGACGTAAAAAGAATTATTATTACTATTATTATTCATACAAGTGCCTACTATAGAAGCAGTTCGTTGTGCTCTGGAATGTTTTCACAATGAATTCAACCCTAAATCATTCTTAGACGATTCCACCACCAAAGTGTTTTCGCCTTTCCACTTCTCGTGCAAATTTTCCATTTCAGAATGTTCATTACGAACAGGTCAACTGTAAGCGTGGAATATTCTATTTCACCTGTTTCGGCTAATTTATTGATTGTCATAATTTCATTTCCACATTATTCTATCCTCCTGCATTCAGAGTCCTTTAAGAAAAATTAGTTGACTTATCTTTCACGCATGAATGACTTCAGTCCAACACCAAGTTTACAGTTGAAAATGGATGGTTGGTTGTTTAGCGTTTACTGACGCAAAGCAACTGAGCTATCTGCGACAAACAAGTGGTAGAAAAGTAAAATCATTAAAATATGTAAAAAGGAACCATGCTAAAATGAAACATAAAATTGAAATCTTAAATAGAGTTAAAAAGACCAATGGCTCTTAATTTAAAGACATAACTGAGGTGTACAGTGTTACCATCGTCAGTGACACTGACGAACGTCAAATATGAGCTTGCGTTAAAAATGTGTTTAAAATGGTGCTGTCACTCTCGATCGTAGCGACAGTATTACAGTAGAATGTGAGCTACTGTGACCTGAGTGTCACACAAACCACACATTGGTGCATCAGTTCCAAATAAAAGAAAATGATAAGTTAAAAAACTGTAACCAATGAATAGCCTAGCCAAAACAACTTCCTCCTTCCAATCCCTACGGAAGTAAAACGGCCAAAGAGCAATAGAAGATTTGATCTAAAAAAACTTGTTATTACGTTACTCGCTCCAAGTTGACTGGAGCCTGGATACAGGATCGTCGTCCATGTATGAAACAGGAATGGTGATGATAGCATCAGAGCAGGCAGACTTAACTGCGACGTCAGCGAGCTCGTTCCCGCGAATACCGATGTGGCCTGGTATCGAGAATGACTGGATAGAAGTAGTTGATAGAAAGAAATTGGCAATTCAGTTTTGAATATCAACAAGAACAGAGTGAAAGCTGACGTGAAGCGATTCCAGGGCCAACAGGGAGCTAAGCGAGTCATTATAAATAGTACAGTTTGTATACTGCATAGCTTTTATGTCATTCAGGGCAAGAGAAGTGGCATATAATTCGGCAGTGAACACAAACCGTAGAGGGGGTTCTCTGTGCAACGACCAAACCACAACAAACCATGGCAGAACCCACAGAGTCACCTGATTTCGAACCATCCATATAAATGGAAGTGGAAGAATGGTTCGAAAGACGTTCAGCAAATAAAAGACGGTACTTCTAATCAGGAGTATCTGCTTTTCTCAGATGATTTAAATAACGGTCACATTTGGGGACAGTAATTAGCCATGGAGTGAGGGGCTGATTAGTGGATACAGCTATGTTATTCAAGGACAGACCAATTCATCCAACTGCACTTTGAAATGAAGACCAAAAGAAACAATGGAAGACCAACTATTCTGAAAAGGCATGGTCCACTGAGAAAGGAAACACAACTTGGGTGTGGTAGCAATTGAAGTTTTGAACTATACAATAAAGAAAGCTGCAAATGCCAGAGGTGTAGAGGAGGTTAATGAGACCGTGAATAAACTCTGGATTGGAGAAGGGCAGAGGCCCCTGTGCAGAGCCAAAGTTCCTCATTGTGAACAGAGTCCAACTTCTTTGAGGACGTGGTCCTGGCAAAGCCACAGACCAGAGACCCATAGTCCAGTTTTGATTTAATAAGGGCACGATATATTTTTAACATAGATCATCAATCTGCTTCCCAAGAGGTGGAAGAGAGGACACGGAGGATGTTTCGTGCCATTGTAGACTTGATACGTAGCTGCTCGAGGTGTGGAATAAAGATCAGCTTACAGTCAAAACTAAGTCACAAGAACTTTGCTTCAGGGACCACGGGAAGCAGAACTTCTCCTAGGTGGAGCTCGGGATCTGAGTGAATACCCTGTTGATGGCAGAAGTGCATGCATAAGGGTTTGGAACGAGAAAAGGTAAAACCATTTGCTGTGGTCCACTTCAGTAAGTGACTGAGGGCAACCTGTAGCTGCTGCTATTTGATAAATCTCATGCTAGACGACTAACATGAAATGTGGAAGTCGTCACCATAAAGACCCTTTGCAACTGAAGGAGAGAATTGTCCACTGATGGCATTAATCTTTATAATGAAAAGTGTAACACTCAAGGCACAGCCCTAAGGGACCTCAAGCTTTTGTGGGAAAAAACGGAAAGGATCGAACCCACACGGACTTGAAATCGCCAGTTCGTTAAAAAATGTTTAATAAAAATGGGTAAACAGCCATGCAACCCGTACGAGTGTAGATCTTGCAAGTTGCCATACCTACACGTTGTTTCAAAAGCTTTCTCAATATAAAAAAATACAAAAACAAGATGTTACTTGAGAAAGGCTTCCCAAATTGACGTTTAAAGTCGAATCAGGTGGTCCATAGTGGAAAGCTATCATCGGAACTCACACTGAGTGGGTAAGAGGAGGTTGTTTAATTCGAGGAACCAAACAAGGCGAGTACTAATCAGTCTTAGAAAAGGATGTACAATAGCATGACACCAAACATCAAGAAAAACATTCTCTTGTCAGATCCTGTTAAATACAACTAGAAGAATAACAAGAGAGGCAAGAGATAGATGGCACAGCATCTCATAATGAATATCATAGGGTCCAACTAATGTACTGCCAGACTAATGTAAAGCAAACTTGAGTTCCACCAGCATAAAGGGGCGATATTAGTCATAGAGATGATCAGCCCAAAAGGAAAGATGCAATCGCTCTACCCGTGTTTGATGGCTAAGAAGGTTGCGGATGAAGCAGAAGTGTTAGATGCACGAGAAACGCTTTTGTCGAGAGTACTGGCGATGTTCTGTGCATCAGCAACTTCCTGACCATCAGAGAGCAAGATCGAAAGGGGAGCAGAAGTATACTGTTCACTAACCTATCGAATCTTGTCCGATATGACTTTGGAATAGGTGGTAGAAGAGATGCTAGAGGTGCATTTAATCCAAGATTCCTTCTACCTTTCACGTCAAACTTACCGAGCATGTGCACGGGTCTGCTGAAATGCAATATGGTTTAAAAGTGTGGGATACCTACGAAATTATCCCAAGCTCGTTTTTAAGCTTTCCTTGCCATGTGGCAGGCAGAATTCCACCAAGGACGAACATACTGTGGGAAAAGTGTTGAGGTTTCAGGAATACACTGAGAAGCTGCCTGGACAACACAGTCAGTCACTTCTGCCACGAAGTCGTCAATCGATGATTTACAGATGATGGCAGGATCAAGTTCTGAGAGAGCAGTGAAAGAGGGCAGTTTACTTGATCCAGTTTCTACCGAGAAACGCGGGTCAGGTGGTATCGACCACGGCCAGTCTCTCTCAAAATTATAGGAAAATGATGACTGCCTCGTGGATTATTGTCAACCCTCCATGAAAAGTGGGAGAATAATGAAAGGGTGCAAATTGAGAGATCAATATCAATAAAGAACTGACTAGGTGCATGAAAATAAGTGTAAGAACCAGTACTGAAGAGAGATAGGTTGTGATCCAAGAGCATATGCTCTATGGAATGACCCTTCCCATCAATATTAGCACCACCCTAGAGGGGATTATATCCGTTAAAATCCCCCAACCTTGGTAAATATAAAGCGTGGGCATTTTCTAAATGTGTAATATCAGCCGGCTTCTTTTTCAGAGGATCTTTTAACTTAAAATATATTATTAATCAACTAAATCATAAAGCTTTAATAGCCAGTTTTGATGTAATCTCTCTCTTCACAGAAGTCCCAACAACTGAAACTTGCATGAACTTTATATCCAAGATCCCAACCCATTGGTACACATTCCCAGCAACTAATTAGCAACCCTTACAGAATTCACTACCACCAAAACTACCTACAAACAAATGGCCTAACTGTGGGGAATCCCGTGTAACCAATTCTAGCCAACATTTTTATGACAGAGTGAATCACAAGCGATCAATTAAGCCTTACACCATCATTATACTGGTACAGGTACAGTTACGACAGAAAGTGTTCATACCCCTGGGTCGTGAGTAGTTTTTCCTCATAAGTTAAAAAGTATCACGATTAGGATAATGAAAATATACTGTATTAAAAATATTATACTAATACACATCTACATAAATTTTAATGTAAATTGAACGACAAATAAACTGTTTATAAACAAATAACCGAACATAGGAGGGGCAGAAAGTGTTCGTGCGTCGACTTAAATGGTCAGTTGTGAAGCCTTTCAGGTGAATTACTTGGCGCAATCTCTCCTCATAGCCCTCCATGACCGTTTGACAGTACTCGACTGGTATTTTCTTCCATTCTTCTTTACAGAAAGCCTCTAACTCTTTCAAGTTTTACGGATGACGCTGATGAACACTGGTCTTCAACTCATGCCAGACGTTTTCAATTGGGTTGAGATCGGGTAATTGCGATGGCAACTCCAGAACGCTTATATAGTTCCTCTGCAACCAGGATTGCTCATATTTCGATGTGTGCTTAGGGTCATTGTCGTACTGAAAGATCCAACGACGCCCAAACCGCAAGTTCCGAGCATCATTCTTAATATAAGTGCCTAATATATCAACGTACTCTTCTTTTTTCATGATTATTTGATGCAGTGAAGGCTGCCTACAACAGAAGAGCTGAAGGAACCCCATAGCATGATCGAGCCACCTCCGTGTTTAACTGTAGGGACGGTGTTCTTTGGAAGATTTCGTTCCTCTTTCTTACGGAAAATATTGCGAACATCATTGTGGTCGAAAAGCTCGATTTTAGTCTCGTCTGACCAAATAATACTCTTCCAATAGGTAAAGGGTTTATCCACATGCTTTCTTGCATACCTAAATCGCGCTTCTAAATGAACAGGCTTTAAATATGGAGTTCTACGAGAACAGCATGCTTTGAATCCAGAAGAGTGTAACATGTGCATAACTGTAGAGGGTCTTACTACAACCCCAGTTTCCCTTACCAGTTTCTGTATGTCATTACGTGTTAAACGAAGGTTCTTACTAACTTCTCTGAGAACCATCCTCTTGGTTCTCTCTAGAATTTTGGTGGGTCGTCCAGAACGGAGGTGAGCAGTTGATCCTGTAAGCTCAAACTTGGCAATTATGCTTTGAACAGTAGATTTTGGTACATTAAGTTGTGTAGCAATACCGGAAAGAGACATACGAGACTTGTGTTTTACAATAATTCGGTTTTTTAAATCACTGGACAGTTGTTTCGTGTTCGCCATGATGACCAAGCAGATAATGACGGAGACGATGCTAAATTGCCGGAAGTATATTGTTTGCTAAATTCCAATAATTATGAACCCAGTGTCTAGTTCTGGAATGGTATAATGTAATTTATTCGCCAAACTGAACAAAATTTTTTTACGGGGATATCAATTTTTTTTTCACACGTTCTGAAATGTATGAACACTTTCTGCTCCTCCTATTTTTGGTTATTGTTTATAAAGAGTTTGTCGTTTAATTTACATAAAACTTTATTTAGATGTGTGTTAGTATAATAATTATAATATACCATACGTCTATTAGCCTGATCGTGATACTTTTTAAGTTATGAGCAAAAAACTACTCGGGACGCAGGGGTACGAACACTTTCTGTCGTAACTGTGTTGATAATACAATTCCTGGATTCACATCTACAGAACACACAGTTTTTCAGTCACATTAACTCGATACACCCCAACACAAAGTTTACCTGCGAACAGGAAAAAAACTAACCAAATAGTACTTCTTAACCCATACTGTATTGTACATTCCCTGATACTCAGCACACGAAACAAAACAAAAACAACATATTAAGAAACCAAGTAAACACAACCACAAAACTATTATCACCCGATAAAATTAACAATAAAATCAACAAAATAAAATAACACTTCATCAACATCAACAAATTTCCTCAAAAAAAAAACAAAAACCGTGGAAAAAATTATACGTACACACCTAAACAAACAACAAATCCCAAAATACAACAAACTACAAAACATTGTTCTGCTGCATACCATATGTTCCAGACATTAGCGAAAAAATAAACATTTGGAAAAAAAACAAACTTAACCAAACACAACACTCCAGTAAACAGCAAATTTATTCAAAAACCAGGTACCAAACTAAAGTCCATATTATATAAAAACTACATTGGCAAACACAACACCAACACAATTTATAATACAATGCAACAACTGCCACAACCTCTATATTGGAGAAACAAGCAGAAAAATGGAAACTAGATTTAAAGAACAAAAATCTTCACACGTTTTAGAACACTGCAAATCAAATAAACACAACATAACCATAGAAAACGCCCAAATATTAAGTAGGAAAACAAATATAAACAAATGCAAATCCAAAGAAGCCCTACTTACACAGCAACTAAAACCAAAATTAAACCAATATAAATGAACGCCTTTATACCTATACTAATTAATAACCTAACATCCACCTACAACGCTCTCTACAATCCCGTACCCATTTATATTCTCGTCCCTAAGACATTTGTCCATCAACGGTCACATTTAAATTCTCTTTTTCTTAACTTGATGATGACCTAGGAAGGTCGAAACGTTGTTCTCTCCTTATCAATAAGTGTTAATACCCACACCAGCCGTTCTGAGATACAAAATCCCCCAGGATTAAAAAGGGAGCCAGTAACTGCTCAATGAGGGGAGTAGCCTCGATGGGTATATCCCAAATAGCCTTCGATTTCAAGGAGTTTGATATGTTGTGGTGAAGAGGTTTCCACCAAAATGTTTCTAGAGCGCAACTTCTTCACTGACTTGAAGAAGCCAGCAAGCCTCTCGAATCCCTTTTGAATAAAAAAAGGGGACATATTCCATAAGAATTTATCGGATAATGACTGGATAATTAGAAACTGAAGTACAGAATCTGACTGTGATGTTGACTGTACAGCAGTCGTCCATGCGTGGTCGTTTTCCTATAATGTTTATACTTCATTTTTTTAAAAATAGTATTTATTTTTTTCATAATTGGGGTATCCATAATAAAGATACTAAATTTCAGTGCTCATTGACCTTACACACCAACGAAGGGACACACTACAATGATACTGCAGCAACGCCAGGGTTTCGTTTGCATTACACCCGAATACCAGTATCGGACACAATGTCCATATCACCCGTTGAGAACGTCTAACACTAGTACTCGGTTGAACCCGAGCCAAAGTGGACCAGACGATTGACCCTGAGAGGGGGGGGGCAACGACACCCCGCTCATCTACAGGACTTCATGGCCAAAGTGTGTGTTGGAATTTGACCCCTCAACCATCAAGATCATCTCCTCCCCTTCACGAGTCGCCACGCACAGCAAACACAAGAGTGAATGTTGAGAGAAAGTAAATTTAAAATACAGAATCTTCTCTGGGACGTCCCTCACCACGTACAAGAATCTACCTCGAGGGGCAGTTCAAAATGAAGTCGTTAAAAAAATTGTTTTGGGTGACATTTACTATTATATATTTAATATCGATATTTGTTTCAGTTAAACGTATTTAGAAATGCATGTTAAATGTACTGTTAAATCTGTACTACGAAATTCCCGCCTATCCACTAATGCATAAGATTCCCGAGTGTAAGAATCATAAAAAAAACAAAAAAACTTACACAACGCACCAGGAGGCATATATTATCGGTTCGTATACTATAAACCGCAGAAGCTATGAATGTGATTAACACTTATGAATCGGGAAACTACAAATACCTGACCATTATGTTAAAAGATTTTGAACATTACAAACCGTTTAAATTGAGAGGATTAATATCGGATGTTAGTTTTTTTACGAATACATTAAACACTTTCATCGGTGAAAAACCTGATCTGTAATCAGTGAGGAGCTAACTAGCTCACAGTTACGTGAAATGTGCACCAATTTAAAATTAATTCACTCATCGTGAACCCTCGATAGGATAAAGGAAATTCCGAATCAAACAAAGACTTATTATTTGTACGTTTGTAAAACTATTGTATATAAATCATTTGTAACGACCGTTACTATTAACTGTATTGTTTATATATTAAATACATTTGTTTTAAGTAAGAAATGCTGTGTAATAATATTGTTGGCAATTATTATAAATTTGATATATATCGCCATTTAATTAAGTTAAAACATTTAAGTGTTTCAGGCTATTTCAAGTCGTAATAGGTAACAAATTTGGAGACTCAGAGATAAATAGTAATACCTAACACTTGATTGAAAAAGTACAAAGAAATTCTTTACACGATTTATACAAAACAAAATGGAATAATCGAGAAGCTTTCACAGCTAAGAATATCTACTCTTCACAGACTTTTTAAAACTACGGCTTAAGTTCCAAAACAAGTAACTTGTGAGAGTCATCAGTAGTGTTCTTATCCCTATGAAGTGAATGAGGATATGAAGATCCAATGAGCCATTTATGAAAATCATGTGTTGTTTTATATCCTTTGGTTCTCAGATACTAATAAAAAAAACTTGATTAAAACTACTAAAGAGCACTAAGGATTTCGACATGAAACTTTTACACCAAAGAAGGTCAAATTATATATTTATAGACAAAGATACTTCAGTATCCTTGTATCAAAATTACATATACAGATTACGGTAATTCTGACAACGTTGGCAAGTGTCTACAATATTAAAAGAAGCGTGGTGTTTGAGAACGTGGCTGTAAAAAAAATCGGATGTTAAGATTGTAAACAGATAAAAGTCGAAGAAGTGCTATTTGTCTATGTTATTATAATGAAGATTCCGATGCATATGCCCAAACCTTGGGTCTCAGAAACCACCGCACTAATCATCACCAACCATAACTGGATATTTCAACTAGGTAATAACTAAAACAATTTAAAGTTCCACAAAATTGTTTAACATTTAACCAATAAAAATTATAAACAAAGGAATAAGTGACAAATATAAAACAAATTACAACTTTTAAAAATTGGTCTTTTTAATGAAAACTGAGTGTTGTAACAGAAAAGCAAGTGTTTTTTTTTAACTGACCATCAAGGCTGTAAAAGAAATTCAATAAAATCTACTGTGATGACAGCTCATTTTTAAGCTAAAATCTCTTTTCTCATGGATGGCGAGTGTTACTGAATGTCAAGTATGAGTGCATTGTTGTAAAACAGCTGAGATAATTCCAGAAAGGGCCTAAGGGCCAACAGCCTCTTGCAGTTATATCTGCTCCTAGGGTGGGCATTTCTACTACGAATAATAAAAGGGTGTCTGGGTGTGACCGCTAGAGAGAATCTAGAAACGTGAAATTTTGTACCCATATCCGTTAAATATTATATATACATTTAAATTTTAGATAACAAATGACCAGCTAGACCTTCCCATTTATTAAAACTTAAACACTCAAAGCCAGCCTTTATCTTTCAAATATTTATAAAGCCTTCCTTTATTTCATTAAATTTACTGTATCCACAACATCTGAAGGCAATCTATTCGAAAGGTCAACCACACTGTTAAAGAAAAAAGCTGTCTTAGCTGAATGATTATTCCTATAACTGCCAAAACGTACATCTCTCTAGTCCTATCATTTTGACCACTACGTATGAAAACAAATGTACATCATTATCAATTCCCTTAACATATATTATACCTTTCAATATCTAAACATTTTCTCAAGAGGAAATTTCGAAAATCTTAATTCTGGTGTGGCAATCTTTATATCAGAGATCACCCTAGTAGCTCTAACAATGTAGAAGTCCAAAGCTGAATACTCCAATTATGGCATAATAAATGGCTTATGCAATGAAATTATAACCTCTTTAGACTTGTTCAATATTTCTGTGGATACAACCTAAAATCCCATCTTCCACCAAAATCTTTTACTTCTAAATACTAGTCATTTACAACAAAATTAGACTCATACTACAAATTATATCCCACATGCATTATCTTACGCTTACTATAATCAAGTCATTTGTCATTTATTCACCCAACAAGTTTTTTGTAAAGCAACATCCTTCTCCTCCAGTTAACACTACTCAGTTATTATCTTCCGTAAAGTAAAATTATTTATCATTTCCTCTTGCATCATTGATGTAAAAAGAGAAAATATCCTAACACTGAGTCCTGAGGTACCGTACTTGTGACAGTAATCCACGTTGACTGAGCTCTATTTATAAAAACCCTCTTAATACTGCAATATTCCAACAGGGATTTTGCTTATTTAACCAGCCTTTGTTGCATGTGCACACATGCATTTTATCAAGTACTTTCTGAAAATCCAGTTACACAAATCAACAAAAGAATATCAACACAAAATGACTTTGTAAAGCCTCTTCCTTCAGATTTTTAAACACTTCTATCATTGATAAAACACCAATAGGCTGACAAATATTGGAACAATTTTGATCAACAGATCAACTCCCAATTTTCTGACATCTACTCCTATTCAAGGTAAGTTAGTTTAACCAAGTTTCTGTACATGATTCCTCTCACTGTTTTTTACTATGACATACTTCTTCCAAATACTGAATGAATACAAAATTTTTACCCACCGAACTACAAATGTTGCACAGGTAACAGGACCATCTACGTAATGTGTAACGTTTGCCAGTATTTTCATGATCCATATCATAATTTGAGATAATTTACAGTTAATTTGAAAAATGTTCATTAATAATTAATCACTACAGCCCACAAACTGCCATTTAATTTGTAGTTATTTGTTTCACAAACTGATAAAAAAAGAAAACAGTGAAAGTGAATACTATGTGAAAATTTCAAATATTAGTTTTTCAAGCAAGTTGCAAAACTGTGGTACAAAACAAAAGGAACTTAATACTATTCTAGTGAATGCAGGAATGAATAGTTTAGTAATACTTATATTGCTCAACAGCTATTATAATCATGAAACCCTAGACAATTTCAAAACAGCAGTACCAACTCAGCAATTCCTCACAAAAACATGCATTTTATCAACAAAATGAAGATACTAAAAGACAAAGCTCTCAGCAGTTTACACAAGACAAAAAAATCTTATATATATAGAAACAAATTATCAGGAGTTATGATGTACAAAAACTTATTCAGAGAAATAATTTTTAATAATGATTGTATCTACTGTGATGAAATGTACAGATTGCTACAAAACATCTTCCTACAATAAAAGGATAAAGATGAATAAAGGAAATATTAAAAAACATATGATAGAAAAGTTGTTTTGTTTTGTTGGTATACAGTCAGGTGTCACTGCGGAACAAAAAACAGCTGTACCTGTAATTAACTTTCACAGTGAAAGTTGGGGATATTCATATGGCAGATAACCTACTATGGTGACAATACTATATAAAAGCAAGGCAAAGCTATCAAGTACTTTTTAAAAATATTCTTCTGAATATATAATTTTCTACAACAAATTTTATGCAAAAGGAATTGCTAACAAGAAAGCATTATATTTTCATTCGAAACACACTAGTGTTGTCTTGGTAACTCAAAGAGAATTAATTTAAGTAAATTACTAGAGTTATAAGAAAAAGAAACCCACAAAAATAAGAAGTCATGCTCTAGTTTGCTCAAATAAAATATGCAAGACAATATTTCTTTAGCATCTGTAATGCTGATACTGTGTTTGTTTCCTACCTAGGTTAAAAATAGTATGATAAAGCAAAATATATTGACAAAAGCTAAATTTAGGTTAGCTGATTCTTCAAGTCAACATTTTTTTTTCATGAATGTGGACTTTCATGGTAATTTTGGAATTTAACTATTCAATGTCATACATGATTCAAGCAAGTCTTGATGACAAACATATCCTTAACTAATAAGTTGTTTGTTCAAATAAAGCACAACCCAAAAATGAAACCTATTAGAGAATAAATATACACACTGCATAATAATTACCACAATAGAAAAAAAAATATGAGAGAAGAAATGTTTATGTAAATAAAATAGTGAAGTAAGTTTATTCAAGAGTATAAACACTATGAACCACCTCAAATTCTAGATATGTTTCCCAAAGTCTTCTGCTCAGTCCATCTTCAATCTTATACAATTTGGAATTAATGGAATGATTACATATACTATACTATTGTAGAAAGAACATCAATAACGTTACCAAAACTTCAAGTACAACTCTTAAATATCTAAAGTAATTCCAAAAAATTATCTCTAGACTTTTCATTACTGTATTGTGACAAAGGAATTAACTTGTGCATAAAAAGCACTTGCAATTCACAAGCAAACTAGCCTTGTTAACCTACTAGGTTTGAAATTTGTCCCTATAGAATCAAGGATTCTAACTTTGCATTTCTACATTACCAAGATGTTAGCCTGACGTACTCTCAAAACAATGAAACAATGTAGTGATAAAAAATTACTGGTTCAGCTATCAACTTGCACCTTGCAATTTATTATTCCCCACAAGAAAACATTTCCTCACACCATAACACCTGTGTAGAACAGTAAACTGTAATACCATGAAAAGTAACAGTGGCTAGTAGGTCTAACAATGAATAAAAGGAACATTAAACAGTTTCCTTGATACTGTAACTGTAATTTTTATTGTCTTGAAAAGAAATATTTGTTAAAAATGTTTGATACATACAGTTTCTATCCTAATGCTTTCTGTTGTCACATTTTGGTATTACCCATCTAGGAATTAATAGTTTCATTAACTTCAATTCTGGGCACTGGATAAAACAAGTTGTTTATGAAAGTAATGGGTAACAAAATCAATGGTCCTGAAGCTTGTTATTAACACTATAATTGAAACATAAAATATCACGTAAGAATAGTTTATTGTACTTTTAAAAACACTTCAAGCAGATTCTTGTGAAATCTACATTCATGTCAATAAGACTTTCATAACATTACCATTTAAAACACATTCCTGACCATTTGAGCCTAATTTAAAATAGTACTTAGTAATATCAGCTATCAATAATATAAAGAAGCCACGATGTTTTCATAAAGCTAAATGTAGAACATTCTCATGTTAACTAGCCTGAACTTTAAGAAAAGATGATACTTAAGTAAACTGGATGGGGGTTCTCCTCAAGCTACTCCTGATGCACTTAACAGAAACATGAATGTGTTATAGAATTCTTTTTCCTTCTAAAAACCTTCCTCAGCAAATTCTTCAATATTGTTGTCATTATTATTATTGTTGTTGTTGTTGCTATTATTATTATACTTGATATCATAAGCTGAATCAGCATTGTAGTTAAAGTCACCACCTTCATAACCCATACTACTCGACGAGTACCCATCCTGACTAATTTCTGGTTTCAAAACAGGTTCTACTTTTACTCTTCCCTCCTTGTCACGCCGACCCTCCCTTTCCTTCTCTCTCTTCTTGCGTTCGCGGCTACGGCTGCGCTTAACGCTTGCGATCCCTCTCACGGCTCCGACTTCTTTTCCTTTTGTCATTTTCAGATACCACTTCATTATTTCCTTCTAAAGGAGTTTCTGCTTGTCTTTCTCTATCCCTCCTACGATCTTTATAGCGGTCTCTGCTCCTGTTACAAATAGACACATCTTTGCAATTGCAGATCAGCAACACTATACCTTTGGCAAAGTATCTTTACTGATAAAATAAAAACTTAAGTACAAAAAGAAGTATATATTATGGATTAAAAATATATATATTACTCTTTAAATAAAAAGGTTTGAAAACAGGCAGGTTTTTTTAACATTTATGAAATTATGTCAAGTTTCACATGAAGTTGCCATTTAAAAAGTGTAAAGTTAACAAAATAAGTTAAAACCATACCTGCTACGCTTCCTTCTTTCTCGGCTACGACTTCTACTTCTTCTTCTCTCCCTCTCCCTTTCCCGGTCACCACGGTCACTCCTAGTATTATATGGTTTCAGAATAAGTATACTCAAAGATAAAATAGTAGGTATCACAAATTACTCCAATTTAAATTATCTAAAACACCAGCCAGGTAAAACCTATATCCCTTGAAAGGACTATAAGCATTAAGTCCTTTGCAAATTGCTGGTTAAACAAATCTGATCTATTTTAAAAGCATCCTTTAATGTTAAGATATAAACAGATATTTTGTATACAAGGTACTGTTTCTAAAATTCAAAGGAGAAGGTGTGCATGCCACTGTGTTTGAATCAGTACATTAGTGATATCACAGCATATGGAAAAGATAAGTTTTAATTTGATATTCTAGTTTTTAATTATCAGCAATTTGAGTTCCTTATTAGTACAAAACTACAGACTATATTTTGATAAACATAATTTGAACCTATGCTACATTTGACATTTTACATGACACACAAAAATCAATGTTTAGATGTGTTACACGTTTGTTTGTTTTTATAACTTAAAGTAAACATAATACAAAAACTTTGAATTATATGTAATCTATGATTTCATACTTAATGTCAAATTTATTTGTATAAATGTTATGATATTTGAGCTATTTAAATAAAACATGTGTCTGAATTTAAGTAATTCTAAAACAAAAAAAAGCATTTTTTTTAAATATGGTCATTATAAGATCGGTCAAATATACAAAACAAGTACATTATTCTGATATAACAATGAAAATACAAGAAAAAGTTTTTTCTTAAAAATTTGATAATTATCTGAAGGTTAGATTTCACAAGTGAAATTTGAAAATTTTCTGATGCACAAATGTATTTTTAATCTTAAAAAGTGTTCTGCATATTAAACAGCCAACATTCTGAAGAAACATTTTCAGAAAATCTTTACAGTATCATCTTGTTTTACACTCTTCTCTATGAAATATAAAAGTAACTGCCTAAGAGGTATTTGCACTTATGAAAGATATTCAGTGGTTAAATTTTATTTAAAACCTGCAATAACAAATTTTGTAAACATTGGTAACAAGCTGGGTGGATTCCACCCAATTCATAATGAAAGTGTTAATACAAGTACAGTGGTTGGAGATTCACTCCATTTGTAATAAACTAGAGTGACCCATTTTTCAATCTGTAAACAGTTGATCCACTTATGGAAGTCATCCTGCACACCTTTTTTTACCTCATGTTTACTATGGAATTCCCATATCTTCTACACCTAACAATCTGTTTATGAGTTGGAAACAAAAGGTGTTGTGATCCACAAAATTCAAATTTCAAATGTGGAAATATGTTCACAATACCTTTACCAAATGCCCACAACACCTTAATCCTTTATACATGAAAATGGTCAATTGTGCATTCATTTCTTACAATGTTACATTGAAAATTTAATCATACTTTATCAACAATGTGCATCAATGTGGTATTAAAACACTGACATAAAAATTCAAATTTAAACCTAAAGTTTCCATTTCTTAATTTCAATGGGGAATGTTTATAAAAATTCTCAGTTGTCACCGATTTACATAGATTCTACATCTCACCCTTTTAGTTAGTACAACTTAAACAGTACAGCTTCTGATATGTAAACGATATAAAAAGTTGTATATAATGACAATGAAATATTAAAATTTTAATATTCTTGGGTTTGAACAAATAAGGCAATGGATTAGCATACAATCCATGGTACAAGTCCAACAACTCCTCCTTGTCAACCTCCTGATAAAATATCTGTCTGGAAGTATACAGAAAGACACCTAACACTTTCCACTATCTTCAATACAGATCAAAGCATCAATACTCTTTATAGGAGTCTTAAAAAGTTAAAAAAATTCCAAGAAAATACAAAGTTTATAAAAAATTTCAATTTGCTGGAAAAGACTTTCCTAACTAACATAGTCCATAAAAACCCTTAAAACATTCCCAACTTCAGAACCTCCAGTCCCTCCCTCTCTATATATAAAAATGTTTCTAATACAATCCTATCATTTAAAACCAATCTTAGATACAAGATCAGAAAAATATAAGTTTAATAAAACTTCCAAGTATGGAAAAGCAAATTCCCTATCAGAAACATACATATCATTAATGTTATTCTACAAAACATAGGTCACTACATCTACCCATCATCATACAACCAACCTTGTGACATCTGTAGGAGGACTTGGAAAACAAAAATGTCATTTCAAGGAAAAAAAATTTGAGCATAAGAAGTCCATAAAAAAAATTACTTACAATATTACCAATATTAAGTTTAAATGAATATTTCTTTTAAGTACAGATACTAAATGATAAAGGTAAAACAGAGAGATTTTGTAAGACTTACAGATATTTTTCGTCCATTCGTCCATCATCTCTTCCCGAATGTTTAACATTGACATCTGGTCCACCACGTCTGGTACCCCCTAGTCCTCCTCCTTTTGGATAAAATCACATGCTTCAGAAATATTCAAATGTCTTGTAAACATTAATTCATTTATAACTGCATCAATAACAGCAAAATAAACACTGACTGTTAACCTGCTAATTTCAACAACAAATATCCAAATTAAACACTTATATCAAGTATTAATACACATCAGCTATGAATAACTAGATGCTACCACACATTTCTTCTTTCACTGTTAGGAAGAAGGTATAAATAACTTTTTAGAAAAATAGTTCACAAACCACATGATGGCATATATATCTAAACTTTAGACTTAATTCAGCAAAATGTTTGTTTTCAGATATATTAATTATTGGTAAGAAACATTAAAATATTTAGGAAAATGTACCCCTTTGTTGATATCCAGTGAATTTACAAAATCTTGAGTCACAACTACCAATTAATGTTTTTCTCGTGTACCTTCTTACAACAGTTGCTGAGAAAAGCACATTATGGTACTACAATTAAGTACTTTTCCCCATTGACCAAGTTTATATGGGTAATATTTAAATATAATAGTCCTAATCCACCTTTTATTGTGGTACTTAAAATATTGAAAGACTAGCTGCAAATGCTGCATCATTTCCTATATAGGAAACTGAACTATTCAGCATGCCCTTTTAACTTTGAATGCATATTCTACAACAATTCTAGACTTATCAATTAATGACAAGTCATACAGGTCCCTATTTACATAACTAAGAATTTGAGCCAAACAACACTAGAACTGTGCAATAACTATTGCCTACAAGCACCAATTACAATGAAGAATATCATAAAATAATTGATCGAGTTAAACATTAACTAGTATTCTCACTTATTCTCTAGCAGTTGATTCATACTTGTTCAATATATATCTATTAATGTGATGATACAAGAAAATCAACTAATCAAAATCAGGGTTTCCAGATACCACATTTATTTATATTAGTTATTCCAACTATCCAAGTAATACCAACAATATGTTTGTTGTTAACTACAAAAGGTAGATAATGGGCTATTTATTTGTATTCTGCCCATAATTTTTCTTAGCCATTTTGTAGGAATAATTAATTAGCAAATTTCACTACCTGCCAAACTATATAAAATAAATATTTGCACAAGTGATAATGTTGTTACACAATAACAAGTTAACTTGTATTTAAAGATTAATTTATCATATGTTAATGAAATAAAATGAAAAATGTAAAAACTAATTGATTTCATTTTCACTACCACCCTTCCACTTATGACACAAATAAAACAATTTTAACAAGGTGAATTTTAATGTATTTCATCATTTCCAACTATTTTAATCTCTCAATAATTATTGTGAAATTGTAGTATTCAAATTAACTGTAGAATCTGGTGCACTTTTGGGGATTAAAAGTTACAAACTTATAATAAATGTAACAGTTAATAGTGTATGAAGCAAACAATAAGTTAGCCCACTTATGAATAGAATTAAAAATAAAATTAGAAAAAATCAATCTTCTACACTTGCTTAATTTTTCTTTATGTGAAAAACTGGCACCGGTTGATAGGTACAAAATAATTTAATTATTTTTTTTCTTTTACTCCTTACACCTGAAATAAAGATGCAACATATTGAAATCAATATATCAGAATAAATGCTCAGGGAAACAATTAAATAAATGAATGTGGTATATATACTATTTCCACTTGGATTCTTATGCAAGCTTTACAAAGAACACCTTAAGTTTTAAACATTAGTTTTGCTGATTATATTCATATTTTAGCATGATTTATATGACTAACATTTATACAGTACATACAAAAATTATTTGCTAATTTTCTTCAAATGTATTTAAACTTGTTAGTACTTATGGTTTTTGTTCGGTGTTATCCTGGAAACTTTCTAATAGGTTGTTTTTTGTTGTTGTTGTTTTGTTTTATTGCACATAAATGTTAAAATATCATATTTACACCAACTATCACCCCAACACACTGGGCTTGCTTAATTTTTTAATTACACTGAAAAATGAAACAAAAATAATACACAAATCCCCAAATAAAATATTTTCAATTACAATAATTTACCTTATCAACAGAAACATAAGTACCAAATATTAGAAATAATATTAACATTTATATAGCTAATGTGTTCACCCAAAAACTAACATTTTTTCACACACACACACAAACTAGATTCATTTTTCTATTTTTTTTTTTAAATCAGAAATCAGAATTGATAGGTAAAGTATACACAATCAATTTTATTTTAAAATCAAAGATCTTAACTTCTGTTTCTTCTTTAATACCTACAAGTGATAAAGCATTTGTGGACTACTGCTTAGCTGGTATTACACTTTGCTCTACTGTAAATTAACCACATCGTCCAAAAAAGATTCACGATTCATGTTAACATCAATAATGACATCAAAAAAAGAGTCTGTACTTAAGATAACTGTAAGCCACTTTCACACCAAAATCAGAGTCAATTATCACTTACATTTTAATACATGTCCTCATAAATACACACTCACTTCAGTTCAGAGATTAACTCTGAATATAAACATTAAGCTCTTCTAAATATTAAGGTTACATTATGAAACTTGTCAAACAACATTGACAGTCTAATAAATGTTTAAAACAGCCTTACCTAGCCTTCGAGGAAGCCAACCCTTTACTGTGCGACCCCTTTCAACATCAACTAGAACTCTTCGTCCATCAATCTTCTTCCCATCAGCATGTTTATATGCAGCTGAACAGAAACATTTAAAATTAAATATACTATACTGTCGTTAAAAACAGAAGATTCATACTCACCTTTCCTTTATGAAAACCTGTACTTACAAAAACAAGAAAGTACTAGTCATATTAGACTTGCATTTTCTTTGAACAAATTTTCATAAATGGGCCTTTACTAGCTCAGTACAAAATTTCTGATGATTGTTTACCTTGAAACAATTCAAATTTTCACTTACAATTTTGATTTGGAAGGTGAACACTACTTTCAGATTTCATTATAAACAAAAGTATTATCTTTCTGGTTACCTCTTTTGTAGGCTTTAGGCAAATTTACAATTTATATTAAAAACCAAAAACTCACCTTTCACATCTAAAAAAAAAAAAGACTAAACATGGCACTTTAGTAATTAAAGTGGGTTTCATAAGTTTAACACCAAAATCAAGAGCATTTTCACCATGAAAGTATCAGTAAAAATTTCTCAAATGATACTCAAAGACCTAAAAAGCTACAAACAAAAACAGTCACAATTGTCTGAAAGTACTGTTCATGACTCTTGTATATACAAACATAAACACATGAACTAAAAAGTCTTACTATTACATCTGCTAAAACAAATTAACCCAGCATAAAAATACAAGCAATGAAGACACAAAAGTACTTTACAAATGTCTGTTTAAACCTAGCATATAGCAACATTTCTGATTTAAGCTCTAACTGAAATATTCCATATCCGAATAAAAATATTTATACCAACACCTTAAGCTTAAAGAAAACCATTTCAAAGATGTTTAACATTTTCACCATTATGCACAATTTTTACTAGAAATTGTGCATTGTACAGAGTATACTTTTAATCAAAACAGATTTTTTACCCAGATACAACATCAGGTCAACTGTTGCATATACCAACATGCTTTTGAAAGCTAGCATACCTCTCAAGAGATAATCTAGGTTCAATTTTACTTTTCCCCTATTTCCAAAATTAGTTACATAAATTTTTCTACACCACAACAATATTTCCCTCAAAATTTAAATCAATACAGGTACTCATTTTAAAATTTTTTTCTAATTTTCAAACACAGACTCATAACATTTCTAGTTTAAAACCCAGTATTAAATGAACTTCATTACCTTTTCCCTTCTCACACTATTCCCAACTGCATGAACAATTTCATATTTTTAACAGAAGGCTTTATAGCAAAATGGTTTTTCATCTACCATAGATTTCAAAATTGCCAACACATTCCTGAATACTTCATTATACATTCTAAGTTTAATACAAGTAATTAGTGAAATGCTGACCTTAATATCTTTAGTTAGAGTTAACCACCCAAGAAAAAGAAATTGCAAAAGATAGTACTAAATATTTGGACAGTGCATGTAACATGGTTAATTAAACAAATAATAAAACTAGTCAGTTGTTTTTATCCTAACATCACGGTTACTAATAATGAAGGAGAAATATATTTATCGTATTGGTAGTAAACCCAAAGTTATTCATACTGGGAGTTCCCATGAATAAAATTTCTTGTAACAGTAAATCCATGTGTATTATCTGTGGTAAATTACAAGCAAACTTTAGTTTAAGCTAAGTGTCAGTTTGATATTAAGGTGATGTACCACAGGAGCAAAGAAATGTTTTTCAAATTTAACAGAAATAAAACTGGTAAAATATGAATCGCATAACTGCTCAAATTCTATTAATAAATTATCTTATTTCAGTAGCAAAACACAGTAAGTTAACTACACCTACTTTATATTCTTAGTGTGCCTTTGAAACACTGACACTATAGTTTCTTAAAATAATGAACTACCCAAACTTACCAAACTTACCACAAGCCCGAAAATTGCAATTCAACCTATCAATATGAAGATATCTACTATCCCACTCAGTCTCTTCTGTCTTCTTATTACTTACCACTTATTGCCTCACTTTAAAGCTTTGATCAAACGTTTAAGAGCACTATATTTATTTAATGAAAACGTAATAAACTATTAATATCTGAAAATTACATAAAAACTATGATACCAAGTCTATTAAAGAATTTTAATGTATAAGAACAAACTACCAGTTTTGGAACAGCTGTTCAAACACAATACTTTCTCTAACCTGCTACATCTATACTACTAAATATTTATTATATTCCACTACTGTTATGTAACAGTTATTTAATACTATAAAGCTCAACTAAATATGCTATTGTAATGAACACATTATCTACTTCATATAAAAAACACCTTAATGTTTTAAGAATATTTATTACCTATGAAAAAACCCAAACTTTAACATTCACCTGTGTATTTGTGGAAGCTTCAGCTGAATCTCTGCACAAGTTTATAGAGTAAAGAAATGACAAGATAAAGTAGTGAGTGGAACATTGTTTATAGAACTACATTCCATGTTCAATTTATTATTCAAAAAGCCAAATTCTCAACATCAACAAGTCGATCCACAGCTGTTGACCAAACTTTCAGAAACAGCAATATCTTGTTCAAGTATTTGTCAACATATGCTCTCACATTCTGAAACCATGTATACATAATAACTCTTACAAGATTTTTCATCACAAGATAACACGACATACACTGTTGCTGCAATAATCTTTATTCAACTATTTACTTTTGTACATAATACACACTGATTAGATTAACAATTTACCACTACTCAAACAGTATACCAACAATTCACTAACAATGTTTCATGAACTCCTTTGGATAATGGCAAAAGGAACATACAGGATGTTTTTAACACTACTCTATAAATTACAGATGTTCATAGTAGACATCCAGTGCCGTTGAACTGAATCAGGTGAATCAATTTTTTCTAATCAGTGTACACCAGTTACATGAATATTCTTTAAATAAGTTAAACACCACTACTTTGTCTACAAACAAGTTTTGTTAAACTATGTGCTTTATGAAGTTTATCACATCAACTGGATCTCAGGAGGCCATATACTGGAAATAAGTTTACTGCAAAACATTTCTCCTACATTATCACAAGAATTCAAGACTGTTCTGCAAGAGTTAACTTTTGACACATTAGGAATATGAAAAAAACTTAAGTTCCACTGGTTCATATTTGGTCAATCCTTCACAGCATGAATGTTACTTATCAACCTGTATGCTTTTCTGCTGGTGAACTGTTCAGCACATTTAAGTAACAGATTCTGAATCAAGTTTTTTTGAATACCAACACAAATTAGCATAAAATAATTTACTGCACTGTTAAGTTTTCATAATGAATTACACCTGTGGATGTCTTAACTACTATTATTCCAAGAATGAGCCACCAATGAAAAACAAAATACATGGATCAGTGAGCCAATTCACTTCATAGGAATAACTTTACAATTACTTCAAATGAAGGTTCCTCATAGTCATCAATAATTCTTGAAACTCAATGAAACTAATCTTATAGTTAAAAATCAATTTCATAATAGGTACTTTCTCTGGCTTTATATTTTTTTACCTTTTAGACACTTTTATATAAATTATGTATATATAAAACATTGTTATTTACAAACAAAAACTTGAAAATGAACAACTATATCAGCTATCTGAAAAGCTTACTCAGTTGCAGTGAAAAAAAAGTACTTAATCTAATACAATAAATAGAAACATAGTACTCCTGGTTCCTGGATGCATTATAAATGGACTTTCTACATTTGTCAGGGAGGCTTTAAAAATATGTTTGGTTTGAATTTTGCACAAAACTATAATAGGGCAATCTGCACTAGCCATCCCTAATGTAGCAGTGTAAGACTAGAGGGAAGGTAGCTAGTCATCACCACCCACTGTCAACTGTTGGGCTACTCTTTTACCAATGAATAGTGGGATTGATTGTGACAATACACCACCCCCACAGCTGAAAGGGTGAGCATGTTTGGTGTGATGGGGATTCGAACCCGCAACCCTCGGACTGCGAGTCGAGTGTTTTAACCACCTGGCCATGCCAGGCTATTAAAAATATGTAGCCTTCAAAAATTAGTAAACTAAAAATTAAACAATACTATTTAAAGCAAAACATTTTAACCCTTTTGCAACAGGCTCGGCTTAATAAAAACTAGTTCGTCTACACATCTGCACTAACCTTTGACACAGCAGGTGCATCTTCACTAAAGTTGGTTAGACTTTCAGTGTAGATTACATATTTTGTACACACGACAACAACAAAAAACTTTTAATGGAATATATTTAAAGATTTATTTGTAAAAATAGTCTGTTTCGTTACTAGTCTAAGTGCAAAGTGATTTCATGTTATGTTTAAGAAAATCATTCTCTGTCCCAAAAACCTAATATTATTTGCATAATCTCAAACCTCCTAAACTCAATTCAAATCTTTGTTTTCTATACCATAACCATGTGGGTGAATGTTATTTGAACAACTTTGTAACCATCATAAAAAAAAAAAGATATAAATTATGCTTTTTTCATGTTAAAATGACTATTATAACATGAAAATACACATGTTTAGTCTAAGTAGACTAAGTTCCCTAACACTATACGTATACTTTTTTTTTTTTTTAATTATATTGACCTTTCAGTCATGCCTAGCTAACATTACATAACTTGCATTGACATGTTACCATATCCAATATAAACCTGATCTTTAGTCTTACCTATCTTGGCTGTGTTTTAGTGAACTATTACTTTGCAATACACAGTCACATTTCAACCATTATAGATGTATCTAGATTATTATGCAGAAATAAATTAATTTATTTTTCTTAAAATATAAAATAATAAATCTAGAAAGAAAGCAAACAACTGTCTTTCCTTGTTATGACCTTTATAGTCTGTTACTGCTGGACACAGTTTGCCAAGCCTCTTAAATCAGAGGATATCAAACATTTAGGTTATTTATATATATCACACACCCACAAATATGAAACTTCAAGCAGACTAAAAACAAAAGCTACCTTCATGAAATCTTGGTTTGAAAAAACTTGGTAGCTTTTTCACAGATTAAATTGGCTGAGAAAACCACAAAGGGGGCAATCTAAGCTGCTGATTAGTTGATTACATCAGCTATTGTAGTAAGAGTATACAAGGGATCACTTCCAAAAATATTGAAAGAGTTGAATGGGGCCACAGTATGTAAACCATTTCTCAGCAAAATAAAAAGATAAGAGGTTCTAATTTTATATTCTGTCTTACCAATATTAGCAATTTGAGTTCCTAATTTGTACAGTCCTACAGACTTCATATCTTAACATCACAAACACAATTTTAAACAGTGCTGCATTCATCATACCAGGTGACTCAATAAAAATTATGTTTAGGTGTGTTCTTTTAATATTTACTTTTAAATTAAGAAATTAACTCATATAACATTAAAGTTTAAATTATAATTTACAATTCGATTCCAAGTTCATTGACATGAAATCATAAGATAGCTCAAAATTTTCAATGCAAATCAACAAATTCAATAACATGGCCTTTGACCTGTGACCCATCACAAAAGGGTTAATACTGACCCAAAGGTAACAATGCCTTACTTAATTTCAGGTTGTAGAAGCTATATTCCACTTCAGCTCAAAGTCAATTCCCAAGCAGTGCAACGCTCTAGTCAAAACACACGTTTTAATACATACAACACTTTACATTTGTTGCAAAGCTATTTCTGTGTATGTATGGGTGACCAAGTTAACCAAGTTCTTAGAATATAGGTATGATAATTTTGCACTTAGGGTTACTTAGGCTATTTTTATAACAGACTGATTAAAAACAAAGAACATTTAATTTTGTTTAGGTAAAAAAAACAAGAAAACCTGCAGCTACATGTTTTAAAACATGGTAAGTAATAAAGTTAATTTTGTATGTGTACTCTTTTTTTTTTTCAATGGTAATCCAGGCTACAAGTCTCTCAAATGATAACCAATACAACACTGATCAAATAATTTACTTCTATTAAAACCTGATGTATAAACGTGAATTTATTTTTAACAGGGTTTACAGTATACAAGTACCATTTCATGTTTAAACAGTAGTAACTGAAAAACAATATACAACATGTGTGTTTGTTTTTGTTTAATTATTGTTGCTCTATAATTGTGCATTTCTTTGTTACAGTGTGTTCTTTTCACTGTCAAATACAACACTACCTGTAGTGTGTAAAGGTAAGAACCCTCAAAACCAGGCAGGTACATAAATGTCAGGTATTATTTTAAAAGTAAATTTTTCTTGAAGCTGTATTAATAATTAAGAAATGATTTCATTCCTCCAACTTGTTTTGTAAGTTATGAAAATAAGAAAACAGCAAAATACAATTAAACTTTAACAAAAATTAGCATGGCAGATAATTTTGCAATTTACTAAATTCTAACCATATCTGACACTGAATATACATAAAATTTTATTTGGGAAACAAAATTAAGGAAAAATGTCTAACATAGTACTAGATGTGTTACATACAATAACAAGCATAAACAAACATGATACAAACATAAGTACACAAACTGAACAAATATCTTAAAACTGATTCTCTTTCTGCAATAGTTCAGCAACTAATTATACATTACAACTGTTAATTTCAAGTTAATGTACATTTACCTAGTGCTAAATTTATAAAATTTAAGTTTAGTTTAAATACATGAATGAAAAACAAAATAGTCTGTCTGATCTAATATGAAAGTGTTTATTAACTCGAAGTACAGTTTGTAGTTGGCTCCAGGCTGTGTTATTATCTGTTAGGCTAAGCCTGAAGATGACCTAGAAGGTCAACAAATTTTCCACTTTATTAGTAAAAGTGTTAACACTCATATCAACCATCCTGAGATACAATAAGCCTCTACTAATAATACTTTTATAAAGATACTACCACATGTCCATTAAAATAATTCAACAGCAATTTTCCTAAAAATAGTGATGAATAAATATAAAATGTGCAGTTAATCCAATTCCTTGAATAAAAGGATAATGTACAATATAATTTATAGTGGGCCACTTTACAACCAACTATAGTTCACCCAGGCTTAACTAGCTGCAAAGTTCGTTTCGTTTTTTTATGCTGAATGCCGCCACCTTGTCATTTTAGGGTATCCACAAAAAAAAAAAAAAAGTAAATGCTTTTTGACAGTTGTCATTTCTGTGAGAAGTGTTAAAGGGGAGTTTCAGTTCAAATCATTTTATCACAATACCATAAAATCATTCATTCATATAATACTAATATGAAAATATTTTAATTGAACAATGATATATATATACTATACCAAATTCTTCTAAGCATTTTTTTCTTCCCCCATTTATGCTCCTATCTTCAAAATATTTCTTTCAAATCAGTTGACTGAGAAAGTTCTTTTTTTGTGTGTGAAATTCCCCTCAAACATTTTTTTAAAATTTCTTCCGAGATTAACCATTCAGCACGTACATAGACTGATATATCAATGGTGATATTAATTTGAAATTTTAGGAATGACAAAAAAGGTCTTCTGTAATATACTCTTGAAAATAAGCATTTTGATATATTTTTCTACAATTTTACATTTCTTACTCTCAAATTATTTTTTTGCTAATGTGCTGAACAACCAGATCATTAAAAATTGTGTGTTACATCTTGCCTCAATATAATGTATGAAATTAAAACAAAAGTTTAACCATCCATTTTATATCATTAATCAGGACTTTCCACAAACACATTCCCATATGCTTCTTAAGAGGTCTAATAACAATTTAGTAAATTTTCTCCTACAAACCAACTGAACTACTAAACACAGTAGTTAAGTTTGCATTTAGTTTTAAAATTTTGTAATTATTATACTGTGATACACTATTACATATATAAAGCAAAAACATTAAATCACAGTTTCAACCATAGTTGAGTAAGATAAGCTATTTGGTAGCTTAACATTAGCTAGATTTTAGTAATCAAGCCTAACTATGTACAAGTTCATATGAAAAAAGATCCCCATCATGACTAAATTCAGTACTTGAAAATATATTTTTAACACTATCATTCAGTTCTGATCACTCAAGTGCAAGTCACCCTCATCTAAGGATTAGACTAACAGCAGGCTGACTTTCTGATTTATAATCATCTTTCATAAAACATACTATGTTACCTGTACACAATTTTACCAACAACAAATCTAATATTTGAACCTACTCTCAACTCAAAATATATCAAATGTTAAAAAATAAACTAAAAACAAGAAAACATACCAAGCATACCTTTTTGTGGCCTGCACAGGTGCATACTTTGCAGTAGAAATCAGCATTAAAAGTGCATGTACAGCAGCTTTCATTGTACATTTTGTCTTTCAATTTCCTCACTGCCAACACAAGTACGTGCTATGCTTACTGAAGAAAGATTTTTGAGCTTCAAGTTAAGTTAACCTTAAAGACTGCAAATGCTATGGTTCCAGTAATGCTTCATAAATTTTAGTTTTCAAATTACCTGGATTCCTTTCACCATGTATAACATGGAGCTTCCTAAAGACAGTTTCCATGAAAAACCATGTACTCTTCCCACTGGATGCGTTTTAGTTTGTTTCACGTTGCATTTTCTCCATTAGACTCAACATGCATGTTACCTGCTTACCTTTGCAGTATTGGGTATTCTTGTCATTGAATTACCCACTTGCCATAAATATTACAACAGTTATTACCAACAGATGCACTTTCCAATAATACTGTCTCAACATAGTTTTAATACATCAACACTCGCTCATTATTTTGCCATTTGCCACTGTTCCCTATTTTTATAAAGCAAGTGCTCCAAACCTGCATTCATTCATATTTTTAGAAGATGGATTCTCTCAAATTGCATTTATATCATCTTTATATGTTATTCATACACCTTCATTTTTCTTCTAAAATATAAAAATCTACAATATAAATTAATAACACTATGTAACACAAATTTTGTTCCTGGATAGTATGTGTTATTCCTTAATTGCTTATGTTGCAAAAGTACAGAAAATGGCCATTATTCCCTTCAAACTTTGCTTTTGTGACCCGGATAACAACATTTAGAAATTAACCTATTTTCTATGTAAAAATAGACGAATTTGAACATTTTCATATGATCTGAATAACACAACATATGAATCAAGATTTACATGTATTTATACTAAAGCTATACAAAAATGTTTAGAAGCGAATAGTTTTTCGAGATTTGCGACTGTGATGTAAATCACTTACACTTATCAACCCCCAAATATAGTCTCCCATCATGTTTTCATTATATGCTCCTAGGTCACTAAAGCAAAGCTTGAAGAGAAAAATAGGTCGTTTCCATTTACTTTAGGCATAAGCAATTGAGAAATAACATTTTCTGTTCAGGACCAAGAAAAAATTTTGTTACATAGTGTAATTAAGGTTCTAACTATTATAAAACCTGTTTTTTTCTTTACCAAAGAGTGGAGACCAGATTTCTTTCCCACTTTCTTTAATAAAATTTCAATTGTAATACACACGAAAGGTATTTCAGCAGCAACTATTGCAGCAGTTTTGATTTCACTGTTTCCATAAAAAAAATTGCCTAACTGCTTAAGTTAATTTAGTGGTCATACTATACTGTTATCACAGGATTCCAAATTTAGTCCCACTAAGAAGCTGTCATCACTGGTTTATATTACACCAAAAATTATTTTAAAAGAGCAGTTCGAAGTTTAGAAACTGTTGTACAGTTTAGCTAATTGTCAAGTTAGTGACATTAAAGGTTTACATTTTGTACAGAAATATATATTACTCTTGCACGTGACTGCAGTTATCATGGAATTAAATGATAACTGAGCAACACAGTCACAGCAGAGCTGTGATCCTCCCACTGTGTTTTACTTTTAAGCTTAACCTGCGACCCAAACAATTAAGAATCTTACCGGACACCTTACCAACCCTTATACAAACCAAAGTATCCTTAAGAGTGATAAAACTTGGGTCCATCAGCAAGGGCAGCTGTGGTAAGACACAAGAAGTATTCATTATTAATCTAATCTCAATGCTACTCAATTTGCCAGCTGGTTACTGAAAAGAGCGACTTCTAGGTTTTTATTTGTTGTGTTAATTAGACAATTTTAATTTATTTGGAAAAGAAAGCTCTAAAATAAAAGAATTCAGTAATCAACAAAAATTATGAAACAGATAAATACAGATGAAAATTTAAAAAAATTTTTTTTCTGACAATTTGACTAACAAGAAAGAAAAGGGAAAAGCTGAACATGTTCAGTTTCTTATTACCACCACCAACTTGCTATGCTTCAAAAATGCTTCACAGGTTCCACATCCAGTTGAAGGCTCCATGTCATACAATTGTTTCCCCATGATGGCACCAAAGGTTGTTTTTTTAAATATTTATTCTAACTTGCACTTCTCATAAGTATAGCAATCAACAACACACATTTTTTCCCCCATGTTGTATAAATGTGTATATAACAGTCAGTGGTCAAACAATTATGTTGTTTTCATACACCCTACAAGTTAATGACCATAAATCTATTATCAATTCAGGTGCTCAAAACACAACCTCCAAAGTAAATTATTGCTAAAACACACAGGTATGTTCACAAAGAAGTAAAAGCATCATGAACTGGTAATAAATAATATGTTATTCTAATACATGAAGAATGCAATACAGATTTAAAGCTTTTATTAGTTGTCACAATTAACCACAACGAAACTAGTTTTAAATTTAGTCATCATTAAATACCTGTCATGCAGTGCATCCTTCAGCTGATTTTACTTCTTTGTACAGTCACCAGTTACTTAACATTTTATTGTATACCAATTACATGTACAAAACAACTAGTTTTATCAATTCAGGGTTCTCCCCAGAAGAAAAAAAACCTAAATCAACTAAGTGACACTGACAGTTATCACATGACCACTATATGGGACACAGCTTTGATTTTATTACATACCACTATAACACATACAATTTACAAGACTAGCAAGAAAGAAAGGGTCAAGTGGCAAAACCTGTCAAACATTTGAGGGTGGCTGTTCACAAGGCAAGTAATATTTGCATTATTTGATATGAAAACTTTTTTTTTTACATGAACAAAAAAGGTTAAGCTAGAAATTAGATTTAAACTTTAATAATCTTTCCAAACATTTATCTAGATAAGTAGCTACAAGTTTGTGGCCTCCTAGTTCCTTGCAGATGTTCCATGGAACTATTACATGATTCTAAGAAAAAAGAGAAAGTAGCATGTATTGATCCCTACTGTTATTCAGAGATTTAAACAAAAATTAAAGTGGTGTGAAAATATTGTTTAAGAGCCATTTATCTTGATTATATCTACTTCTCAAGCATGCAACTATCACTGTACAATAGTTTATAAATCTTCTTAAACCTGCATCTCTGCTTTGCTCCAATGATCCACATGTTGTTAGCAATGTATAAAAGTAAGCAGTACTCAGTTGGGGCTGATCTACATTTGAGATGTAATCTGATCTCTGCAACATCATCAAAAGTTACTATCAATTTATTATTATTATTAAAGTTGTTACAGGCAAAGCACACAAAGACTAAGTGCAGACAAGGTGGGTTGTCAATTATTTACCAAGAGAAACCCAAGTAGTTATATTTAGCTTTATAAGCAATATCTCAAACTTAAAGTGAATGCAAGTCTATTCTTCAACAAGATAAAAGCCATGAACCAGCCAGCATACACACAAAGCTGAGTGTTTACGTCCTAAATTATTGTGCAAGCTTCACTAAATGATGAACTATTTACATCTTGCAAAAAAAACATTCTTGCTCAATACACTGTTAATGAGAAGTGCTTGGAGTATTTTACAAGTATTAGTACACAAGAAAGCCTATTGAAGAAATAAAAGTTTGTGAATACCAAACACTATAAAAAGGGCTGGGAAGAACCCTGCAGTTATGGTGTGTGTGTGTGTGTGTGTGTGTGTGTGTGTGTGTGTGTGTGTGTGTGTGTGTGTGTGAGATACAATATATTATGCAAATGTATTTTATATTTAAAACAAACTTGTAAAATGTAAAACACTGATAAGGTTTGTTTTTTTCTTTCTTTCTAGATACTACCCTATTGTACATGTAATTCCACATTCATTTTAACAAATCTTACCCTTGAAAACTGTCAAGATCAGTAACACATGACTTATTACAAGTTAAATCTACTAATCTTATATCTAGAATGGGAAGAAAAAAAAAAAAGTTTTACACATTACTGGGATACTTGAGCAAAACAAGTTCATTGACAAAACAGCAAACTTAAAGCACTAACCTGATAACACAAAAAATTATTTTAAATATGGTAAATTAAACACAGATACTTTTCACCTCCTATACCTGAAGGAACAACAAGTATCAAAAGCATTCGTGGGTACTAAACATAGATGTATTTATACTACAAACATTACCCTCCATAAACTCAATATTCATGGCTTTTACTGCACAAGTCATTCACAAAACGTTATTGTACCAAAGTACTATTGCTACTGACCATCAAATACACGTAGCCAAATTCCAAAAAAGAAATTTAATCTTACCCCAACAGTTCTGTATCTAAACAGCCAAGGTACTTAAAACTTGAATGAAAGGCAAAAATTTTGTTTGCTTAAAAAAACAAAAACTGACACATCAACCTGAATCAGTTTGATAAAATTTTTGGAAAATGTTTTATAACAAACATTTTTTATAGATTTCCAAGATTTTACAAGAACACATAAGCACATTTATTCTATCCTGTTTGCAATTAAATAATTCACTCTTACAAATACCAATGACAAAGCAAACCACAAAAGCTATACTTTCTTTTAAACATAAGATCTCAGTCACTGAAGATAAAAGAAACCTTAATTCTCTAAAACATGCTGAAAATATTTCAACATTCAAAGTCTATTGTACAATTTTTTGCTTATTTTATTAATTCAAATTACACATTCAGTTAATAACTTTTCTTTGTATTAAGCTAATAAAAATGGAACAGACCAATTAATTTTAATTCCAAATGTGAATGAAAAGCTTACACAATGATACACCTCTCAATCACATGAACCTCTACTTGAAATAAAACAAACTTGTCACAACCTCGACACCTTAAAAACTGATTTTGAAATTTAAATCATTTCCTACTTGCAGAAAATGACAAAAGTTGTAAATTAGAAAGCAAATTAAGCAATTATTTCTGATATTAAGTCTATGTATTTTTGTATCTACAAATTCTTAATTTTATAATTTAAAAATGACTTGAAAAACTGCATTGTATTTAGCTGTGTGAACCTTAAAAGATAAGACTCAAAACAACAGGTTCACTAATAAGACATGCCTAATTAGCATTAAGACATTTTGGAAACATTAAAGCTTAGATGCCCGTTATTTTATGGGACTAAATAATTACGAAAAGTAAATATTTTAATTTGGAATTGCATAAGTCCCTAAACAGTCACTTCTCTGGCTTGTGTTTAAAACACTGCACTGAAACCCTTGTAGTTTACACTCATTTTCTAATCACTATGGAATTACAATAAAACAAAAGAAGAATTTGAAACTTTCTCCTCCCAATTAACTATTGGTTAAATAACTTGATCACAAGTTAGATACTATCACACTATTTCTGTGTACAGTATTTCAATTTAATTCTATGTTTGACCTGTTTAATCATGTGACTGGCCAAGGATACAAGGTTTTTAAAAACATAATTAATTTTACTAGTTATTATACTAGCTAAATCTACTGCACACGCTTTTCCCAGGCATAACACTTATTCCTTCTCAAAGTTTAGTTCAAATTCTAAAATTAAACTTAAATTTCATGTGCTTGTATAATAATTTTCAATGACATTCCTTAAATTATTGTAGAAGTAAACAAATCTTTACTAAAATACATAACAAAAAATTTACCCTTGGGTATCCCACACACCTTAACATATTTGTGAAAGGTCCCCACCCACCCACTTTATTACTTTTATATCAAAATTAACAACCTGGAGTTAAACAAAATCAGAATTAAATAATGATAATGCATAATGGTAGTAACAAGGGAATACCCCAAAATTTTACAATCTATAAAGTTCAAAATTGAGACTTCAAATTCTTTTACCTGCAAGATTTCATATTTGATAACTTGTTTAATAGACTTGTTACACTTAACTAGAATTTATTTTTGACATTTATAAGCTCAATAGTGCTTAAAGCCTAATTTATTATTATGATCTACTTATCACTTAGCATAAGCTTATGATGTGCCAATCAAGTGGGAGGGTAAACTTTTTTTTAAACTGGAACTTGAAATAATGCCTGATAAATTTATTTTTATGGTTGAAAAATTTATTTAAAAACCATCAAAACACCTCAAGACATTCCCAAATACAAATAGTACACACAGACATGCACAAAGTTAGTGTGAAACACAAGTCTCAAAGATTTATATCCATCTGAACAGATGTCCTTTAGGTAGGTACAAATACTAATAGCATGTCTTCTTAGCTCCAAGCACTTCAATACGAACGTGTTTTGTAAAAATAACGAATGACCATCTAATGTTTTACTTTTCTAGAAACTTCCCAGTCAAAAAAAAAAATTGCTTCTTTAAAACTAATGTATTCTTTGGTCAGGTCTTTAACAGGTAAAGACAACTCTAGACTTAAGTCATTTAAGTTAAAAAAAAAAACACCAATGTGTGCACACATGGACAGATATATGAAAACATACACTAAAATATCAAATTTTGTGTGGTATACTTACAGTGCATATCCCGTTCATGTTCATATTCAATGAAAGCATATCCACGCGGTTTACCTGTGGTGTTATCATGCACAAGAACAATCTGGTAAAAAGAAAACAGGGCAAAGCAATACTTCAACTGTAAAACCAAACCAATAATGTTTGTTGTTCTTGTTTCACAAATATTTCACTCATTGTAGTTAATACACAGCAAATTGTGAAGTAAGGCAATATATTGTCCACTTTGTACATTTAATTCTAAACTTCTTTTACCTGTGCATCTGATTTTAAAATTTTCTTAAAGAAAATTAAAAAAAAAACAGTGGTCTGAAAACTGCAAAGAAAACAAATATTGTGACAACTTGTGTAAAGTTTGGATACATAAGGCAGAATGAGAATTATACGAAACAGCCAAGATATTTTAATAACAATAGCACATAATGCAGAAACAAAAAACTACTAATAACAATCCAATAGAGATTAATAAACTTCACTCTTGGCCATGACCCATGCATTAAGCATTACTTACATTTGTAGTTTGGTTGGTTAAGCACAAAACTACAAAATGAACTATCTATGCTGTGCCAGCTGAATTAAAAACTTGATGTTTAACACTATATGCTCTCAGACATACCACTGAGCTAACAGAGGATGAACTGACAACTTGCACTTCTAACATTAAGAATAAAGAAACTCTGAGCATCTATTCTCATTTTGCATAACTCAATTTTGAAAGACATATATTCATCTTTTTACAATGAACCCATTATAACATGATCATAACACATTTGTGCATTTTAAGTATTAGCACTATAACTTTTGACAACCTTGTAAACACTAACAAAATTTGAAAACATAAATTAAGTTTTTTTCATGCCAATATTTACCGTAAACAACTTTGTTTTTCTTATGAAAATACTGCTTCAAACAAACACCATTAGAATAGGTAAGAAAATATGCTCGTGTACTCACTTTCTTAATTGGTCCATAAACTTCAAACTCCCTTCTCAACTTAGATTCAGAGGAGTCATAGTTCTTTGGAAAGAAAATAAGTAAAAAAAATAATTGAAAACCTGTTCTAAAACAAAGTGAGAATAAACATCATTTGAAAATCTAAGCACTTATAAGTTTAAAATATATGAATTTTGACAACTCACTTTGTAAAATCTGCTACAAAAGTTACTTTAATTTAGAAATTCATTATATAAAACTGTGTACCTACTATACTTTAACCCTATAATTTCAGCTAACTCTTTAAACCCCTTTCTGCATACATCATAATAAAGTTAAATTCAAAATCGAATTAAGCCACTTTAGTTTGAATGTATTTTAACGAAAGTATTATTAAAGTAGTTTATATAATCTTTATTTTGAAAAGAAACACCTAAAAGAGCAATTACAAGTTCTTTTGCTGCAAATGATCCACTCATGGTTGCTAGTTTACACTTGGCACTATTACACATGATACTGCAAGATATTAATGTAGACTGTCTGCACAGAGGGTCAAATTAAACTTCTTTCTTTCATTAGTCTGGAAAACTTCCACAAATTTCACAATAAGGGTTTGACATTAACATTTCTAAGCTTAAGGTCAGTCATGCTCACTTACAAAGTCAAAAATGTTTTGCCAAGAGATAACTTGAAGTTGTATTGCATGCTGATAACCAATAGAAAGAGCCCATTTCACATTATTCAGTTATAGCCTGAACAAACCTATACTAGTGTATGGATTTTTAGGACAAGATAGAAAAAAAGCTTAGTTCATCATTCTTTTAAGGAGTATGTAGTTTTTGGAAAGTGTTTCTCACTTTACATGTATTAGTTTGTTAAACAGCCAGATGTCAGTTTGGTTTTCCACTGATAACCAATAACCTTTACGTATTATTTGTGTTTATAAATACATATTTCAAAATTTTATGATTGTATACATTCAACTTGATGTAGTTTGATTTGTGAAAATGCCTAAGGAAGATAGCATTAATCACGTGTGCGAGCATTAATGAAAATCTGTGGACAACCTTTGCTCCGTAAAAAATATAGAACACTGTGGGGTAAGGTTGGCATACCTGCATCAAGAATAAAAGATAATGAACTGGAAAGCAAAATTAAAATTAAGCTATAACTGAAAAGAGAAAAATGTGAAATTACACATCTGAGAAAAACAAAATTCAAAAGTATTCAATGAAAATTTAAAATAGTATGTTCATATTTCCATTTAAAATTTATATATTTCATTGCAAGTTGATAATATATATCCAGAGTTAATGATATATGCAAATATAACCACTACATTCACATTGGTGAGTATTTTCTAGATCACCAAGAAAAAGTTAAGACATACCTAGAACCTACTTTGTATTTTTTAAATATTTTAATGAAACAAACTACTATCTAAAAAACTAATACTCACAATCCTTGCCACAAATAGTGTTTTATAAGGATCAGATGTCCCATTGGTATCATTATGTGGATCCCCTGAAAGTAAGAAATAAGATTTTAATCATACTTTCTACAGATATTTGGAACAAAATAACTACTTCACTTATGAATAAACAAATTAAAAATTCTAGATTTTGAGAGGTCTAAATTCAAAATCAATATTGAGTGATTGTGGTAAAATAAGCAAGGTTGTGTTTTAAGAACACTACTTATACTACATACCGTTATAAAATAAATCAAAACTATTTACATAAATTAACTTGTGCATGCATGTGTACAGGTAGAGAAGTTTTTCAAACTTCATCTCTATCACAACAAGTCATGTGTCACATGCCAGATCATCAAGTTTGTTTACTTGCATTCAAAATTTTATTGAACTATTTTATGAATTAATGTCAGCAACTTCGGTATTAAATTGTAGATTATAATTCAACTTTTAGTATTACATTAAAAAAAAAACTAAAGTAAAAAATGAAAAGAACACACCTAAATACCAATCTGTGTATGATGTGGTATGTTAAATCCACACTGTTTAAAATTTGATGTTTGTGATGTCAATATTCTAAGTATAGTTTCATACAAGTTACCAATACTGAGAAGCTAGAATATAAAATAACCTCGTATCTTATTTGTTGAGACATGGTTTATGTACAAAGTCAAATACAGTGGCCCTGCTCACCTCTTTCCATTTTGGGAAACAGGTCCTTTATATACACTTACTTCAACACACGAATAACTAATTGAAAGCTCGAAATGTCCCCCAAGTCACTTTCTCAGTCATTTTAAAGTAATTGGAAGCCATCTGATTCCTGTGTCTTTAAACTCAAATTAGTGGAATTCTATTTCTATTAATATAATCATTTAAGATTGTGTGGTAATTTCAAATGTATATACAGAACCTAAAAATGTTTCACATCATCCATTTCTAAATAGTAATACACACACACACAATACATAATAACGAAATGTGACTATTCACTAAATACTAATCTGCTAAAGCATAGCCAAAAGAAGACAACTTTTAAAGACTAAAGGTCAGTTCTATATTATTGGCTATGATAACAAGTGCACCTGAGGCCACATCAGTACTTCTGCTGTGTTAGCCAAAAACAAATGAAAAGTCAATACAATAAAAGACAATTATACATAAATATACAAGATTTAAGGTATTTAGTCTAAACATTTATATTTGTTATAATCTTTAGGCATTTTTAGAGCAAATAATATTTTTTTAAATGGTGGTTACAAGGTCAGTTAGGATAGAGAAAAGACAAATTTATATTTTTACTAAAAACAAATGTTTGAAATGTATTTTAGGTTTTAGAGATTACACAAATAATACAAGATTTTTGGGGCAAAAACGTTTTAAATCATAACATGAAAATTACTTTGCATTTGTACTAGTAACGAAACAGACTAGATATTTTCCCAAACAAATCTTTAATAAAAGTACTTGATTAAAAATTCTGATTCTTTCATGTACAAAAGACTTACAATCTTTACTAAAAGTCTACAAAACGTGAAGGTACACACATTGCATCAAAAGTATATCATACAAAACTCACTGCGAAAGGATTAACACTCTAGCTACAAGCAAATCAAAATGCACATGAACATTTTAAGAACTAACATTCAAAATAACCTACTACATTACCATTGTATATGAATAAACTTTGCATACAAATGTAATTAATAAATCAAATTTTATTATATAAGAACTTAACTTGAAGAAAGACCAACAAATGCAAATGTTCCAATTCTCATAGTAGAGAATACCGAGTATTTTAAAACCTTAATATTATTTCTTTATACAAGCATGAACTAAAAAACAAAATCAGACACACATGCCATGCCCACCTTTAACAAATTACCAATAATAGTTCTCTGACGTTTTATACATTTATAACCAGAGAGCCAAGATATTATAAAAGTTTAAGATACGACTGAAATCCAATATTATAACATCAGAAAAAGAAAAGGTTATTGAGATATGCACATATACAAAAAACAAATTACACACAGTAACAATGCATTCCAACAAAGCTCAAATGAAGCAATACTCACATAAAGCAATATCTTGTTCCAATTTATAAGCTGTCTGTTCGGCTTTTTCCCTTCTCTGTAAAAACATAAAATGTTAAAGAAAATTGAAGTTTTTTTTTTTTTTCAAACTTTCCTCTACTAAAAATATTTTTCTAATCTTAAAACAAAATTAATACTACACAACCAATACCAACAGTTATATAAAAACTGAAGCGTACTCATTAAAACTCAACCCATGGGGAAAAAAAAACACCTTCAGTTTAAAAAATAATTTAGTATAAAGACAAGTAATTGTGTGCAACTTATATAGTTAAAAAATCACTAATTATTAACTTATAAATAACATGCAAACTATACAGAATGACATTACATGAAATGTTTGTAATGTACATAAACCAGAATGGCAAGTGCAAGGAAAATGTTTGCAAAAATTAATTAATTCTAAAGATCTATCTCCTAGAAATTATTGATCCTAAACTTGAAAACTCCATGGGAAGTAAAACCTACCACATATCACCAAATCTAAAATAAACTGAAAGTTCTAATATTCAACACCTAGAAGACATATCCAGATGGAAATAAAATGTGGTCCTTTTTAAAACCAAACATCTCTACAAGGAAAAACAGAAAACATTTGTTATTCAAAACAATTTCATTTTACTCTAACATAAATATATTTTACTTCAACTTCTCTCTGGTAACAAAAATTTCGAAACAGTATCAAAGATAATCTGTAAAAGAACTAGTAACTTATAATTAAAAACAAAACAACCTCACTAGACACTTAACCTCATTGCTATGAGTTACTGGTCAAATGCCATGTCATATGTAGACATGCATCTAACATTTTATTCATAGATACATGTCAATAAGTTTGGTAACTGCAAATTATAATTCAAATCTAGCATGATCCCTACTTAAAAGTAAATAGTTTAAAAATTATGTATCCATTTTTGTGTGTCACAGTATGCTGAATGCAGCACTGGTTCAAATTTGTATTTGGACATCATAAAAATTCAAAGCTGTAATTTCTTTCAAATTAGGAACTAAAATTACAGATATTCACAAGCTAGAATTAAATATAATAACCTCCTATCTCTTCTATTTGGTGAGATATCACTAAATAATGAATGAAACAGTGCACCTACTTCTGTCTCCAATGCATGTGAACAAGCAAGTCAAAAGCTCAGAATATCCCCACATGTGGTTCTGAGCCTTTGTAAAGTATGTTCATGACAAATTTCAAACAAGAAAGGTGAGTCTTTAAGTAAGTTTGAAAAATTTTTTTTCTTGTATCCAAAGAGAGTGTTATAATTAAGATTGATAAATTATAGTAGAATTGACAATGTAATTTATGATTTTTGGCAATTTCAAAATGTATATACAGAACCTTGAAAAAATCTCATCCTCCACATGCAAAATTTTATAAAGCTTAAAGTTTCTAACCAGAAAAGATTATTTTCTATAATTATTTATTTATTGTTCTATATTATAAAGAAAAGTAACTAAAATTTTAGAGTTATTAAATAACAGTGTATATAGACATAATGTATTAAAATTGAAATGTGACTGTTTTACAAAATATCAGTCCACTAAAAACAGTCAATTCATGTCACTTCATAAAGGTTAGTTTTAATATTTTTCAATAAGGTAACAAGCACACATACACCCCATCATTTCAACTATTATAATGTTGGCCAGGTACTGTTGAAAAGTTAACATACAGTACAATGGTATGAAATTTAAGTTATTTACACTTAACCATTTGTTTGTGTTATAGTTTGTAGTCTTTTTCTGGTTACAAGATTGGTCAAACCGACACATCCTCAAAAGAGTTAGGGTAGAGAAAATAACAGATACAATTTAAAGTTTAGAGAAAACAAATGTTTGAATTGTGTTTGGAAGGTTTTAGAGATTATGCAAATGGCATTCAAGATTTTTGGGGCAAAGCATAGTTTTTAAATTCATAACATGAAAATCACTTTGCACTTGAACTAGTAACAAAACTGACTATATATTTACAATCAAATCATTAATAAAAATATCCCATTAAAAAAATCTGATTTTGTGAGGTTTACTAAATGTCTATCAAATTTTGTGAAGATACACATACAAATCTTCTGTTGGTTACAAACATTTAAACATCTGTAACAACTTCATCTAACCATAAATGCAAAGTTTAAACCATGAAAATGATCCTAAGAAAATCAAATAAGCTGGTCTATCAAAAATTTTCAAACTTATCACCCCTACATCTCTATAAAATGGGTCTGATCCACACATAGCCCCTCTGAAGCTAGAATTTTAATTTTTACTCCTAACATATTATAATGCCAAGTTACTTTCAATCAAATATTGTGTATTATTTCCTTCTCCAATAAACTATGTTGTATACCATGTAAGATCATAGACAAGTCTTTTCATGGTCATGGGTCAAATGTCATACCATCATGTTTGACAACTTGCATTCTACATTTTATTGAACTATTTTATGAATGTATGTCAGCAAGTTTGGTATCCAATTGTATATTAGAATTCAAATTTTAGTATACAAGTACAAAAAACAACTAAATATTAATTTCTGTGTGTTGCATGGCCTGTTGAATAAAAATTTGTTCTAATTAGGTGTTTGTGATATCCAAATACAGTCTAGTATCCTATAAATTAGACTCAGATTACTGATAATGACAAACTAAAACACAACAACCTCCCATGTTCTCTATTTTCCAAGATATTATATTTAGTAATACAAGCAAGACAGCCCCACCCACTTCAATCTTTGAAAATACTGGTTTACATACATATACTCTCCTCAATAGAAGCTCATAATGCCAGTTTTATGCTATTAAAATAGTAACACAAGTGCATACATGCACTGCATTGTTCAACTTTTCTAATGTCAAACACTACTAAAAAGACAAATTTTTTACATATGTATAAATGTTATTAGATTTAAGCTACTTAGACTAAATATGTATTTTTTGTTTCAATCTGTAGGCATACTAGAACAATCAAAAACAATTTATTTCCTAACTTTTATGGCAGTTAAGAGGTTGCTCAAATTGGCCAAACCCATACAAAAAAACAATAGTGAAAAATCAGAGACAAGATATAGTTTGTTTCTAAAACAGGGATTGTTATCTAGTGGTTAGAGATTTCACATTCAAAATTTGACAATTTTCTGATGTATAAAATAATGTTTAATTTTGAAATTAAGAAGTACTTTGCATACTGATTAGTCAACACTGGAAAATAAAAAATACATAAGCAAATATTATAAAATCCAATACTTTGAGTACATATGGTCAACATCCAAAATTAAACATCTTTTTTATCACCACCATTCTACAAGGATCATACTACTTTTTTTCCCATACTTTATAGTTATTTTCAGGAAAATGTTTTTAACAACCCCAAAAAGCATTTTACTATCCTAATCTCTCCCCCAGAAGAAAGCTCAAACATGAAAATTCTAAACTCCAAGATTCTGTATTTAAAAAAGTTCTGAAACTAACCTTTCTTTCTTGCCTTTCTTCTCGTGTTTCAATCCTGGTTGGTGGTGGAGTTTCTTTAGGATCCTAAAACAGCAGCAACAAGATTGAAAAAGATACTTCAGCACAAAAATATCTTTTAATTGCACACACAATAAATCTTAATAGTCTGAAATTATTAGTTCACATACAAGATTAATATTATTGAAGGATCAATAGTCACAAATGAAAGTTCACATTAGTTTTTAGATTTTATTCAGTTTCACCTCAGGAGTTCAAAACTCACCAGATATTAGCTAACAATGCTTTGGTTATTAACCAAAAAAATCTTACATTAAAGAAGATAACCAGATTGCTTGTAAATAGGCAAGTACAACATTATAGTCCAGTATTCACTTTTTTTTTTGTTAATTAAAATACTGTGAAATAAGAACTCAGTTGAAAAATAATTAATACAAATAAACTTTCCACAACTATATCTTTAAAAATTTGTTTCATTAAATAAAATGAAAGGTTAAATAAGTAAGAAACCCCTGGGTACTAACAGAATATATTAAATGTCTACAATTATTGAAATAAATTTGAACAGTACCTAAAACTGTTCACAATAATTTAACAAGATTGGTAAAACCAAGAAATAGTACACTAAAAATATGAAGATATTCATGTCTTTTAAAAAATTTAAGCTACTACTACTACTGTTGGCTGCATAACTATCTGCAATGCAAGACTCCCAAATTTTAACATTCCAAGTCTGTAAACTTACTGTTGACACACAAGGCGACTTGCTACTGATACTATTCAACAGTTAAAAATTAAAATAGATATAAATCCTAATTCAATTGTCAGGAAAATAAATGGAAATGTACTAATAAATGAAAGGAAAGAAACAGAACTCAGGTTTTGCTTCTGATCCTAAATAGATGAAGTTAATGTTTTAGACTTAAGTGAAATGCAGTATTATTTAAAGCTACTTCCATGTTCAATTTTATATATAGATGCACTCTTTAAAACATTACCTAAGCTTCTGCTAGGCATTAGCCACATTGCCATTGGCAAAAAGAAACAGCCTGTGGCTAAAAAATCTAGTGTTGGTTTCGCCACAGTGGTGAAAGATAAGTTTTTGGTCTTGGATGTATTTCCTTTATTTATTCTGCTCAAGTTTTGGTCTTAACAGCTTTCATGGTTTTTATCGCCATCCACGTCATTAATGATGACAAATGACCAAAGGCACCCCCAGCAAGTTGAAAAAAAAGAAACATCTTTAAAAACTACCACTGACTAATCTATATTTTCTTTATATATGTATTTTTATGGTTTCAGGGATATAACAACTAACAAATTAAATTTAAAAAAATTATTACTCAGCTGTGCTAATGATTACTTTTATTTTCATTTCTTATGCAACATGTTTGAATCTGCCTGTGGTACACAAACAATAATCAGAAAAAACCTGATTTTCGTCAAACCAACATATGGTCTGTATCAAAGTGGAAATCCCAAGTTTCATTTGACATGTGTTTGAATTGAGATCATGACAACTCCAAGATCAGACGTCTAAACAGATATATAAAGTTGTTTTCAAAAGGTCAAAGCAATAACATCAACCGATGGTGGGAAATCCACTTCCAAAAGAAAAGACAGCTCTGAAGAAACTGAAGCTTGCAGCAGTGATCAGACTGTCAGTGTGAAAAAAATATATACCCGCAATTTTCACAGAGTTGTTAAAGAAACTTGGTTTTCACAATTTCTTTGGCTGGAACATGTTTCCCAACAAAATACATTTCATTGCAAATTATGCAGGGACAACAAAAAGACAAATATTTATGCTACCACTGGGAAAACTGCTACTACACCTAAAAAAGACGACTTGGTGAAGCATGCACGGTCAGAAGATCATCGCAGTGCAGTTGGATCACAAGTTTTGAAGAAAGACATGTCAACTGCTGCTGTGAATGTGGAGTGTAAAGGTGGCATTCAGGCACAGATGGTCACATTACTTGTACAAGCAAAGGAAGCTATTCCAACTGTGAAGTTTCATTCCCTCCTTTCACTACAAGTATTCAATGTATGAATATTCTATATTCTAGTATTAATAAGATACTTTGTTTCCTTAAAACAAAAGGCAATTTGACAATTTTCTGAAAGTGAAACATTTTGAAAATATCTATCAAAAATTAAGTAGCTAGCCAACTCTTCCAAATATCTGTTTATTACTTTAATTGGTGGTCTAATTTCAAAACACAAGTTCTTGTACATTTTTTAACAGGGAGTGACCTCTCTAAAGAAACTACAGACTCAGTCACAAAGTGGAACAGAGAGCTTCATATACACCCACAGCCAGTCTCTGGATGATATGTACAGTGCCCTAAATCATGTAGTTCAGGATGAAATGCAGGCAGACTTTCGGGCATCGCCTTTCACATTTTTTGCTCTTGAAGCAGATGAAGCAACTGATGCACAAAACACCTCTATACTGATAATTTATATCAGGTATCTTTCATCATTAGGTGAGGTTACAAGTTTATTCCTTGCTGTGTGTGAGCTGACCAACACTGGGGCTAATTCTACCTACAACACAATGCGCTCAGTCATGGCAGATCAAGGATTGTTTGATGTTGACTTGGTTGGACTTGCAACTGATGGTGCAAATGTCATGGTAGGAATAAAAACAGGTGTTGCTACAAAATATAAGGAGGAATGATCCTGGATAATAACAAATCATTGTTTGGCACACAGATTACAGTTGGCAGCTGAAAAGGCAGCAAACCAGGTGCCATACCTTGTGAAATACATTTCAGTTTTGAACCAGTTTGCACAAAGCCTGAAATATTCTCCCAAGTTGTGTCGAATTCTGAAAGAGAGCAAATCATTGTATGGAGAGAAAGTCAACAAAATCAAGCAAGTGTTCTTCACACAATGGCTCTCTTTTAAAGATTCTGTCCAAGCACTAGTTAACTGTATTACATCTGTGATAAGCTGCCTGCAGGTCGTAGCAATGGAACGTGGTACTCCAGGCCGAGCCTTGCTACACGGTCTAGTCCAGCAAATGTCATGATGACACTTTTTTGGCTGATGCAGTTTGCATTCTTGCACTTTTGTCAAGATCTCTACAGAGAGCTGATTTATCTTATTATCAGGCTAAAGCAATTATTGATGGGTCAATTCTGTCAATTCAGTCGCTGGTACACATCCCTGGTCCTAACACACAGGCTGCACTGAAGGAACTCCCACAAGCTCCTGATGCCAGTGATTACACTTCTTACAGAGGCCATGACAAAGATATTGATAAACAACGTGAAAAGTATAGATCAGCTGCTGAGTAATTTGTTGAAGAGGTGGTCACAAGACTACAAGTAGCATTCCCAGACATTAACATCATGTCATTTTTGTCAATATTTAGCCTATGTCACAGCAGAGCAGTATCTGATGAGGATGATCTGAAGAAACATCCAGCACTTCTCTCCTTTCATCAATGAGGATGAGGCACTGACTGAATGGCTGCTACTAAGGAACATAATGGAACAGGATGCTCACAAAAACAAACATGAAGAGCTTCTACAAGGAATACATCCACCAGACCCATCAACTTTTCCAAATCTGTCTCAGCTTGCAGCAATTGGATTAATAATTCCAGTTACATCTGTTGACTGTGAGCAGGGAATTAGCAGGTACAACAGCATCAAAACAGATGGCAGGAGCAGTAAGTCTGTGGCCAAGACAGAAATGTTACTGAACTTATCCATGGAGTCCAAACCTTTAGATCATTTTAACTTCCGACTCTGCATTCAGATACTGGGTCATTCACAAAGACAGACGTGGGTACCATTCCCTGTTGAAGAATGATTTGGCTGAAGAGCTCCCATTGGATTTATCTATTGGGTTGAGGAATAATTTGTGAGCGTTTTTTCAAGTTAAAAAAATATATTCATAAATGAAACGCTTTCGCAAAATATTTCATGTCATTTGGTAGATAATTTTTTGCTCTAATAGATGGTGTGTTTGATTTTCATATGTCTTTAATATTTGCTTTCATTTTCAGCTCATTAAATGGAATGTCAAGTGGACAAAATCGAGCATTTTCGACACCATCTGCTTTTCGCATTTAATTTCTTGCAATTTTGTTTAAAACAATGCATACTATATACCTAGGTATTACATGAAATAAAGTATCATAATAAATGTTTTGGGTGTAATGTGTTCATGCATTGAAGTATTGTATAGTCTTGCATGTAATGCTTGAATGAAATTATTTAAAGACGCTCACGAATTATTCCTCAACCTAATACTTACAAGTCATGCTACCGTATTCTAGTTTTAAGTCTTTTTTTGTTTTTGTTTGTTTGTGTTATTTTGAGAAATGTATCTCTTTATTTTTGTCTTTATCTTGTTTATTTTGTTATTTTTTTTGGCAGGGAAGATTGCTGGAGAATAAAAAAAATAGTACAAAACTTAATGTCTTGTAGATTTTCACATAATTACAACTATTTTTTACTGGATGGAATTGATGCATATTAAAAGTCATGCACCACACAGATTTTGGCAACCTAAAATTGTGGCTAAACAACTGTCACTGTGGCTAAAAGAAAATTACTTTGTTTAGCCACAGTGGCCAAGAGAGTTGTTTTTCTAGTGGAAGCCCAGATTACACTGTAAAAATTCATAGCCTTTTCAGTCTAAAAACTGCCACATTTGTGAATATATCACAATATATCATTTTGTAAAATTAGTTTTTCATTTTCATAGTAATTGTAAACTAAAACAAGTTATGACCCAACCCAAGCTTCGTGCTGACTGAATGTTGTATTTATTACATAAATATTTTTATTCTGTGTTCTAACTGTCAGTATTTTGAAAGCCACAAAAACTGATTGTTAGAGAAAATTGTCACTTTTTACCTGTTATTTGTATGTTTTTGATGCATTATGTAATCAAACTTAAATATATAAAATATATTACTATAATTAGTACATAAAAAGTTTAACTGTCTTTAACAATTTACAGCAATAAAAGTTTGAATATGTACTTTATTTTGTTTTTCATGTTTATTCTTTATTATTATAAAATTAACTAAAATTTAAAAAGAGATGTTACATTAGTTAATATTAATTAAAATTAATAATATGAAAAATGTTTCACAAGGCACACAAGTAGCTTGTGAGTAATGTGAGATGCACATGCCACAGGTGATTTACAACTTAGAATGAGAAGGACAGTAGTTAGACATGGTTTAGAGAACAATATAACAACTATTTAAATATAAATAGATGTATACTGTTGCAAGCTTAAATCTACTTAAAATAAATTAATGTAGTTCCATGTTACAATTTGAAGGTATTCATGAAAAAAAAAAAAAAAAAAGTGGTAACTTAGATTTTTTCTTTTGTTTGATGATTTAATGATTCTGTTTTGAGACAGGGTAAAATAAGATATAAAGCCAAATTTGGGTGAAGGGGGTTAGTGTATTTAGGATATTTTAGGGATTGCACAAAGGAAAGTTGAGATTTTTTGAAATGAGAAAAAGTATTTTTAATCTTCACATGAAAATTACTTTGTATACAAACTCAAAACAAAATACTCTATATTCATGGACAAATCTTTATTTTACTTTATTAACAATACTTCACTAAAAAGTTTTTTTTGTATGTAAAAGACATTAATTGAAAGACTGCCAACTTCTGTAGACACTATACTGAAAGTTAAAGTACAAGACGTACAAAGACTTGAAACAAAAAAAAGTCATGTGGTCAGCCGAATTGATCAATCCCACATTAAAGAACATTTTATAGTTTTTCCCAATAAGTAATAAATTTGAAATACTTCAAAGCACTTTAATATAAATTATGCTTTAAAAACATGTATTGAACAAGCTCTTTTATCTTTTTTTATATCTTGGATGCTTAACCCTTAAATGACAGCTACCTAAAACATTCCCACTGTTTAAAGGATAATACCCAAATGTAATCCATTCCAATCACAATTTTTTGATGATATTGTAGTCACTTCTTCACAGACAAATCAATTTTTCTGATGATAAACGTAGTTTTCTTCACAGACAAATCAATTTTTCTGAAGTAAACGTTTTCTGCATACATATCTACGTGCGTGTGTACACAAATGCACACATCAAAATACTGCATACCTTCAAATTTTGGAATGCAAGTCAGCACATATTTTATGACGTGTAGTTAAGGTGTTTTTCAAGTCTATTAAAATCACAAAAATGGTTCAAAATTTTCCTTTGTTCTTTACTGAATGAAATTACATTAAGTGCTTAATGTATTTCAAAAAATATTAAAACAGCTCAGTTTTTTCAATCAGAAAAAACTAACATCTCTAGCACATAGAATACAACAAGACTTTATCCTCATCCCCTATTACCAAATTTTCAACTGTACATCACAAAATTACCCATATAAAACACTAAATAATTACATTTCAGGACACAATAATAGTTAATTGTATAAAAATAAAATATACAAAAAAGGAATCCAATCAAATATAACTTAGATGCTATTATAGCATGCAGTGTACACAGATACTATCATCATTTTAATGATACACAATTTCTTGCTAAATGATTTATATCTAACCCCATTTTTGTCCAATAATTTAACAAGTTGTGTTCCAAAAAAATTACTTCAAATGTAGGTTATAACTGCAGAAGTTTTAACTGTTAGAACTTCTTTCATTCCAATTATATTTATTCCAAAAACATTATCTACTGGTATTTTGTACTTGTACTTTAGAAGCAGTTATTTATAATAACTGCCACCAACGGCAAATAAATGAAAGTTAAAAAAAATAGTGGTGCTAGTATTTGTATATACCAAAAACTATAAATATCTTTGCAAACCACATTATTGGAGCATTAAAATTTGTCAGTGCAATTTGATACAATGCAATTTTTGCTTCTTAATGGCAGAAATACTACATTTTAAACCAAAATGTAACTAGTTTGTCAAAGTAACTTGAAACATTACATAATGATCTTCTAGAAGTCCAATTTCTGTTAAATTATTAAGAAACACTAAGCCTAAAAGATATTTAAAACCTCAATTTACAAGCATTACAGCTTCTGTCTATCTAACTCTACGTCACCATTGCTACAACTAAAGGATCTGATAATTCCAACCAACATACCGTGAAACCAGATAAAATAGTTTTTATCCTAGTATCTTGATATACAACTAAGACATACCTCAAAATCACTTAGAAATAAACCAACACCAGTGTATTTCAAACCTTTCAGATTTTTCTCATGTGGTAATTTGTCAACTGGTGTCAAGTAAGGTATTGGATCCCGAGGTGCAAAGAGAGCTAAAAGGTTTGGAGGCAAAAACTGGGTCATAATTGACTGATTATTCCTGCAATAAAAGAAAGGAAGAAACAAAAATAAGATACCAGGTGTTGTACAAAACACCTTACTTAAAATCTAGTATTTGTCAAAGTCTTTATTAGCACTTAATTAACATGAAATACAAGGTAAAACATACATGCCAAGAGAATTTTTTATATAATTGTTGACAGTTTTTAATTTGAGAAAAATGTTTTCATATGCCATAAAATTGTATGCAAGTAAATTTCAAATTATGAGTTATATATGATATTGATCATCTTTAATATTCTTCTAATTTAGTTAACCTTTTCAGTGACCTTCACAATTCACATGATGCAGACATATCAAAATGCACGACAATAAGAAATTCTTACATTATGAGGATTAAGTAATTTAAGATTAAAAAACAATTAATGTCTAAGAAAACGATGTTTAGTCTGTCACACGTTACCAATGGAATGCAATAAGTTACACAAAAAATTTTCTGTATGCAGCAATAACTTCTCCTCCCTTCTTTTGCATATCTGCAATGATAATTCGATGGCATTCAGGAGACTAATGCCAAGATGAATTTTAAAAGTAATTATAGATGCCTTTTTTTTTTTTTTTCAAATTTAAGAAGCATCTTTTTTTCACATTTTTCCCAACTGAAAATTAGGGTCGTTTTTAATTTGTGGTATTATTTTTCACTCTTCAAAGTTTCGAAAACACTTTACACGATGTATCTATTAACAAGTCATTCAAAGATCAGATCCATAAGCATTATGATGCTTGGCTGAATAAAAACAATCATGCTTTGACACCAAGAAGCAAAATAAAAAGGGTATTAGCATCAACAACAATGGAGTGGATCTCAAAAGTTTGGAAAGTAATGGACAATATTATAAGAAAATATTTTATAAAGTGTTGTTTATCCAATGCAGAAGATGGAATGCAAGATGATATTCTTTGAAACAATAGTGAATCAAGCAATTCCTGTAATTATGTTGCACGTGAAAAGCAATCTAATCTACCCTGAATCAGATTTAACTCAGGATCTACATCTGTTGTTGCTCTCATAAGACTGACTATCAAGCAGAGAACATTATAAAATATAACAAAGAGTTAACAAAATAGTACACAGTATTTTTGTATTAACACATTGCAATGTTTGACATTTTCAAGCTTAAAACATTTTAATGCAATCTTTTTAAAAAGTCCATCCTTAAACTAAAGCAACAAACATAAACAAGCTACAGTACCACTTTATCTTTTCATCAAAAGACAGGTTATACTGGATAAAGGTTTGACTAATGTTACACCTGAGACAAGTGGGCTTGGAAATTTTGGTGTCTATAATTAGAATTCTTTTGTATTATTGTGGAAGTACTGTTATAGTAAAGATACTAATTTGACTGCAAATATTTTGTAGGTCTTGTCTATTCCATATTACAATCAAAATTAAAGAAAAACTTAGGCAACCTTGAATTTTAATACTAAAACTTCTAGCCTAAATAAGAGGATTATGTAGCACTTAAGTTAACTAGCACAACTTCCAAGTCCCAGTTCAAGTGTTAAAACACTAGAAATATCTATCTATATATATATACACACACACACACACACTATTCAACAAAGGTTATAAAATGTACACTAAACAACTGAAAGTCTCATCTAATGTCTGATGATAGCAGTAACTATATTTGTTGTACAATAGTATTACATGAATATTCATTGATTTTCACAATACTCTGCACACTGACAGATTACCACTTGTATTATTAAAAAACATACACAAGCAATGCCATACTACAAGAATTTTAGACAAGCTGTATAATGAGAGTATTACAAACTCTGTATAATGTCCATATTTTGCTAAATAAAGCTTAAGCTTCTAATATTCCACAAAATTTCTTGCTTTAAGACAAGTAATTTTTAAATTGTTATAACATTTTTCTTCATCTTATTTTTCACAAATTAATAACTACATAGTTTTGGTGGTCATCCATGAAGTGTTGTCAGGATTGTCTCTTTAAAGAAGTGCAACTGATACTGTTAACATTAAACATTACCATTCTCACAGCAGCATCATAACTACTGTTTGTAATGTAATCAAACTATGTTAACGTCTGCCACATGAAATAAAATATGAAAAACAGTAGGTCTTAGTGTACATAAACAAATATAATTTATTAGACTCAAATAGTACACAACAGTTCAGCCAACAACTAATTTGCATTTGCATATTTGGGTTGTAACATTTAGGAAAGTACACTTACAAATTCTTCCAATTGAGTTGTTTGAACACGAACGTTTATGCATCATGAACAAAAAATTATTCCTTTTCGTATAAATAAATTATTGACCTATTACTGATTATTTGAAAAACATAGTTTGATATAAAATAATTTTAAGATGAAAATAAAAATACAATTATGTAATTTTTACTAGTTAAAAGAAACTAACTATAAAGCTTTTCATATCAAATTTAAATCATCCATCTCTTAATGCTAATGACTACAGTATGCTGGAGAAAGTTCTGAAACTAGCATAGCAAACAGCATCTACTCCACAAACATAATTCAAATTTTAACTTCCTTGTTCTGGTCACATTTTGCGATTACTGAAAATTTCTCCACTGTATACAATTCTTTCAGAAGCAAACATTTTAATGTAGATCTTTCAATTAACCTACACTAACAATTAATTGTATTGTGGTTAAAAAAGTAGCATATCCATTTCTAATTTTCATAATGAGATTGATGATGTAATAACCAGTACTTTAGTTAAATACAAATATATCAAATTAATGAGAAGTTCAGAGATTTGATTTGTATGTTGAACTTGGGCGACACTCGGAAAGTCTCTTAATGAAATAAAGTTATCTCACTATATTTGTAGTTTTAGAAAAGAAACTACATGAAGTTGAATCACTTGATGTTCAAATTGACAGAATTACTACATACAAGTCAAAGAAAACCATCTGTTCACATTATAAGATGTTAGTATCTTTCATCTGGAATATGGCCTATTCAGTTTGATGTTTTGGAAAATGTAATTCTCAGCATTTCTTTGGAGAAAAGGGCATAAGTGTCATTATTAATCTCTTTCTCAGTGTAAAAAAATTTCAAACCCATTTCCATAAATGCATACAATAATATTAAAGAACATTTGTTTAAGATATGAAAAATAATTCCAATTAAGTATATGGTAATTTGGCAACAGGATGAGTGATCCTCCACCATAACATTCAATATTCAAATAAAAATTCAATGCTTTGCTCATCTACTCACCACTAACAAGTGTATTTTCTTTTAGTGAGCATGTTAAAATAGAAAATTTTTCAGTAATAATTAGTGTAGTTTTCTTGATATTTGCATGAATTATCTTTCATAGTTTTATGTCAAGACTTGTTTTGCAGGTTTTAACTTTTATGGAAAAATTAAACTAAATACATATCAATGTTCCATTACATAAATTTAGAAGAAAGTATTCAGACATCATTCTGTTTTATCAAGAAACATTTTTCATACTATAAGCCTTTGCTATCACACTATGCAAATGAACTGATGTGTTAGTAATCCACCTATTAAAAGTAACAAATTTGTTTGCTATTTTCAGATTACAAGTTATTACCTGCATGTAGCACATTGAGAACACTTACTCAGATGGCTTTGCAGGAATAAAATTACTTTGAATTTTTTAGAAGTATCAAAAAATGAGCAGTTTCAGCTTCACTGTGTAACCCTCTTTGAAAGTGTCTTAGTAGAAATGGATAAAATCAACTGAAAAAATGCTTCCAGTAGTTGTATGCTAGCAAGGTTATATCTTTGTTTGGAGACAGGCTACATATAGAGAACCAACAAAGCTACTGGCAACAGGGCAGCCATTTTGAAGCCAATCCACACATATTCTTAGTAAAAGCCACAAAGTAAGTAGTAAATAAGGTTGTACTGAAGTAGGTTTCCAACAGTTATAATTTATATGTTCACACTCATAGTTGTATATAAAACTTGTTTTGTAATTGACTCGCATCATTTACTTAGTAGCATGTTTCAACAACATGCTAAAGGAACAAATAATTTTGCTTTTATATATAAACACCATACACATATACATGTTTGAGTTTCATTTATCATTCAAAGGATTTATTTCATTAGAACCATTGTTCATAGTACCATATATATCATGGAAATTGTGAAAGTTATTTCCATGCAAATAAGTAATGTACACTATCATCTTTTAAAACTGAACGTCTTTATTTTAAATGTAGAAATTCCAATTTTTCCTTATAAAGTAAAAAAAAGTAAATCTAAACTCATTATTTTTACTTAATCATTTTACAAGATACTCAATACAGAAAAACAACCTGAGACTAGTGCAGGATGATGGAACAGTTTCCTAATTGGTTACCTTATCAAAAACTGAACAAGTTTAATTGCATCCCTAATAATAATGCATTATCAAATTACCATAAATCTTTCTCAGCATGTTTTAGTAATATGCTATTAGATGAGTGATAAAAGAAATGGTGAAAGGCTCCATTCAAAGTATCATCCACAATCTGTTCCTAACACGAAATATATGGAAGCATTTTAAATTTAACAAAATCTAAAAACTATCACTTGGACCATGCTTAAAAAAAAAAGAGAGAAAATGTTTTTCTCCTCACTGTTGCATTTGATACTTCAAAACTATATTGTCAATTTGAAATACGAGAACTAAGACAAAAAGTACTTTGATTTTTAGTGAAAATTCACTCTCAATGGCTTAGTGAAGACTTCATAACATCAAAATTATTCTTTGGTAAAAAAAAAATTAACATCTGATCTGTCATGCAAAGATTTGTTATTAAGGTCTATAAACTTAGCATCAAAACATAAAAACAGTTCAACTTGATTTATCTATGTTTTCATTTCTTATTTTTCTAAAATAAGATATATTTATCCTTGTGTATGCATCACAATGAATCTTACACTTTGAACTCTTCCATTAATTTCCTTTTATTACTTTTATAGCTTTCAATGTCTAACCAGAGAGAATCACATGCAGGTCAAAAAAAAAAGATCCTATCGTATTACCAATTTACCAAAATATTTACGTTTATCAAATATACCAAAAGGCTCCTCCTATCCTATTATAATTTTAGCCCCTAGGTTAGTTTCTAACCCACATACAACATATGGTATTATTTTCATTGTAAAGAAAACAAATTAGTGCTATAGGGAATTTTACAAAAAAAAAAAAAAAGTAAACTGTTGCACAGACAAGTCTCTGCAATGACTAAAGGACTAATTCAATAGTATTAATATACTAATTAAACTAATTTCTGCTGTTTTACTACTTGGATAATCAGAGTTTCACTAAAGGAGAATCTTGCCTTACAAATTTTTTGACATTCTTTGAAAAGGCTGCTGCTTATTTAGACTGTGTATCTTAATTGTCAGAAAGAATTTGACAATGTGCCACATTAAAAGGCTTGTAAATAAAAATAATAAAATAAAACTGTATCTGTAGGTGTGGGGCATAAGTTGGCAAACTGGACTGAAATGTATTTCAGAATGGTTGGTATGGGTATTAACACTTACTGATAGGGAAATAACAGGATTTCAACCTTTCTAAGTCATCTTCAGGGTAAGATTTTTTATGTAATTTTGAAGTTCAATTGTTATACCACTGAACAAACAATATACTTGAATAAAATGACCTGAATATCCTAAAGATGACCTAAGAAGGTCAAAACACTATTCTTTCCTTATCAGCAAAAGTGTTAATATGTATACCAGCTGCTCCAAGATGCATTACTTCAAGTGGGTTTCTCGTCATCAAGAAACTGGACTGAAATGTGGCTGGATGGAATAAAGCAGAGTGGTTACAAACAGAGTTCAGTTAGTCACACTGTATTAATATCACATGGGAGATATCTCAGTGCTAAGTCTTAGGACCTTTGCTCTTATTGATTTACATCGATTACATAAATGAAGGAACAGTTAGTAATTACTAAAATTTGTTGATATTAAAAACTTGAGTGTTGGTAGTTGTAAAGAGGATACTGTCGAGTTACTAAAGGATTTAGATCACTTAGTAAGTTAGATAAATAAAGGAGTTTTAATTTTTACAAATGCAAGCTAACACAGGTGGATCATCATAATATGAACTACAAGTATAATTTGGAATACTGTGTTCAGTCTTGGGCTCCTTACCTTAGGAAAAGTATTGAATTGTAGAAAAGGTTCAGAAAAACAGTACGAGAATGGAGAGGTTATCATATGAGAGGCTGAAATCTCTCAGATTTTTCTCTTGAAGAAAAGAATTGGGGGAGAATGTAACAGACATTTAAGACAGTAAGGGGAATTATAGCTGTGATGCATTCATACTTAAGAGTGAAACAGGAGAACTAGGAGACACAAGTAAATATCTTAGCAGGGTAGATATCATCTTCAGCTAAATTATATTTTTCTAACAAATTGGTTGATTCTTGGTATAGATCATCTTCTGATGTTGTAGAAAAATTATTAACTTTCATCAAATAGCAGAAATTACAGTTTAATGTAAAAATTTACATTTAGGTTATTCTATAACAACTTTCGAGGACGAGCAAAACATTAAATGATGAGAAAATGTATAATATTTTCTGCTTGTTGTAATACAGCCATGTTGTTTCGATTAACATTTAACTCTTTGCTACAACTGTCATTAATTATAAACATAAGCCTAATTTTAAGTTCAGCAATGTCATTTGTAGTTGTAACTATTTCATATCATATATTACAAACCTTTTTACAAGATAGTATTTTAGAATAATATTAGACGCAACAACATCAATAAAACATAACAAGAAAAATATGCACGAATATATATAAAATACTAACACTCTTATATTTATCTATACTTACCATAAAAAACAACACCCATCAAACAAACACTTAATATCAAATCGAAATCTAGGCCTAAAATCTCTTGTTCATGCGTCTTAAAACGCTCGCGAGCCTCGTGCCACTTAGGTATTCATACGCCTTTAGGCAGAAGAAACATTAATCCTCACTTATTTCACTTTTACATAAAAACACCTGCAGTTAAGCTTTAAAAGAAACAAAATTACAGGAGGTGAATTCTAATATCAAATTACAAAGTTATCTGAATATAATTATAGGGCAGTTAGATGATTCGTACTTATTATTTCAATCGCACGGCTAATACTTCTTTGTAAGTAAATAGGTCATGATCCTGACAAATCAGGGCACTAAGCTGACTAGAATATATAAAAAATGGGAGGAGGGGTGCAAGGAAAATGTTTAGTATTTTCAATAACAACTCTATGAAAAGAAATGTTGACAATATAAATAGTAAGATGTATATATTATGCATTTCTTATTAAAGTATATTGTGTTTGTTCAGTGGTGTAACAATTACGTTGAACTTTAAAATTACATAAAAAATCTTTCAAAAAATCATAAAATTAATTTCATGAGAGCTATGTTGTTGATAAGTATAGTTAATTAGTGTTAATATATATTAATTCGGTGTAAAATATAACTATTTTAGGAACTCAAGTAAGATTGTTGCGATTGGGTATAAACTGTTGTCATGTCAATTAATCATTTATACTGTTATCAAGGTCTATTTATTAAGAAGTAAATGCTTTTTCACTTTTTATAGTTCGATACTAATTAGTGATTATGCGCTGGAAGTTTAATATTTATAATTATTTTCTACACTATAATAATAAAAGATACAGTACAAATAAAGCTTTTATGCTCTACATAATACAAGACACAATACTATTAATAAACCATGTGTAGTATTTCCAGGTGAAACGGCCCGGCATGGCCAAGTGTGTTAAGGCGTTCGACTCGTAATCCGAGGGATACGGGTTTGAATCCCGGTCGCACTAAACATGCTCGCCCTTTCAGCCGTGGGGGCGTTATAATGTAATGGCCAATCCCACAATTCGTTGGTAAAAGACTAGCCCAAGAGTTGGCGGTGGGTGGTGATGACTAGCTGCCTTCCCTCTAGTCTTACACTGCTAAATTAAGGACGGCTAGCGCAGATAGCCCTCGAGTAGCTTTGCGCGAAATTCAAAACAAACAAACAAAAATCCAGGTGAAACTGATTTCTTCAGAGAGTAACAAAGGAGGTACGCAACATGAAAGGAGATTGGATTTTTTATTTATTGAGTTCGTGAAAATAAAATAAAGAGAAATTTTAAAATGCTAAACATGATATACAGTCTTCATTATTTAAAATACAGTGTATGTAATTACTTTCGATGTTGGACAAGCATCTTTACCAAATCTGAGTTATTATTTTTCCAAATTGCATTCAATAAATATTTCTATCAGACTAAAAAAAACATAATGTTGCATAGATGACTTGCTGTCCTCCGCTGCTACAGCGGTAAGCCTACGGATTTACAACGCTAAAATCAGGGGTTCGATTCCCCTTGGTGGACTCAGCAGATAACTCGATGTGGCTTTGTTATAAGAAAACACACAAACACACACACACAGATCGCTTGCTAACACCTCAAATTTACCAAGAACAATTATCAGAAACGCCAAACTATTCAATCAAATTCAAACTTAGGGAGATTATAGCTTTGAGGCTTATCCTGACCTATAATTTGGAAATATTGCTGTCGACATCTATGCATATGGTGCAGCTTTACAGTCATAACTTCCACAGGCAAATGGAGTGTTATCTCCATTGCTAGTGCACACACTCACTACCTCTTCAAAGGAGTGTCGCTATCTCTACAGCAAGAAAAATACAGCGGCGCTACAGCTGCTGCTACATATTTATAAATATAGTGGTGCTAATATTATCGCTATTTTTGAAACTAATATTTTATGATAATTCATTTTGATTAATGGTTAATGTAAGAATGAAAAACGCAAAGTTATTATTAAATGGTAATCTTTTATTGTTACAATAACATAGTACATAATTCTCAGAACAGTTTACTTTGCAAAATGTCTTTTATCAGACTTTCCACACTTTTTCTCATAACTAACGTAAGATTATTAGGCCTATAGTTACTAGGACAACTTCTATTACCTCCCTTGAAAATAAGATTGACAGAAGCTAATTTCCAATCTGTTGGTACTTGTCCATTATTCAAGAACTTATAAAAAATTGTGACAGACGGCTTACATATCCAATCCTTGGCCTTCTTTAAAACCTTTGGGGAAATATTACCTGGGCCAAAAGCCACGTCATTCTTTAAACTTCCAATTTTTTTATTTTAACAATCTCAGAATTTGTTCAACTCTCTTGTTCAACTTTGGTTTAATCTATCATTTGCTCAAGATGAAGAATACTTCTTAAGTCTTCATTATTAAAACTGGAAAAAATAAACAGAATTTAATCACCTTTCTATTTCATAGTCTTCAAACATAACTGTCTCTTTGTCATCCCTCAAGGGTCTTATCTCTATCTTAACATTTCTTTACTCCTAATATACTTAAAATCCTTACTGTTAATTTTTATATTTTCAGCCAAATTTTTTCGTACATTCTTCTGGATGTCCTAATTTCCTGTTTGGCCAACTTTCTTGATCTTCTACAATACAAATCCCTTTAAATATCTTAAATCTGTAACGTTTTTCTCTTATACCTTTTGTACACCTTTATGCAAATTAATTGAAACAAATGGTCATTTTATAATATTTTCAGCATGGCAGCTGGTGTAGGCTCGCTGATTTCCTTTAATAGTCATTTTTTCACACAGACGGCGTCATTAGCTGTGTTTTGCAGTACGGTCGATCTATTTTTGGGATATTTGACGACATTTTGAGGAATATTACTTCATTCGAAATTGTGTTAGAAGGGCAAGGAGACCAGTCAAAAAACAACTTCTTGCCAAATCAATGAAGAAAAAACGGTATCAATGGGGTTTGAAATACAAGAACTGGATGCAAGAACAATGGAGGAAGGTGTTATTCAGTGACAAGACTCATTTCTTCGTACAGGGTCAAAGAAGTCTGCATGTTCGCAGATCTCCAGGTGAGAAAATTCGAGAATCTCACATCAATCAGTTTGTAAAACATCCCTTGAAGAAGATGTTTTGTGGTTTTTCAGCTACTATGGTGTCGGAGGCTTAAATATCGTAGAAGGTATGATGCGAGGACCACAGTACGTCGAAGTTTTGCAGAAAGAGTCGTTCCAGAATTGAAAAAGAGATTTCCAGATGGATCTGGCATTTTTCAGCAAGATCTGGCTCCGTGCCATACATCGAAATTTGTGAAGAATTTTATGACTACAACGCAAATAAAGTTGTTGGTCTGGCCTGGAAACTCTCCGGACTTAAATCCTATTGAAAATCTTTGGGCGATTTGTAAAGAAAGACTTCGGAGAAAAGACTGTACTACGAAAGATAAGCTAATTGAGACCATAATTGAGGTGTGGTACCGCGATCCAATAATTAGTAAAGATTGCAGTCAACTCGTGGACTCGATGCCAAAGCGGATTAATGATCTTCTGAAAAATAAAGGCGGTCATATCATGTATTAATTTGTGAGTAATTTTTGGATTATCAGAAATAAAACGCAAAAAATTGAAAAATCGTAATTTTCCGTCTTGTTTCAATTAATTTGCACAAGGGTGTAAGCCAACCTAGTGTTTTATTTGCAGCTACTCTTTTATTTCTGCAACAAATATATTTGTTGTGAATACTGAATTACTTTTTAATCTTCCCATTATCTCAGTGTCTCCAAATAACTCAGATGCTTAATTCACAACAGATAATTCTTGTTGTACCCCTTTAAAATTTGCTTTTTTGACATTTGGACTCCAGATTGTTTTCGCGTTATGTTACATTGTGTCTAATCTCTTTCTGTTCTCACATCTCAACCAAATCAGATGATTTGTATTTACTCCCTAATACGTCTTCTCTCAAACCTTCTGATATTGTACAGAGCCTAATCGTTCTGAGAGAAATTAGTGTACCTAAGAATTGAGCAAAGTGATAAAGGAAATGTTTGTTATTTCCTCCTTTCATGAGCTTTGTTTAACCGGTGACGAATAGAACATTTGTTGTTGCTCTTTCAGAAACATTGTCATTTTTTAAGCACAATATTTAAATCCAATTGCAAACTATTTAAAAGGTAAAATAACAAAAAAATTTGATTCCCTCATTATCAACACGAAATATTCTGATCTAAAATGACAACACAGAATTTCAAATATTTGATTTTTTTTAATAATTATATTTATATGTAATTATAACGCAGTGACGTATTTATGTGTGTGTTTATAATAATACTTTTTTATAATACGTTTTTGTTTAAGTGTCGGCCCCTTTCGGAATTGATGAGTATCTTACAGTCCACGTATGTTAAGATTTTAATTTTTGTTCATATTACAATTTACATTAAATTTTCTGTTAAACATCACATTTTTTATTCGGATGAAATATGTTCACATCACTGTTTTAGCATATCGTTTCATATCGTAATATCAGTTAATTATCAGAGACCTTTTGAACGCTGAATTCAGCGTATTTCGAACAACCATTGAACGTGACTTGAAATATGAGCCTTAACCCTCACAATTTTTCCTAATTCGCGTTGTAATGTAAGTACACCCTGTACATAAAAAAATTTAAATTACGTGCCAAATGCGTATAGATGATGTCTGATGTATGCTGTTCTAGTTTTAGTATTATCAGTAAAGCATACATTGTGAATAAAATAATAATTCACTGTTTTCGAACACCCTTTATGAAGATACTGATGTCTACGAATGTGTAACCGACGGCAGAATAACTACAACTATTCTTAATAGTGCTATTTGGTATAGTAATATGACAATTCACAGTAATTTTATTAGTAAATAGTTCATAGTACTACTGCTCTATACTACATATATTGAACTTGGAGTTGCTATAACTTAGAAACTATGAAGTACAACTTGAACTTCAAAGTCAAATGAAGTTAATAAACATAACTCGTGTAAGCTAACTTTCACACAAACTTACTAGTTAAATAGTTTTCCATAATATCTCTTGAGCCCCTATACTCTGCTCTTGCAAATTATAAATTTGTATTTCAGAAATGTGTTCACACATGTGTCTGACATTTTGAATGATATTTCTGGATGCCTGTATCATTTCAAATAATACTTTTCAAGTTTTTTTACTGGTTATGCAAATGAATGGTTAATCTAAAAAACTGTGGTGAACTATTAACAGTACTGTATATAAAATTATCTTGTTTTTCTATAGTTGTTTTCTTTCCTAAATCAATTGAGGAGAGGAAAAATGACATCCAGAGACCAATTTATGAGAAAGATTCTAATTACACAAATTGAAAAGCAAAGAAACTACAATAAATAAAAAATATGCAATTGTTATTTCTTAAATTTAAAAAATATATTAATACAAACACGTATAATCAGAGTAAAAGGAGTGTACTTTAAGGTAATAAGTGTGAATTAAACATAAATTTATTTTAAGAAAATTGATCAGAAAGAGAAGGAGGAAAGTAGTGATATTTCAGTCCTAACATAGCATGTATTTTGTTCTACTTTCACACTGTCTTTTGTATGAAGCAAAGTGATTGGTTGAGATCCTTTAAAAGCTACAAGACATGTATATTTATTGCCACATGTATGTCTTTTAACAGCAACAAATGGCAGCCATCATCAGTTGATGCTGCTACCTACATTCCTATTGATGTAGTCTTGTAAGTAAATTTTCTTACATTTGCAAACAATTTACTTAAAAATCATTTTATTTTGTCTAATGTTACAGAACATAACTGGGAAATAGGGATAATTTTTTCCTATAACCTGAGAGTACCAATAAGTCAATGTTTTTAACATTTTCATATATTAATGTGTGCACAGCTATTATTACGATAGATTGATATCACTTTGTTATAAATTGATCATGTTAGATGATGAATAACAACAAATTTTAGAACCTGACACTGACTCTTTCTTGAAATTCAGAAATGTTTTGTTTTGTATCCAGTTGTCAGCTTTCAGTACAAAACATGGGTGGAATTAAAACAAATTTGCCTCTATGAGGAGGCAAAAGCATAATGGAATGGTCAGCAAACTCTGAATTGTACTTTTTATTAGTGCAATGTTTTAGACAACCTTTGTAATTCAGACCAGTGATTTATAGTTGGTGGTTCATAGCAGTGCACAATATTCTTTTAACAGTAAAAAAACAAATGAATGAAAAAATAAGTTGGCAATGCTGTTAGGCCTTACAATTGATTCACTGAAAGTGGTTCGTTAACTGTGGTTTAAGATTGTTGTTTTTGATTTTTGTTGCAATTAACTGTCTGCATTCAGTGTATTTATTATATTATTAAAAGTTGCTACTTATCAGCTTTTTGATTTATTTATTGAAGTTGCTCATAAGCTATTACTTGAGGCAGTTTTTTTGTTGTTGTTACTATTTAGTTTGTATTTGTTTTGATTATCACTTACCATTTTCAAACATATATATTACATTCAGTAATGGATCAGTTCATGATGAAAATAAAACATAAAGACAGATGACTGAGAGAATAATTACATCTATAATAATATTGACATTTTTAGATCTACTACTGGTGCATAATATAGAGGCAAAAATGGATTGGTTGATCCTTCAAGAAAACTAGAAATTAAACACATCTGTTGTTTTTCTGGGAACCATTGTTTCATTTTTTAAATTCATGTAGTGTGCTGTCACCAAAACTGCTGATGACAACTCATGAGTTAATCACCTTGTTAGAAAAATAAAACTGTCTTATTCAAATCCTTGGCTCTCTTTTCTAAACCTAAATTTGTTGTTTTCAGAATTAAGCACAAGGAACAAATAAGATGGGCATCATAACCTATTCCAGTAGTTCCCAACCTTTTCACCATCAAAGTCCCCTTTGTTATTTTTTTCTCTTGTGGATCCCATGTTTTTGAATGATTCAATCTACCCAGCATACTTAGAGAACCAAAAAATTACGACAGTTATAAAACAGTCTCAGATTTTTACTTGATATTATTCTGTGTCCTCTCATGCATTATTTAATTGAAAAAAAAAGCTCACAAACCCTCAGTATTACCTTCATGGACCTTAGATTAGGGACAACTGACCTATTCCCATGAAATAATCCTTGTTACCATTCTCTTAACTTTTCCAGTAACTAAATGTCCTTCCTTAGATAAGAGCCCAAGCTTAGGTCAGAACTGTACACACTATTATAGTTGGGGTCTGGCTTGTAATTTAAATAGATATATAATTTATTGTGTTGACATTATCAATATGTATTAACATATCCTAAAATTTTATTATCTGTACTACTAGCATTTATTTTAAATGTGTAATCCAAATAGTTTGTAGATTAGTAAATGTGATTTTAGAATTATTTTAGTCAAAAAGATTAGCAATCACTGATCTAGACACCACAATCACATCAATTATTTCATGGCCAAGTTAAATATTATTTTACAGTGCTATATTCAAAATGTAAATAATAATAACCTAAAACTATATTTATTTAAATATGGAATCATTTGTTAAACCCATCAGAGAAGCCCCTTCATTCTCACTTTGACTTTATTAATCAACTTTATATGTTTATAATTAATAGGAATAACAGGATTTCATCCTCAAAAGGCTATTTTTTTAATGCTTTTGTTATCCACTTTACTGAAGTCTTTGCTGTGTGATCATTATATTACTACATTAATGGAACTTTAAACTACTTATAGTTTACTCAGAAAACTAAATATAATAGTTTTGGGGTATTCTGTTATAGTGAATGATATATTCTTTGTATTCTTAAATGCATATTTGAAAGCTGCATGAATTTTTTTGGGAACCCACACTTGAAAGACTAAATGAAATTTACCAAACATCTACTCAAGTGTCAGAGTTTTAATAATTGTAGTTTAACTAAATTTATAGTCAATACAGAGTAAAAATGGCCTTATTGTATTTCATATTTTTAATTTTTTTATTATGTTGTACATTGATGATTTCATTAGTTAGTTTTAGGATTAAAAAAAGATGAAACTTAGTTTTATTGAAAATAAACTTCATATTTATTTAGAAGGTTTTGAGGTGATGAAAATGAAATATGAAGTTGTAAGATGAAAAGCATTATTTGCATTCTTAGCATGAAAATCAATTTTCATTCAATATCTGAACTTTTCATGATTTTAGTTGCATATAATCATAAAAAATGTTTTATATCTGCTGTAGTTTATTAGATCTTATTACAGTTAGCTCACAAAATGATCAAACAAGTTTTTCTGCAATAATTGAATGTAAAAGTGAAACCAATTTCTCAAGTTAATATTTAGTCAGCATCTCCTTGAATTTCAGTACTGCTTCATATTGACGTGGTATGCTTTCATTGAGTTTGTGCAGATGTTCCTGAATGACTAACTGCCATCCTGCTTTGATTACGTAAAAAAGTTTGTCTTCCGTGTTTTGGCTTATGATCTTTCATAATTAGTTTAACTCAGTCTATAAATTTTCAATCAGTTTGATATTAGGTGATTGACCTGGTTATTCCATAACATTTTTAATACTCTACAATTGCAGAAAAAAATTTTGATACTTTTGTAGGCTAATTGGAATAAGGAGCTCTAAGAAAGTACAGTAGGTACACAACACTTTTTATGATAATATGTGACTGAAATCATGAAAAATTCAGGTATTTATGAAAGTTAAAAGCATATAGTTTTCCATATTTTTCTGTTATCTAATAAAAGATATAACACATTTACATTTTCAAAGGGAACCACTGTTTTGTTCACTTCCTATAATTTAGGGCCATCAGATTAAGATTTGTTGGTTGAATGAAGCTAATGTGTTAATTAATTAAGACAATGACATTGAGATGTTTGTTTTGTGATTTACCTTCTCTTTGGTTGTGAAGAAAAGTTCAAGACTGAAGAGTGTCTAAGGGGAAACACTATGTTTGTTGATATAATATACGTATTGTGTTTTCTAGTTTCTAAACCTTTTTTTAATTTTTATTTTTTTAAAACTTAAGTAGAATGATATATTTTTTATATTGGTCTAAAGCATAAATATATATTTGATTCAGAATTGCATAAATGCTATTAGTCTTAATATACTAGTTTTAAGTTGCTTGTAAGTTTTTTAAAATACTTTATTGAACTATGTTAGTGTTGTTTTCATAGTTGTACATTTATTTCAAGAACGTGTTTACTTAAATGTTACGTCATTATCAAATTTTGTATTTCTCTATGCTTTTGACTGTAATAGACAAATATGTGCCACTTCGCAGAAATACTATGCTTGAACCAGTAGCGTATGATGTTAAAAACAATATTTTTATATTGAAATATTACTTAAGCATCAGCTTTCTAAGTAATCCTTCTATGTATTCAAGGTTATGCTATATGCGATACAGCTACATATGAGGCTTTAATTAAAGTAGAATTTTCATACTTATTAAAAATTGAAAAAACAGCAAATTCTTTTAAAATCATTAATAAATTGTAAACTGTCAGTGCAATAAAACATTTTCTACTGAAAATTTTAAGGAACACAAATAATTGTTTTGAGTCATAGTATAGAAAACAACTTGAGCATATGATGAGAAAATGTTTATATAAATATAGCTTGGAACTTTAGTCATGGAAATAGTTTAGTAATTTCTTTACATTGTAGTCTTGGAATATTTAAAGTGTAATATGTTTAGTCATAATATGCTTGTATTAATAGAAGAAAAACATTCTAACCTAACATAATGTGATGTTTGTGTTTTATAAATTTGTTTAATGGTTAACATACTTTTATCCCATTTATTATTATTATTATTATTATATATTTTAAAACAGTTATTGTGAAGCCCTTAAATGTGTCTAGTATACCATGTTTTGAAATTAATTCTGGCTCTCTGGAAAAAAAAAAACCCAGTAAATACTAGTGTTTACAGAGCACTGGTATTTTTTGGCAGTTGATAATCTAGGAATGGTTATGAATATTCAGACAAATTTTTAAAGGGAAAACATATTACTTGAGTCAACATGTTTCTTCTTGTAGCTTTATATATTTTTTTTTATTCATCAAGTAATACTAGGTAAAAAAATAGAACCTTCAAGTTGTGTTTCAGTTTTTTTTATAGCTTATTTTTCATGTCTTATTAGAAAATGTAATTACTACACTAATGTAAGTCTGAAATTTTATTTTATATTAAAAATATGAAATAAAACATATTGAAGCTTTCCAAAAATCTACAATAGTTGACAAAATCTGATTAGATTTTTTTTTTAAACATGGGTGATTTTTAAAGTAACATTTTCTAATGGACATAAAGAAGGTAATTTCAAACCTTGTTTATTAATAAAGTAAGGAACTGTATGGTTATTTTTTGGTTTGTATTATGAGAAATTCTTAAACTTGCCTTTTTTTTTCAAACTTCAAACAGCAGTGCAAATTTTGAATTTTATGTAATTTCTTTACTAAATATTTTAGAATTAATTTTATATTACTGATGTAAGTTTAATAAGGGGAGTAGAACCAGAGGCATCATAAACCTCATATTTAATTGTGAGCTATAAATAATGGGATTTTAATATATTTTTAATATATAAATGGCATGGCTAGTTTAAATTGCGCTTCTCCCAAGTAGTCTTTCATGTTGGACTGGAGTAACAGACTATAGAATAACTGTTAATGATGAGGTTTTGTAATTATTTTTAATAACATTACATTTTTATATTATATTTCAAATGAAGAAACACCAAAGAACAATTTTGAAGGAATGAATTTTGCATATGTGTTTAATATATTTATTAATATTGGCTACATGGGTATTATACTGTTAGTTCATTGCATAATATTAAAACAGATTTTGGGAGTGTACTTCATTCAGAGTGAAAGCATGTAATGTTGAAATGACGAAGGTCATCAGCTTCTTCTGTTGTCATGCTCAGTCTTTTTTTCTTTCATTTCTGGAATAATCATGGAAAGAAAAACTTAGTAAGATATTCAACATTAAGTTCTTTATTAGTAATTTTTTAGATAATAACAATTATGAAGTTTCTAATTTATATTCATTTACACTGAAATTATAAAGAACTACTTGCTACTACTAAGTGTGTGTTGTCCTTCTATATATTACAAACCGTAGTGTCTGTCCAAGTGTTTGTCTATATCCTGTTTGAAAAACTTTGTACATGGGCAGAATTCAACATTCACTTTTGAAATGATTAGAGAACAGGCATGAATAATGTTGGTGCCAAATTTTATTTCATAAACAGGATATTCTACACTAAACTGTCAGGAGTTAATCACAATATCATTCATATTTCAAAATGTGATGCAACGTAAATAATAAAACTGTAGACTTACCGTGTGTTATTGTTCAGTGGCTCTTATTATCACTGAAATGCTGAACAATTTATTTTCATGGTGGGCAATATAAGTAGCTTGGTGAAACCGAGAGTGCAACACAATTAACCTATATGAAATAATTTAAATTGATAGATTAACTTAAATTTTCCATACTCTGGGAAAAGGTACTTTTGGTAGTAATTTATGAAAGAACTTATGATTTTAGTCATTCAAGTAACTGTATTTTTTAAAGTATTGAAAAATCTATTCACCCTTTCAGTGCTGAATAACAACTTTTAATGTTTGATATGGTACTGAATATGTATGTTTGATACTTTAACTAATTACAGTCTCAGTAAAGCATGATATCTCGGCAATAACTCAACAAAAGTCCCTGAAATATTCAGTGATTGTACCCAATACTATACATGTTAAATTCAATACATAAGAATAACAGGAATAAAGGAAGCTCACCTGCTATGCTAAGCCTTCAAGTCGACTGCGGTCGCCAACCTCGCCAAAAAGGTTAAATTGGGTTATTTTTTAACTTTGATTTCTTAACTGAAATTACAGTTTTTTAATGTAGTATTTTTCTCCTTAGTTGATTATTTTATGTCATTCTAACTGTGTTTATAATTAAACAAATATATCCATCTATTATTTTCCTAAAGTTATTATTGCTACTTGTATAATATTCTGTAATCTGAAGTGAAATTAGTATTTAAAAGTTTAAAACATTATTCTGGCATGTAACATTTTGTAATTTCATTTTAGGTGTTTAAGAAGTTACTGAGACTAATTTTTGAATATCACCTACCAGTCTTATCATCAGAACATGAACTTTGGGAAATTGGATTGTACTGGACATTTGATAGTTGGTATTATTATCATCTGAAACAGATTTTTAACCAGAGAACCAACATTCCGACATTATTATTATATATCACTGACAAAACCAACACAATATGGTCTATAAACACCAAAAAATTTATTGAGATTGCTGAAGGCAATGGTTTGAAAAGTTTTGTGAAGCTTTTATATTTATTTGAATTTTTGAAATATTACTACTGTTTAAAATATGTTCAGTCGGCTTGCATGTGCTCTGTACAATGCAGTAGATGCGCTAGCACCTCCACTTCCTTTGCATGAAGAATTTAGTCGTCACTGGACTGCTATCAGAAATTTTTACACCAACAAAGAATCTTCTTGTTGGTTACCAGTAGAGATAACAAACATTCCTGATCACTTACATCAGATGACCTGTATATTAGAACAAGAGGAAGGAGAAGGAGAAACTGATGATGCCCATCCTTGCATGGAATACTTTTTACAGCAGAGAATCTTGGAAAGTATGTGTGGACTGGCAAGAGCTGATTCTCCACCTGGTATAAAACGTCACATCATTTTATTTGCTAGTAGAATACTGTCCAATGTAAAATTTGACCTTCTTCCTCATGTGTCAGTGTGGTCAGCAGTCCAAAAATTAGTTAAGATGTGTGGGGAAGAACTTGCTTCACCTTATGAAAAAGAGGAAATGGATTTTGTATTTTTTCTTTCTAATAGACTAATGGGAGATTCACACTTGTTCAACCATTTCATTTGTGATACATATAGAATTGTTTCCCAAAAGAGCTGTAATTCAGCAAATACTTCTCAAAGTGGTACTACAGATGTGGTGACATCTGTCCAAAAAATTAATATCCCTTTACTACAGTCACTTGTAACATTCTTACATAGTCCAGATCATGACATTTCATCCAAAGCTAGTGACTGTCTTGTAAAATGTGCAGCTGCTTTTGATGAAAAGACCATGAATATTTTGATTCAACAAACAGAGTTTTGTAGTAAAATAGTTGTATTTCTTTTGAATCAGTATCATGAGGTTAAGAGACACTCTAGCTTTCAGGACATTAATGACATAGAGTTATTCTCAGTTCATTCTGATGAGAACAATACCAGTGATGTCCATCTTTCTGCAGGAAAAAGGCAAACCTTATCATTTGTAAAGTGGATCAGTTTCTTTGATAATCTAGTTGGTGCACAATCACAGTTGGGAGAGAGTCTTCAAGTTGTTTTTTCTGATCTCTTTCTTAAAGAAGAAATAAGTGCTGAACTAACAGATTCAGAAAGTAATGACAGTATCCTATTCACAACAAAACTAATTTCTCTTTGTATTCATAGCATTTCTTCAGAGATCCTTATATTAGATTTTGGTATATTTCTTGTTGGGAATGAAAGGAATCCAGAACTTCCTGGAGATACAGACCACTTCCTTAAACAACTTCTAATAAACAGATGCATTGAAACCACATCGTCTTCTCAAGTTAAGCTAGCAACTCTGCAGTTGTTTGAAGATTTGTTACAAAAACCATCTGAAGAGGTGATGGAAAGTTTGATACTGAGGAACTTGACTGAAAGAAAATATTATGACTATTTATTTGTTGATGAGCATGTTTACTTCAGTGATGATGAAGTAAGTTGCCAAAGAAAGAGTTTATATGAAGACTTGGATGTTTCCCCTGGATCTTCCCCAGTAAGTCGAACCTTTGCTCCTAGTTCCATCCACAAAATATTAAATTGCTTTCTTCTTCTCCTCCCAGATGAATTAAAGTCCTGTGAAGAAAATGATGACTCTGCTTACGATGTGTATATAAAAGATGCTCACCGGCAGTTTCAACAATGTTTGCTACTTTGTGATGACTGGAACTGGCCAGATCATCCTGGTTTTGATGATGATGATGACACTGACTCTTTAGTGAGTGAAACTTCTGATTCTGAAACTGAGGCAGATGCAACTTGTACATTCTTTTATGAAGGATCATTTTTGGATATGTTATTTTGTAAATTAGAAAATATGTTAGAACAGCCCTATGAATTCAATCTGCAAGTGACTTCACTTATCTCTAGGTTGGCACTTTTTCCACATCCCAATCTGCACGAGTACCTACTGAACCCTCTTATCCCATTGGTTCCAACAGCAAGATCTCTGTATTTAGTTTTGCTTAAACTAGTTGAAGATATAAAGGTTTCAGTCCAGGGCATTCAGAACCTTAAAAAAAAGCTGGAGCTTACGAGAAAGATCCTACTCAATAATGAAGAAGGGTGCAACACCTTTGAGGAAAGTAATGTGTTAGAAGCAATAATTGTATTAGAAGAGTTCTGTAAAGAACTTGCAGCTATAGCATTTGTAAAGTATCATGCATGTTCATGATGAAAATGCTATGTGCTGGAAATTAGTTTCTAATATGTTTAATGTTTTCCATGTATGATCAAGTATATTTTGTGTTACTTTTAGCACATTGTTAATTCAGCACATACACGTGTATATTTATTAGCAGCACAATTTTCAGGGTGGAATAATTTATACATTATGATTAATAATGTTATATTGGATGATTTAATTGATCATTGAACTTTCAATCAAAATAAGGCATATCTTATCAACAGTTTATTTAAAATTTATATATGTGTGTTGTGCATGAATATTCTATAAAATTTTTTATTTATAGCTGGGGAAAATGGACAAAATATTTTTGCTTAATACATTTTTTTGTTCTAGTCTCAACCAGTCATGAAATGTAGTTCATTATGAAAAATACATCCATGTACAATGTAGTTTGATACATTTTAATATCTGTATGCAAAAACTATTAACAATACTATGTTTAGTTTATCTTTAAAATTTGGATTATTAAAAATTCTAAAACATTTTTTAAGAATTTACTGCCTGGTACAATTTTCATAAGTAAGTTGTTTATGAAAATTTTAATATGCTGATAACATTAGTGAAAAATTCAAACTTTATACAGAATATTATATTGTCTTGAATATTTAAAAACAAATGACACATGTGCACATTTGTATTTTTTATTATAAATGTATTTAGTAGAAGAGAATGTGTACCTGGATACTAAAAATTTGCTGAGGCTTTAGCAATCTTCAAGTGTTTATAATTGGCAAACACTGTATATAAACTTGTATAGTACAAATTATAAATATCATGAGAAAGCATCTATATATTTGGGCTTTTTCAGTCACCATTATACATGTGCCATTAAAAATACAGGCCAGATAATTGTTCTGGTAACTATGAAAGTTTATACTAAATTGCCCCCCTTTTTTTTTTTAACCAGGTTATGTAAAATAAATTATCAGTATATATATTTACCACTCTCCAGAAACTATCGTTGGTAGCATGCAAATATCATTAAAACTACATAATGAAGAATTTGTTCAAAATGCATGTTATATGACTGACAATGTCTTAATAGGTATTTTAAAATATTGTCTTGTTAATAAAATTAAATGACACTGAATTTAGAATTAAATTGTTTTATAGGTATTTAATTTTTATAAACTAATGTATTATCATACAGTAAGAATTTGCAAATTACAAATAGATTGGTCAATATATTGTTTTCTTTCCATTCAACACAACATGACTGCTGGGATAAATACATTCTATATTTACATTATTTACAAGTAATTATAATTTAAGCTTATGAATTTTGGGCATTGTAGACTGTGCAAATGAAAATAGCATACAACAAAAAGCTGGGACTCTGAGTTCAGGTACTACATATTAAAATTGATATAATATCCAGTATTATGGTGGTTACCAGTTGTAATTTCACTTTATTTCTTCTCATATGTAATTTATACATTTTCACATCCCTTTCTTTTTTTAACCAATACATGTATTTGCTTTATGGCCTGAAATCTGTACCATTTAGTTAGCCCTAACCAGCTAGGAGGCTTGTTAGCTGGCTAGAATATCAAAAAACAATATTCTAATTGGTTCTGCTGGATTGATTGCATTTTAAATTTACTTTCTCGTCAAACATACATTTCTATACTTTTTTTCCCCCTGAAATTACAGTTTAGTGTTGGTGTTGTGAAAGTACGTACTTAACTCTCAAATGAAGATCCCTGGCCTATTTTTATGGGAAATTCCTATAATGTCTGTAATGATTAAGAAGGTTCCTCGAACATATGAATGGAAGGATAGATTCAGATGAAGCGTGATGAATATTAACATCCCAAAGGAGAAAAACTTTACTTTTTGATTTTCAGTTAAAATTTAATAAACAATTCTGAAAGTTTCTAGTCTCAAAAGTACAATAAAAAATCAATAGAAATTCCCTATGGCATGAACTTCTTTAATATGCAAATTGGTCTCATGATAATTATATGAATGTTATATTTTGCAAAACATTATGCTCCTGAAGGTAACACATTGATATACATCAGACGTAGAGTATACAAGACTGTTTCCTGTCTCAATGGGAGTTTTTACTGACTTGCATTTTGTATAGTAAGTTAATGGTATTTTATTATACTTTTAAGACAAGAAACTATCTCATTTTTAGAATTGTACATTAAATATTGTTTTAATTTAATCATGATATTGTAAAGGTACAGTTTTTTTGTTTCTTTTGCAGTTTCAATCTGTTTTCAGGGACATTGCATCCTGTAGGATAATTTAAGGATATTTACTAAAATTGTGGGTCTTGGGAACTTACAGGACATTAGCAATTGGCTAGAAGTCTGGAATTGCCACTTACATTCCCCTGTTATTTAATGTGAACTGTGCTGGTACATTATGAGGTCATCAATGTAATAAAAGCTCTCCACTAATAGGAGGGTAACATGACCTTCATGTGCAGTAACACCTCATATGTACTTGCACTCATGATAAAGTAATTATATTTCTCAGCATTGGGCAATGCTGTTCAAGTGTCATCTGGTTTCAGTTTGATGAGATTTGTCTTTATTGACAAAATTTTGATTTCCATTTACAAATTGTATCAAGAATTACCAAATTACAATGACTTCTACTTGTACCTGTGTGAGTTATGATGTTACATATATCTTACTTTCACTATAGTTTCTAGTGATTCATTACCTATTGAGGGTGCCCCAGTCTTTGTTTAACATGTTGTGGATTTCATTGTTTACAGGGCCTCTTACTCTTCAAAGTTTACTGTTTTTGGCTTGTTTGAGGATCAGGCCCCTTCCTTTTATTTTGCTCTGTTTTCATCTTTTTCTCAGTGTCCTATAATCTATCTCCCCTCTTCACTTTTTGTCTGAGACACTTCATTGTACTCCAAAGGGGCTTTCTGTAGAAGTTTGTTTCCTTCTTTTTACCAGTCTAATCTATCCCATTTTGTCCCTTCTTACTTTGCTCCCCAATACAACTTTAGTCTTCATCATTTTCCTAGATTTTTTCTTCTTTCTCATCCTTGCTGGATCAGTTTACCTATAACCTTATTTTATGTTGCAGGCCTTCTTCTGCTATCCAATATCTGGTCCCTAGCTCTTGAATATCCTGTAAAGTCCAGCCATTTGGGTACCCATCTCTTCTTTACCTGCAGTTGATCTCATTTTGTCCTTCCAGATCTATCTTCATACACATCTCTGTTGATTTGTACTCCATATGTTCTCTACATTCTAGCTATCAAATTATGTGCCATTTGATTCCCTGCTTTTCCCTTTGATATAGCATCACCACCCACCCTTGTATTCATTTGTATCATTGAGGGATTTTGCTCACGATTATCACAATTTGGACTGCCATTTCTTTTCTCAGATGATTGACTTCTGATGAGTCATTCTTTGGTGGTATTTTCTTCTCACACCTCCCTTATTTTGCAAGAAGCTATTCAGTTGGGATGGATTTTAAAAATATCCAAATCCTTTTTCACACCACCTCAATATTTGTTACTTCTTGGCATTTTCTCATCTCTTATCTTAATTGAATTCAGTCTTCTCTTCACCTGTAGGGTGTGGAATATCTGGTCACAAATCCTTGCTTTCTGGATCCAGACTTTTGTGAAACCTCTCATTTCTGTGGAGCACACACACATGTGCCTCCTCCAGTGATCCTTTCAGATCCAAGGGATTATTTTTCAGGCTCTATTGTCCTCATTTGTGAACCTCTCCCTTTCTTTAGAAATTGTTGTGGTGACTGAATTGTGTCCATACGATTTCCAACATTCAATTTTTCTTTTCACTGATGTTTCCCTATCAGATTTAGGCATAGGTCTCAGAAAATGATGTGACTTCTGGCATTTGGACACAGAATAAGCATTCACACCCCCTTAATGAGCTCCTCATTATTCTTAAGGCATCTTCCATTTCATGCCCCTTCTGATGTACTAATTGGTCACAATTTACTCTTAGCAAATCTGTTATTTTTTACAGTCAAGAGGCATCATTTCCAGAACCTTCAATTTCAGACATTGGGCCGACTCATCTGTGCTCATTTACATTTCACATCAGTTTTATCTTGTTCTTGTTGTATGTTTGAAGCTATGTACTTTGTAGTGGACTATTTCTCTTATTCAGATCATGTTCATCCCCAAGTCTGTCATTGAATTTGCTCATAATTGGGCAGTCTATATTTACATGTCTATGCCATTCCTTCTAACTCTAATATTCCTCTCTTCTACTAGTCTGCTTCTTGAAATTTTCTCTCTAACTGTTGAGGCTTAGCCATGGCTGGCCTCATCTTTTTATATATTCCTATCTACTTTCACTCTTCCCTCAGGTCCTAGACTTCATATGCAACACTACTCAACTCCTACTTTTATTACCTCAGCATTTTTGCTTGGTATCCAGATTTCTCCTTTCAGGTATGCAATGTCCCATTACTCTCACTTCAGCTTTACACTTTTTTTTTTACTTTTTTGTTAAGAGACATCATCCCTCCATCTTTATGTGTTAGATTTGTTGGACCATCCTTCTTTTTTGTAACCTTCTTGTCATATTACTAATGCCCTTCCACTTTGTCACTCCCCACCAAGCCTCCTATTGTGTCACACCCTTCTGCCTTTTTTTGGTTGGCTGTTCAACCAGTTTATTGGTTCCTGTCATTGCTGGTTATTAGATTTGTCTAATGCATTTTTTTTCCTTACTTTCTTCTTTATTACTGTCCTTCTAGCCCAACTCCCATTCCTGCCTAGGCCCTTAATATGGTTTTACACAATAGTACTTGTGCCCTGTTTAAGCCATTGGCTTCTTGCTTTTTGTACCACCCTTCTCTCACATCATATTTCTTCTCCCTCTTGCAGTTACAGTAATTTGGTTATTTAAGTCTTTTGCACTCAAGACCATGGGACTTCTATACTCCTCTACCCAAGTTAGTCCTTCCATCCTTAAATTTCTGCTGCTTGGGAGGTTAACCATACCTTTTCTCCTATTTCCTCTCTCTCTCAACTCTGTGATTATATAGACTCAGATTGATCACTGTGGTCTGGACTTTTCCCTTCCAAGATCCCTGTTTGTACTTTGGGATCCCTATTCTTCCAGGGTCTTCTCTCCATCTATGCCTATGGGTGGGCCCACTGACTTTTTTTATTTGTACAATTGTCTCTGGATATGAATGCTTACAGGCTATTTCACATTTGATTTGTCACCCGTATCATTTTCTTGCTTCCAATCTTTATTGGCCCAAGGACAAGATCTTCTAGGTGGCCATGTGGACAACTCCCCCAAAAATTTGTCACTCCTCTTCACCACCTGACTGTTTAATTTCATGCAGGATTTCAACTTTCACTGGCCTCCATACTTGAGTATACCCACTATTTTTGAAAGGAATGCATGTGTTTTCCTTTTCATTGAAAAGGGTCCAGCCATGTGGCTTGTGTCGCTTTTGAGGATATGCATATTTTCCAAACTCTTCATTGAGCCAGGATAATAGAAAATTCTCAAACCAACCACCCTAGGTCTACCAGTGTCCACTGTCAAATGGGGCATTCTGAAAATCCTCTTGAGGTACTTTTGTGATATACAGATTGTACCAGTTCCATGGACAATCATGAAATAACATTAACACCAGAGGAGTCATTGCCCACTTATTTAGCTTGTGCTTACCAGTTTTTAAAGATAAGGTTCTTTCTTGGTCATCCATTGCAATGTTTCCAGTAGAGCGTGGGAGATCCTTGCTACTTATTAGTTCCTAGTCATATGGGGAGTGAGTCATGAAGAGTCCTCAGCAGTTGGGATTGGCACAATACAGTGAGAAATTTATATGCAAAAACGGCTCGTTTGGGCTGAGAAAACACTTTTACATAGAAGAGCGAACAACGTTTCGACCTTCTTCGGTCATCGTCAGGTTCACAAAGAAAGAGGTAACTGACCGGAAGCCGACCACATGTCTGAAAGGGGTTGTGTAACTGTGTGTCGAAATGTAGAGGGGCGGTATTAGATGTTTGAATATATAATTTTATTTATTTTATTTTATTAATATAGGTATAAAGGCGTTCCTTTATATTGGTTTATTTTGGGTTTAAGTTGTTGTATAAGTAAGGCTTCTTTAATTTTGCGTTTGTTTATGTTTGTTTCTTTATTTAGTATTTGAGTGTTTTCTATGGTTATGTTGTGTTTATTTGACTTGCAGTGTTCGAAAGCGTGTGAAGGTGACTTTTATGTTCTTTGAATCTGGTTTCCATTTTCTACTTGTTTCTCAATATAGAAGTCGTGGCAGTTATCACATTGTATTTTATAAATAATGTTGGTGTGGTGTTTGTCAGTGTAGTTTTTACATAGTATAGACCTCAGTTTTGTGCGGGTTTTGAATAAATTTGGTATTAATTGGAATGTCATATTTTGTTACTAATTTTGCCAAATGTTGGTTATTTGTTGGCTGATGTCAGGAATATATGGTATACAGCAGTATATGGTTTTAGTGGTTTTTTGATTCGTGAGCTGTATTTACTTTAGTTGGTTGATTTTGCTTACTGTCTAGGTGTGTGCGTATAATGTTTTCACGGTTTGTGGAGGAAACTTATTGATGTTGGTGAAGTATTGTTTTATTTTGTCTAATTCATCGTTAATTTTATCTGGTGAGCATAGTTTTATGGCTGTGTTTATTTGGTTTCTTAGTATGTTGAGTTTTTGTTTTATTTCATGTGCTGAGTCCCAAGGAATGTATAGACCAGTATGGGTGATTTTTCGGTGGATTTCTGTTTGAAATTGTGTATCAGTTCTTGTAATTTTGAGGTTAAGAAATGATATTTGATTGTTTTTTTCCTGTTCACATGTGAAGTTGATGTTGGAATGTATAGAGTTAATGTGATTGAAAAATTAAGTATGTGTTCTGTAGATTTGAATCCATAGAACGTGTCATCTACATATCTGTACCAGTATAGTGGTGGATGTAATGCTGTGTTAATTGCTTGTGTTTCAACTTGTGTCATAAAAATATTGGCTAGAACTGGTGATACTTGGTTGCCCATGCTTAGGCCATTTGTTTGTATATAGTTTTGGTTGTTGAACATGAAGTTTGTCTTTATCGTGGTGAATTCTATGAGGGTTGCTAACTGGTTACTGGGAATGTCTATAGTTGGGTTAGGGTCTCGGATATAGAGTTCTAAGGCTATCTTGCAGGCTTCAGTGGTTGAACCAACTAAAGTAAATACAGCTCACGAATCAAAAAACCACGAAACCATATACTGCTGTATACCATATATTCCTGACATCAGCCAACAAATAACCAACATTTGGCAAAAATTAGTAACAAAATATGACATTCCAATTAATACCAAATTTATTCAAAACCCGCACAAAACTGAGGTCTATACTATATAAAACTACACTGACAAACACCACACCAACATTATTTATAAAATACAATGTGATAACTGCCACGACTTCTATATTGGAGAAACAAGTAGAAAAATGGAAACCAGATTCAAAGAACATAAAAAGTCACCTTCACACGTTTTCGAACACTGCAAGTCAAATAAACACAACATAACCATAGAAAACACTCAAATACTAAATAAAGAAACAAACATAAACAAACGCAAAATTAAAGAAGCCTTACTTATACAACAACTTAAACCCAAAATAAACCAACATAAAGGAATGCCTTTATACCTATATTAATAAAATAAAATAAATAAAATTATATATTCAAACATCTAATACCGCCCTCTACATTTCGACACACAGTTACACAACCCCTTTCAGACATGTGGTCGGCTTCCGGTCAGTTACCTCTTTCTTTGTGAACCTGACGATGACCGAAGAAGGTCGAAACGTTGTTCGCTCTTCTATGTAAAAGTGTTTTCTCAGCCCAAACGAGCCGTTTTTGCATATAAATTTCTCAACAAGTGGGTTTCTCGTCATCACTGAATACAGTGAGAAGTAGGGAGAGGTGGCACTGTCACTATAATATGAATCTCCCCTTACAAGTACAACATGCAAGTAATGTAAGTGAGCACACTACATGATCTGATTGTGCATCAACCACACTACACATATTGGCTTACAACTGATTATTTTTAAGTGTTGAAATGGTGAAGTTCTGGTTCCACCCATCCCTGTGACAGTTAAGGCTCATGTGTTTCTCTCCACTTATATTCTGGTCAAGATGAGATGCAGTCTTTTAAGGATGTGTCTCTGCCATCTGGTGTCACATTTATCTTGAGCTTTTTCAAGATAACTCCTCAAGGTAAAATTCTGCCCCTCTACCACTTCAGTGTGATTCTAACATTTCTTTGTGCAGAGGTGAGTTATTGTCTTGGAAATTAACATTTTCCAAATCTGAAAATGCATTTCAGATAGCTGCCTACCTCCAAATACATTCTTACCCATTCTATAATATCATCAAAAACTGATGTTATCATGAATGCAAGTGCATAGGGGAAGTTACTCCACCTGTTGGTGGTGGACTTTTGTCACATGATGATGATGTCATCATGCACCCACTACAGTTCATGATAATCACATCAACTTAGGTTAGAATTACCTTAAGATTAATGTTATGCAAATCACATAGGCTGAAATGTGAAGTATTTATTGGAAATAAATTTTTAAATAAAGAAAATGTTAACTTTACATGCAATTTCTTTGGAGAAGCCAGTAATTAAAATTAACTGCTAAATAACTGTATACAAAGTATTCCATAACAAACATAAATCTTTTGTACCTGTATCAAGTAAATTCTGGTGCAGTGTATTTTTGCTAGTTTAAATTGATTCAGATATTATTCTGTTGATAAAATACTTTAAAAATTTTGATTCTATATTTCATTGTATATCATTTTTTTCATTTGTGCTACATATTTCAACTTGCTTTCATATACATGCATACTATCAAATGTATTGCATTCTGAAATTTAAAACAAACTGATACATTAAGTAAAGCAAATCACACGTGAATATCTTATAAAATAAAAACGAGTTTCTTAAAATATTTGCAGTGTATATGTAATGCCATAAAAATATGTTAAGGAGCCTGTAAAATGGAAAGTAACATTCCATAGCAGTTCATGGTGTTTGAAAATGTGAAAATCTAAAGTCTTAAATTTCATGACTTAAAATTATTGAATTAGTCGGTGTCAACTAGATTAAAGCAGAATGATCATATGCAGATGCTAATAAAATAAAAAGTTGGATAAAAGCTTCCTCATATGCTTATCTCCCAGTAACAATAACAACAAATACCAATGATTCAACTAAGGAAGGTTAAGAAATTGTATTCATGTACAGTTATTTTACAGTTTAACAGTCCTACCACGTAACTTGGTACATTGGGTTTTTAATTATCCAACGTGGGCCTTTTGTTTCATTACCTAGGTATCAATTGTTAATTTTTAAAATGCAGAGGACTATGGCTAGTAGGTAGTTCAAAGAGTCCTGCAACATGGGATAAATGTTATTAACTAACAGATTGAGATGTTATTATTTTGTCCTTTTCACTATAGATAGTTCAAAGAGTCCTGCAACATTGGATACATGTTATTAACTATCAGACTGAGATGTTATCATTATTTTGTCCTTTTCACTACTCAACAAGGTTAACTACAGATCTAAAGTTAATATTTTTAACTCTGAAAATGTATATCTGATTGGGACTTGCATCTCAACCTTGACTTGTCCTCTAAGTATTGTTAAGATTTTCAACAGGACACCAGTATGTTATACCCCATTAATTTTTGCATTGTTGCAGCAACATCTGCTGATTGTGTGACAAATGCACATTGGCTGGTATAGGTATTAACACTTTTACTAATAAAGCAGAGAACAACATTTCAACCTTCTCAGGTCATCTTTGGGTTAACAAACTTCAAGTGGGTTTTTCATCATCACAAATTACTTCTCCAATCATGTTGTTCCCTGTATTGTTGCACCACAACCCTTACTTTTGAGAATTGGTAGATACAAACCAGAAACACTGGCAAATCAATGGGGAGGAAGGAGGCAAGTAGCTATTGGAAATACATTTTCAGTGTTAAGAAATACTAACTTCCAAAATGGTATTATCTCACTCAGAGGTGGAGGGCTGGTGAAGGTGCAAAAGTAATCAAACACGTGGAGAACAATTTCTGTGAAAGAGCGGGTGTACCACAATTATAAAACTAGTCACACCTGTGAGGTACAGTACCACTTATGGAATAGGTATGATTTTGCCCTGTAAGAAACATAATAAGACACATAGTGGAACTTAAGAGATAGGCACTACATCATATAAAATAGATTCTGCATATAGACAACAGATAATATGCAAGATGTCCACATGTGTAACAAGCATAAGCACATAACACAACAATTGTGGGATTCTGACAAGGTACATGTAATCTAAGAATATGTGGCTGGGATTAAGGGAATGTATATGAATAGGCCAAGTGCAGTCTATTTGAGGAGAAGTACTTTGCATAAGATTGATTGCTTTATATCTGAATCATAATATAATTAAGAGATCAACAAGTGCAGTTTGCCCCGGTAAAACATCTGAATGAAGTGCCTTGTGATTTGATATTGTATGAAAAGTACAGTCCATCCTTGCAGAAAAGATCCAATGGAAACGCCTTGAATAAAAAGTTTATTACTTGAATTACAAGTTTATTCAACCAATGCTAAAAATACATTAGGAAGAAGTGCCTTAGATAGATATGTTATGAGATGATTTTAAATATTATGATTGCCCAAATTCTCACAGAGTTAGTACATATAACTATAAAGTTTGTTTTATTGTATAAATCTCACTCCTTAGGAAAATCTGTCATCCCCCACTCCAGTGAACTGGAAGTGGCAAGGACCTCTGTGCTCCACTATAAAAAAAGAAGGGGAATAAGCACTGGGGATTGTAGTTGGCAATGCATTTCCCCATTTTGAGAAACAGAAACACTCGTCAGTGTGGATGAGCAAAAATCTTCATCACTTTACTCATGAAGTGCATGAATGACTGTCCTTTATATATACGTGACACAGTGACAATAAATGGATACACACCATGGATAAGTTGGTTGCTGGTCTTAAAGAAATACACCATCTCAACAGTCAAAGATATAGAAATGTACAGACTTAATGCTAAGATATGAAATTCAACATACCTGACCAGGCAACACCCACAACGAGGTGTAATCCTGAAATATGATGTATATCAATAAGATTTAAAAAATGTTGATTTAACCCCCACCAAAAGCAAACAGACATCTGTAGAATCTAAATAGGAGGAAGATGATAACTGTCAAAGGAAGAAACAGCTATGGTGTGCAGAAAAAAAGAGCAACAAATATATTTGTAGTTGTCCATGTACCAGTTTGAATGATATCCTCCAAAATAAGGTGCTTTTAAGCAGCTAAATAAATAGACGGTGAATTTGGTGTAAAGAAAGGTTATGTAGATGCATCCTATTATGGACACATCAAAATATGTCAGTCGTATGAGTTGATGAACTCAACTAGTGAGCTTAATAGGTGGAAGATAATCCACATCCAAACAGAAGTACAGGTTAGGAAATAGGAGAAAAGAACCCTCCTGGGCAGCTGCAGTCTTTAGAAAGAAAGCCCAATCCTGATGGCAGATAACATATGTAGAATGGTAAAGAATGGCATAAATATCAGAACTACCATGACTGCATGCCAGTAGGGTGAAGAATCAGGATTTAAAGTTGAAAATGGTACAATAAATAAGCTGCAATGGGTTCAAAGGGAGAAATAGATAGAGCATGAAGAACAGTATTGAGATCCCATTCTGACAAAACAAAGGAATGTGGAAAAAAAAGGACAGAAAAGGGGTGAAAACCAGGAAAGAGAAAACTCTCCAAAAGTGAAAGAATAGAGGGTGTTCAACAGGGCAGCTCTATAAAGATAAACAATTGTAACAGACAAACCTTGAAAAACTAGGACAAGATGCTTGAAAGTCATGAAAGATAGACCAATACTTCTGGTACACAGAAAAGGAGGAAGAGCGGATGATACAAACAAGGAATGGTACTACACACACAAGGGACAAGTCTTTAAGCTGAGGCATGGGACCAGACAAAGTCACACAGAAAGATGGAGCATGTTGACATTGGAATAACAAATATAATCATTGTAGGAGGACTGATTAAGGTAGAAAAAGAATGGCAGGGCTGTTGCTCTAGTGAGGGCCAAACCAGGGAAAACCATGTCTGAGCCAGCCAACATGGAAGAAGTAGCAGAATACAATAAAATGTGGTTTGAATAAGGGTAAAGATCCAGACAAGGAGTCTGATTTGAGGGTAGGCTTATAGGTAAAGACCCCTTAAATCTTGACTGAAAGCATCCATCCACCCTCCATATCTGAGGAGCTGGAGACCAAAAAGGGAGTTTGGCATTCCAGCAAGTGGGAAACATAAAAAAATATGGTGTTACTTGTCAAGAATACACCCACAGAAATACCTGAGGATGTAGTGACCATGTTGTAGAGAACCTAGTTGGGATGCAATAAGAGATTGGCTACAAGATTCATAACTTCTGGAACATGACACACGAAAACTGTTGTCGTGGTCATTAACCTAATACAGGAAATCCAGAGTATGAAAAGATAGAGATATGGACTTGGTTCCCCCTTGCTTTGTGATAAAGGTGACAACAGTAGAATTGTCAGAATGAATAACCACCTTCCTATCGGAATGAGAGGAAAAAATACAGAGCCCCATGAACTGCCAAAAATTCCAGGATGTAGAAATAGAGTAGCCTCCTCAACTGACCTGAAATCTCTGTGAAATCAAGGAAAACCCACCATGGAAGTATCTGTAAACAGATGAGGACTGTGGTCAAACAATCTGTCAACCCACCAAGCAAGGCAGCCACAATCCCTGGTGGAAGAGAGATGGTCTAAGGGATTGTAGGGGAAGTTCCACTGATCAAGAAGCACCCAACCCAAGGGAGTGAGAGTTACCAAGGGAACCCACATACCCAAAAAAAGGTAGAACCTCACACGCAGAAGAAGGTAGAGCTTGATTGAGACAGGAAGTGAAGAGAATCCACAAATAAGATACTGAGAGGGGTAGTGAAGGACTTCTTCAAGAAGCTGCTTTGGTGGGTTTTCTTTAGCTGTTCATTAGCTCCTGTGGGTAGTAGGACTCAGACTCAGCAAGATAATTGTACAAGGAGGAAGGAAGGAATTTAGGAAGTGGGTAGAAAAGGGGAGAAACCCCTACATAAACCATAGAACGGTTATGAAGTGTAGCCAGAAATACATTTAAACTAAACAACGTAGAGAAAGTACTCACTGCTAATGATCTAACTTGTGTAGAATCTATAAAGTACATAAAAATAATAAAACTAAGGGGTCATTGACCTTTTTAACACTATTTAAGTTTTTAATTCAAAAATTGAACTTCATTTTGTTTTAACATTATTTCTTTTTATGAATTTTAATAATTTTACTGGTTGTTTGGCAGATAGCCTAGTTGCTTTGTGCCATAACACGCCAAACAACCAACTAACAAAACTATAAATTAGACCTCAAACAACAACACCTAAAATATTAAACCAATAGAGGAACTGAGAAGATAAATAACCCTTAAATATGGAACTTACAAATCAGCTTAAAGAATCTGTAACACAAGGGACAAAAATAAAACCTACCCTGAAGAACATTAAAATAAAAAGGTATGCAGTTAACAATAACAAAATTTTACTCAAAACAATCTTAACTAGTAGTAAAGAAAAAAGATCTTACAAATTTAAACAAAAATAAACTATGAATACAAGTTTAAGGTAACCTAGATCAGTGGTTCTTAACCTTTTTCATTGTCTTACCCCCTGAGACTCTCCAGGGTATTACCGTGACCCCTATAATAATTTTTGTAATGGTGAACTTTGCGTATAGGTAGAATATGTTTGTTTTTTGAATTTTGCACAAAGCTACTCGAGGACTATCTGTTCTAGCCTAATTTAGCAGTGTAAGACTAGAGGGAAGGCAGCTAGTCATCACCATTCACCACCAACTCTTGGGCTACTCTTTTACCAACAAATAGTGGGATTGACCGTAACATCATAATGCACCCACGGCTGAAAGGGTGAACATGTTTGGCGCGACGGGGATGCGAACTCGCGACCCTCAGATTATGAGTCGAACGCCTTAACACGCTTTGCCATGCCAGGCCAAAGGTAGAATAAAACAAAACTATATAAAGATCCTAATTTATTGAAAATGTTACAAATAAATGACCTTGAGAAATGCTACAAGTGCTAAACAAATGCAAAATCCATGGAATTACTGAACATCATGCAAAACCTACTTATTCACTCAGTGTGAGGGTTGATATAATATTTATAATGAGAAAATATACTAAATACGATGGAAATTTTGACATTTAAATTTTAAGTTCGATGTATTCATATTATATAGTTAAAAAAATTTAGGCAATTCAAAACGTTGTAATATATGAAAATATTTACTCAAAATTAGGTGGTTGCGCAACAAGCATCTCTACGTGGTTCAACTGCCACACTTCAGAGTGTTTCTCATTAGTGGGCATTTTCCACAAAAACTGCTCTGTGATTTTCCCAACAATTCTCAAACCTTCTGTGACCCCCCAGGGGTAACATCCCCAGGTTAAGAACCACTGACCTAGATGGTAAAAGGAATGTAAAAATCTAACTTGCCCTATAATGAACATAGAATACATGAAAAACCTAAATATTTGAACTCAAGAAATGAGATCCATCCACACTAGCTCACAAAAGCTCATTTAACAGGAATAAACCTATAGGGAATGAGAAATACACATTAAAAAGTTATCACAGATCTGATAAAAAAAAAGAACAAGACCTAACCAAGTATATTATAAGGAGGCACAATATCAGGTGGAAAGTGCCAAAGAAAGAAAACTTTTCACATTGTAGTTCTGTCCCTCTGGACAAAAACTGTAATTTTGAAAGGAGAAAAATCACTAGCCAAATGTAAGAGATGAAACTCCTCACAAGTTAAAGCCTGTGCTTTCCCAGCAGACAACATCAACCCTCAGACCAAGGTACTAGTGTCAGAACCATTGTCTACTTATAGCAGGAATTTTATCATCCACCATATTAAATCTGAAATTCATAAGAACAAAGTATAATTTCAAAAACAATGGAAATCAAACACAATAAATAAAAAAATGATATAATTTTGTAATCAAGCACAATCAAAATTTTGTAGTCATATAAAAAAAATGAGTTAATACATATGACAAAGTGAGATTTATACTGCAATGGTAGAAGGTACAATATGATTGGTGGAGGGTAGTCAGGTGTTGTTACAATGGTGTAAAAATGAAATGGTGTAATAGACTAGTGTGTTGCTGAAAATTTTAACAATTCTTAATGGGCAAACCAAGGTTGAGATAGCTATGGGTGAGAGGAGGTAGTACTACTTCAGAAGAAATGAATATTACACACAGCATTAAACTAGGTATTACGTATTTAGAAAATTCATATTTCCGATATTTTTGTGCAACTTTATATTTTATATTGTGAGAATGGGACCTGAACTGAGATGGGAAATGAAGAGAACACTTCAATGAATAAGATATTGAGAGGGGCTAGTAAAGAATTTCCACAATTTGATAAGAATCTCCACTTAAATACACCAGTTAACCAAGATACTGGATGGCTCTGTTAAATAATTCTGAGGATAGATCTGGTGATTTGCAGAAAAATCTTCATTCTAGACTGAGAAATCATGACAATCTGCTCAGGAGATATAACATAATCCTCCAATTGGTTGTCAGAAGAGCAAGTAGAAAGTTTACCTTTCTACATTCTTAAAATGAAACATGACAATGTCATAAAACCAAAACCAGATCTCCAGTAACAATGCTCATGAAAATCTTCCAAGCACGCTAACTGGACATACACCTTATGTAACTGACACAAAATAAGTAAGATCAGAACTACACAAGATGGATTTTTTGTATATCAAAGTTTGTTAGTGTTATAATAGCATGCATCTCTGAAAAGCATGGTAAATTGAATAGTCTTCACTTGATAAATTAAAATAGAATATGTGCAAAGGTTAAAATCTTGGTTATCTTGAATGGCTTACCAATACTTTGGTAAGTCTGTGCCTGTTTTTCTTACAGCAAAGCCACATTGGGCTATTTGCTGAGTCTACTGAGGGAAATCCCCGATTTTAGCATTGTAAATTTATAGACTTAATGCTGTACTAGCAGGGGACTGGTAAGTCTCTAAAAGTATGTAATCCCATTTTTGTACCAAATCCATAAATTATAACTCAAAATTTAGAAACATTTATTTTGCATAATCTTGAAGTTTAATACTCAAAGCATAAAACATATTTCAAAATATTTTAACTCAGCAGAATTTTTTGATGTGCAATAATAAATATCACTTATCATCAACACATCTACAACTAAGTTTACTTTCAACCAGTTATCACAAAAAAATGAAAGAAACATTTGAAATGTTCACATCTTGCACTGTTATAAGTATTTTTTTATACGTACTAAACAAAAGTAAAGGGTGAAATATGAAGTACAGAAGATGTTAGTTCAATCAATACACTATCAAATTTTAGCAATTCACAAATACTTGTATGTGAAAGTGGAGTAATTTAGGTCCACGAATTTCATACTATGTATAATGTAGATTGATTTACAAAGATTAAATCAAAATTACTGTGAATAATTTGTTTTAAACACATTTACAGTGAGATCTATATGTTACTCATCCAAGTTTGTGTGTGACAAAATAATAAATACAAATCAACTGTAATGAACTGTGAGCACTTCACAATCATATAACAGGAAAATAATTAAATTAAATGATTTTGTATTGGGAAACTGAATTTAGTTTATTATAAAAACTAATAACTTTCATTCATAGTGTATTTAAATTATAATTTAGTGTTACAGACTGTTAGTTTTTATAGAATAAAAAGTGACAATTATCTTATAAAATTGGAACACTTTATTAACAATGTACATTAGAGAGATGAAAGTACACAAGGATGATATTACAAATTTCTTGCTTATTGTCTTAGAAGATGTTCTTTTTCAGATAATGAATTTACACTTAGTCTGCTAGTTCAAACCTCTTAAATTTATCTTGGTCATAGAAACTTGCTTTCACAACTCTTCCTCCAAAGTATCGCCCATTTAAATCTACCACCGCTGAAATTTAAAGAAACCTCTATTATCTGTCAATAAATAACTTATATACTAAAATACAGTACAACAAAGGTTTTTTAATGTGCAGGCTTTCAATAAATTAGACACAAACCATTTCAGTAGAAACATATTTTAACCTTGTAGTTCCTACTTAAAACCAAAATGGTGCATGTAACAAACTACAAATTTTTGTGATCTTGCAACACAAATATTAAGGTAAAACTTATCCTAGGACAATTTCACGATAAAAGGAAAATCAAGCTTATTATATGGTAGAATTTTGTATACATAGTCACTGGTACTAAACTACTTCAAGTTATAATTGCCACTTGTGAAGTAACTGTCTAGAGCATTTTCATCCATACCATCTCATTACTCTGATAAGCCAGAAAAATCATCTTTCTAACATTATATGCCAAAAGACTCATTTTAAATAAAACTTAACAAAAAGTTATACATTTCAGATTTTGTTATACATAAATCTCTATATTTTCTTCACTGAAGTATATCATTACATAGAAAATAAAAGTAATTACCAAACAAAGCATTGATTATATCTTTTAAGACAAGTGTTCAAATTATAGCTGGTTAAAAGTCAAAGTGATAAGGCATAATAAAACTACATGTTAAATATGGAATGTGGCTGTCAAATATTAATGGTATTCTGCTGCAATATAAACTTAAGCCATACTAATTAATTGATATCTAATTTAAAGTGCTATACAACATCTGTAACATCATAAAGCTTGAAGCCTAATCCACATTTTACTGAAAGTTTTTATGATATGCAAAATGCCTCAATCTACTGTACTCAATAAATTAAGACATTTTCCTCCTGTTTAAGTACAAGCACACTTAAGTGTTGAAAATCATATAACAGTTAAACTTTGTTAATACTAAATGATGACAGCATTTTTACCAATACTAATTGTGTATTTCATGCCAAAAGCTAACAGATGTGTTAACATAAATGAATTTCAGACAGCTGAACTGTTCATTTTAGCACCTAATAGTGGGATTGACCAGCACACTTTAACACACATCCCCATGAGTGAAAGAGTATGTTTGGCAATGGGTTTTGACCCTGTAACCCAACCACTGATAGCTGAGTGCCCTAACCATAAGAAACAGTAAAGTGAAGTATAAAAGACAAACCATTGGATAAAATGTTGAACCTAGGAGTTACCACTGATAAAATTAAAAGTGGAATCAACATAATTATGTTTATTATACTTAAATAATAATTAGTTTATTATAGTTATGTTTCATTTTATAAGAATACTTCATCTTATTGTTAAGCAAAATAAATAAAACACATGCTAATCCAAGTTTTAAAGGTCAAAGTTAAGTAAGAAAATACTTAAAACCCCTGTATTAGAAATACATGTGCCTCTCATTCATGATTTGACACAGCAGGTTTAGCAAAAATGAGCAATTCTGAAAGTTTTAAAAAGAACAAAATGTATGAATTAGAAGTTCCTTGTCCAGTGGTTTGGAATATCACTATGATTGCTACATGCTGTCAAACAGTGTTCAGCATGTTTACCTCTTATGGTAGTTATACAGTGAAAGTACGAGTTATTTGAAAAACTAGTCTTTCTTAATTATTTCAATTTAGTATGACTTTATAAATAATCAATAAAACTAATCTTCAATAACGAAAATGATCAGTGCACAAAATGTATTTTGATGTTTCATATTATATTAAGGGACTGTACTAGGGAAAATGTTGTATTAAGTTGAATCAAAACTTTACATACATATATTACTGTATTTTCACAGTACTACTCACTGCTATGTAATTTCCATGTGTTGTACATGATGTGACAGTGTGTTTATGATAAAGTACAGGAATGAAGGAGTTCTCTGCTAATTGTAATAGGTTTATTGCCTTTTAGGTGTAGTATAAACAAGAAATACTGGAGGCAATCACTCATGTTCAATGTCATAACCTGACTGTAGGCTAATGTTGGTTTATTGAAAGATAGAGTATTGAAAGCAACCAGTAGACACCAATAATGGATGAAAATTATTACACTGGACACTTATACAAGAATAAATATATTCACAAGTAAGATGATTATGCCTTAAGTGCAATAAATGCAAACCAAGTGTTTTGTCAGGTTTATATGGAAAATTGCAATTTATCACAATCAAAACAGGCCAACTTTGCTAACCACCTTTGAAGTTGTACCAAAATATGTTTCAATTTTTGTACTGGTTTTGGACTTGGTTAAAAAATTACTATTGTATCTGATAATGTGAAAACTGGTAATCACATTTTAGGGATTTTGGCCTGGTTAAGTCACTAATTCAGGATTAACAACATGCTATAATAGTATATTAAGAAGTTTTAGCCTCATTAAGTTGCTAATTCAAGATGAGCACTTTGCTGAAACAGTATACTGAAGGATTTGGGTTGGTTAAATAACTAATGTAAGATTAGAAATATGCTTAAACAGTATACAGAGGAACATGGCTTGGCTAAATTGATGATTCAAGATAAGCAATGCATTAAAACAGTGTAGAGGAATTTTTGCCTTGGTTAGTTGCTAATTCAAAATTAACAATATATTAAAACAGTATGTTGAGAGATTTTGGCTTGATTAAGTCACTAATTCAGAACTGGCAATATAGTATAACATTAAATCAAAGTTAAAAACAAGGCAGTCACAACTTAAAAGGACAAGATGATAAAAAATACTATCTTTATTCTTGATTGGCTGATGGATTAATTTTGTTATAAAGTATAGTGTATATATAAATTTATGGAATGAATTATTTTTAAACAGTTTTCTTAACCTCTGTCTAGCATATACCTTCAATAAATTAGTTTGGCAATACCACTGTTATGAACTTAATATATTACATGTAGTTTTAAAATTTTATAAATATACTATGAAAACAATTTACCAAAAATACACATTTTAATAGGAAGTTAATTACATCTACTCTTTTCAATGTTATAACTATATAGGCCATCCATGGGATCTCTAAAAAAATAGTATAATATTGCTAAGTAGACTTGTTTTGTACAAATCAAGATATTATTTTAAAGAATTACACAGAAAAATTAGTTAATTGTAATTCTGAAAAAATTTGTGAAAAAATTAAATTACTGTAATTTTCTTGTAGCAGGATATACTTACTATATTACAGCAAACTTCAAGTTATATGCAATTATGGGACAATGTTGAACCCATCATTACCAGTATCTGAGCCATTTGTTTTTGTTTATTGAATTCCATTTTACTAATCTGAGTCATGTTTCTAATTTCTCCTGAACCTAATACAGCCATGAACTTATACCATTCAAAATCTAACGATTTTTGGCACTGTGCTTTTGTTACAGTGTATGTATATTTACAACCAAAAAATGGGTTCAGAGAATGAAGACCAGAAGCAAGTTACTTCACAAAAGTACAGTCCACTGAGTGTATAAGGTCAATTACAAGGGAATAATGCAGTGTTGCCAACAGTTCAATAAAATTTGTCACACATTCCAAATGAAGACTTTATAGATAATATATACAAACACAAAAAATATACATAATAAAACTGCACAAAAGATGCAAAACAAAGTTTAAGACAGAAACACTAAATATGATGGTAATTAAATCTAGGAAAACATTAATTTGATTCAATATTTCAGGCCTAAACCTTTTTTCTGGTGATGTCTCTTAAAGTCATGTATACAGAACACATCTGACTATCACTAAAAAGGTAATAATATGAGAACACGCAAACCATGTTTCAAAGTGTGATGTAAAAATACTGGCAAATCAGTTGTAATACTTTAACTGTTCCTTATCATCCAATTCTGTCTTCCTCAAACATATCAAACTAATTCTGACACTAAGGGTGTTTTAACTAAGCAACCTATAACTGTTTTCAGGTACAACCAACACCTTCAGGATACCCTTGTTCATGTTGATTTTACTAATTGTAATCAACCCAACACTCCTTCTGGTTCTTTCTCCTGTAACCAATTACGTTCTGTAACTTGTCAACACAATGGCAATGACATTTCAGTGACAATTCCTCAAAATCATTTTCAGATTAGAAATAATTTTTAAGCTTATAGAATCCATTATCTGCAACCTTTGTAACTTGTTGCACATTAGTAAGATTGTTCATAAAATCTGTCACTTATTTTGCACACACAGACAACACACATGATAAATCATAATCTTGACTAACCAACCTCACGACAGTTTTCAGACAACAAACATGACTTGTCACATATCAGACTTGTTGTACTAAGGTCTACATCAACAAACCATTATTCATGTGAATGCAAAGAATGAAGCTTTATTCATACTCTATGTTCAATATCTCCACTTGGTTTAAATGAGAAATTTTTTTTGTAATCTTAAGTTTGATATCTTCCAACTTTATCCACAATTACTCCTCATGTATCAGTTTTATATATTTTTTGCACCTTTTCCTTCTGCTTTTATTTCACTTATGTCATTTCTTTACAACAATTGATTCCCCAGTACATCAAAGCATGCTTAGCACACTCTCCTGTGATAATCGAATGTGTTTTGTATACACCACTAAAACAGACATCACCTGAGAAAGGGTTTAGGCCCAAAACATTATGACTTTCCTACTGTTACTGTCAGGGTAGAGAAAATAAGATATTAAATATCAAACTTATTACTTCAAAATAAACTTCTGACAAATGCAGGTAAGGATGACATAAAGTCTTGATGCCAACTACACATAATGCATATTTGTATAAAATGAAATATTTAAAAAACTCCATTTTTTATTATTGTTGTTACTAAAATAGATCCTTGTAAATATTTACAAATTGTGGAATATATGTTTCATACAAGTGAATGCAATGGTTTGAGTGAAATGTTGATTTTGCTGCTGTGGATTAGTTGAACGAGCTCATAAAATATTCTGAGGGTTAAAATATAACCTATTCCAAATATGATCTAAAAATTTATTATCAGATTTATGAAAATAACAAAAACTATGAATTAACTCTTTAACAACAAGGTTAGGTGCATTGCACCCAGTACATAACCACTAAAGTAACAATGTAACACTTAACAATATAAGCCTATTTTCATTAAATCTGCAGATTATCAGTAAACATAAGAAGGCTGTCTTACACAAAATATCAGGTTTTTAATTAAGTATTAAGATTTTTAATTAAAGATTTTCTCGAGAATATTTTTTTAAGAATGTTGACTATACAAAGTGCAAAGTAATTTTGGTTTTAAGATTAAAAATATATTTATCTAAAAATTGTAAGATTTAATTTGTGTAATCTATATAACCTCTTAAATAACTATCAAACATATTTTATAAAAACTTTTATAAAAAAATTTTGTCTGTTATTTTCTCTATCTTATGTCTATTTGTCAACTTTACTGACCTCATGACTACCATAAAAAGATCATGAAATATGTCTATATTATCCTTTTTTCATTCTATAATGATTACAAATTGTAACAAGAAACCACAAATGTTTATTTTAAATGGCTAAAATTGTGAACCTGACAATGACCGAAGAAGGTCGAAACGTTGTTCGCTCCTCTACATGAAACATTTTCTCAACCCATACCAGCTGTTTTTATGTACATATTTTTCTCTCCAAGTGGTTTTTCTCATCATCAAGGTAGAAAGATTAATATGTAAAAAGTACATATTATATGCATTTTGGCATACCAAAAAATTATAAATTGCTATACCAACACCACCATGGTTTATTGCAATTTATTACGCTTTCTAACTAAATTATGTTTCGTCCTAAAAATTTCATTTCTGATCAGAATATTGCCTTGATGATTATACTTCAAACCCTTCAACAGTTATAACAGTTTTACCCACCTAAAGACTTTTAGAAGATTGAAAGGATTGTGTATTTCGAAATGAGAACTTTCAATAACTGGTAATAAACATGTACTTACAGAGAGGACATGGACAAACAAGTATTTTTAAAATAGAAGGTAAAAAAGTTCTTACAATCCAGGTTGTTGGAATTGATAATTTGAGTTTTTAATTCATTACAAACTGTATACTTTACAATACAATCTAAGCAAATGCAGATTGATAATTTTTTTAAATATTTACTTTTGAACTGAGAAATTAAATAATGTTTAATACAAAAAACTTTAATTACAAACTAAAGTTTGATTCCAGCTTTATGTTCATAAAACAGTAGCTTAATAATATTTTGATGACATAAGCTTTGACCCCTACTTATTTGGAAAGGGTTAAGGTAAAAGCCATAACAGTTTTAGTAAACCCTTAAGATGGAAGATAACCTACTAGCTAAGGCAGAGTAATAAAAAATGAAAAAGATCAAAACCATTTTTTCTTACAAAAGTAATACCTATAAGATATCATATAAACCATCCTATAAGATATCATATAAACCATCAATCAAACAAAAATGAAGATGGCTCATTTAACGAACTGATTTGATATTTACTTCAAATTACATCATTTAATGTTTTATCTTCCATGTTTTAACTTTGACATACTACTATATTATTGACTAGCACTTGTATTTTGTGCTATCAATATTGTATTACCTTATTTTTGAGAGCTGTTCCTCATAATGTATTTATTATTTGTCTAAGTTTTTACTATATTGAAAGCTATATTTGCTTTTTAGCTGTATAAAACAAATCATTTATAAGAAAAGGCAAAATATGAAAGAACAGCAAAAATAAAATATTTTAAGGTCTGAAGTTAGTTGTTTATTTATCTATTAATTTATAAAATAAAAGTTGTTTCATATTTGTATTATAATCAAAAATAGATTACATACATCTGTTTTCAAATTACAGATCTCACCTTTTATAGCTGATTCCATCCTCTTGAATTCAATAAATATACGAACTGCTTCCTCATCTGGAACATTACCACCAGGGATTTCAAAGATCAAACACCTTATAACATCACCATATTTTCCACATTCTTCTTTAGTTTCTGGTTCCAAGTCTTCATCAACTTCCCCTGGACCAACCATGTTCTAGAAATATAAAGGTATTCATAAAAAAATGTTAAGATTTGCACAATATTAACAAAAACAACAAATTTTTTTAAGAAAGATTTTGGAATTCTCCAAATTTACTTAATGTCAGTGGTAAAGAATATGGTTATTGGATCAAACTGATGGCAAGACTGTAGTCATGTGAAGAAAAATTAGATATTTAAACTGAGAAATGTAAAAAAAGAATGTTAAAGGATTCTCAATAAGCAGTGTGGAGAATTCAAATATTATAATTATTTGAAAAGTTTCTAATTCTAGTTTTTTTCTCTATATTGGTCTTATTTCCAAAGAAGTTTCACGATGCATATAAATGGATTAATGAGACTCCACTGTCCTTATCTATTATCTAGCAAACTCAAGTCAAATGAACAAGCTTAGAGAAGCCAAAAAGACTAGAATATACAAACATGTCTTGTTTAAATTTAAAGAAATAAAATACTTATATAACTGTAATAAAAGGGATAAATAGCAATTATTACTAAGTAAAAGTAAATTTAGGTTATATGAAGTGATAAAAAATCATACTAATTTCAGTTTATTTACTTCAGTTGCTATTTTAAACACCTACAGAATCTGAATTCTGAGTTAAAAGAAACGTACACATATGAATGAGGAAACTAACTTGTTACAAGGTTCTTGCAAACTAGGTTTTGTTCTCAAGAGGAATTTTTATCCTCCTATTACTTTTTATAGTGGCTTCTTTGTTGAGGTAATTTGTGTGTTTGCTAATAAAATAGATTATTTCATCATGTTGGATAAATATATGAAACAAAAAATACTTCAATTAATGTTTCTGATAAGAATCAGTGCCCTCACTTGGTGAGAATCCTTTTAATCCCTGGTCACTCACTCTGTAATAGTTAACATTTTCAAATGGTGGCTTTTTATGTTAACTTTGTAAATACACATTTTCACTGTAAAAGAAAGAAGGGGTAGGTACATTTTCTAAAGTACTTCCTCAAAATTGAAAAAAGATAATTAATTTTGCACTAAAAATCTTTGCTATAACTTATTTTCCAAGGATTTTTCCTTGCCAAAGATTAAGTAGATAAGAACTATCAAGGATGTTTCACTTCTAACTGTGAGCACAGTATAGTATACAATAAATGAGCCTTTTGGGATGCCAAAAACTCCTGGCAGAGTTTTTCATTTACAGACCAAATAAAAATGGTGTCAAATATTAAAAGTAACAAGCATGTTAAGTGTATAAAAAATGTGAATGCCATATTTCTAATGGAGCAAGGCTCCATAAAGTACATGTATTGTGACTGCACTCATGTGGTTAGCACGATAATGGAAACAGTAGCTACTTAAGAAGCAAGTGAGTACTTTAGTTTTCACTGATTTGTGTTAAACTTTTAGGAGATTAAAATAGAAATGTTTGTCTTGTTTGTCATTCACAACCTAATTAATCAATAGTTTTCAAATTTCAGAAAAACATTAACAATATATGTCATGAGCTTAGATTGCTGATTTTAATCTGGAAATTTGTTAGATTAAATTAGTCTTAAAGATCAGTCTAATGGTTACAAATTTAAGTCAACAAGTCTTAGTTGCTTTGACCATACAAGCTATTTCAATCCAGTCAAAAACGTGGCTTCATGTCTTTACTTTGTTATTTTTCCTCACAAAAAAATGGAAAATTATGCGAAGTTATGTACTTACTCTGAGCAGCACAACTTTGGATGGATTCTTCATCATTTCTGTAATTGACTCTGATGCTGAAGAACCTGACCCTGTAGAAGGTGATGAAACCTGTGGTTCTGTAAAATTACAGAACTCAATTAAAATAATAGAAGCCATAGAAGTTTTATCACTAAATTGGCTTTCTGGACTATTTCATTTCACAAGGAACATGCCACTATTGATTTTATTTTATTTAACTATTTTTGTATGGGCATCTCTTAATATACACGTCACAAGGTTTTAGCAATTTATATTCAAAATTGAATTAAACTACTTTCTGTTTATTTTATATGAATTAGTATAGCATAAAATCAAAGCTAATAATGCATATTTTAATAGTATATAAGTTAAGTTCTTAATTTTCTAAGGCAATATTTTTAAAAATCTTGAATTTCCCCTAGTGTGAGAAATGCAACATTTTCTTTACACACCCCCTCTTCTCTACTTTATTCACTACCCATTTAATAAGTACATAATTTAACATAAATTAATCACTGTAAAATTTTCATTGCTCATAAAAAGAGCATAATTTTGTAGCTCTCAATCTTGTTTGGTTACAGAGCTATCAAATAGAAAATCAGACCCCTCTTGCCACACCCACCTATCATATCAAATAGAAAATCAGACCCCTCTTGCCACACCCACCTATCATATCAAATAGAAAATCAGACCCCTCTTGCCACACCCACCTATCATATCAAATAGAAAATCAGACCCCTCTTGCCACACCCACTTATCATATCAAATAGAAAATCAGACCCCTCTTGCCACACCCACCTATCATATCAAATAGAAAATCAGACCCCTCTTGCCACACCCACCTATCATATCAAATAGAAAATCAGACCCCTCTTGCCACACCCACCTATCATATCAAATAGAAAATCAGACCCCTCTTGCCACACCCACCTATCATATCAAATAGAAAATCAGACCCCTCTTGCCACACCCACTTATCATATCCTCTCTTTCAAAAGTTGTTAATAATTGTCTGTTAAGTATAATTCTGTATTACGTATAACCAATAAAAACCAAAGATATTCCTCTATCAGACGACATATAATATCATACGGTTTTCTGAATAGAGAATTATAATTTTCTCTATTAGTGCAAAATTTGTTCCCATGGATAAATAACAACTAGCTTGGATGAATTTGTAATGGCTCTTGTTGCATTGTTAAAAAGCCAGAAAAACTGTGATACTTAGTTACAGGAAATTGTCTGAATTTTGCTTGTTGTTATTCTATATTATTTGGTGCATTATTTAGTGTACTACTACAATTAGTATTAAAAAAATATGGTTAAGTGTCATCGCAAATGGAAAAAAAAAAAAGGCCAGATAAGTACTTTTATCTCTTGTTTTTCATGTTCACTTTTTATTTATAATAAAAGTAACTAAAATATAAAAATAGGGATCTCTTTACAATAAGTATAGTTAGTTACAATGATTAAAATAATATAGATGTTTCACAAGGCATGCAAGCTTGAAGTAAGTTGTAACGAATTCAACAGCAAAAATAGCTCCTCATTCCCCAAGGGATTTACAATGATGTGAATAGTAATTAGACACAGTTCAAAAGGCATTCAAAGAGCAATGAAATTTAATTATGAATAGATGCATACTGTTATAATTTTAAAGCTACTTAGGTTAAAGGAATGTTTGTTTCATGTTAGAATTTGAAGTCATTCCCGAAAGAAAGAATCAAGAATAATTTAGGTTTATTTCAGTTTTTTTTTGGTCATTTCAATGTCTCCTGCACAGAAACATTTAATTGTGGTATTTACCATCCAAATAAATTGGAATAAAAACTACTTACCAACTAAATTAAAATTAAGAATTTATAACAATATTTTATACTATTACCAGTAAAATTGTTTGTGGTTAACTTCTGAACTGTAAATTTATTATACTTACCTTTTGGTAAGTCTTTCTCATGAATTATTTTTCCTCCTCGTTTACTTGTTTTTTCTACAAGTAAAGCTTGACTCATTCCTTGCTCCTTCTTCCCTAAACCCTGGCCTTCCTTGTAACCATATTTTGCCATAATACGAGCTGCAACAGAACTCACAGAGCCCCTAGACGTAGTAAGTAATATCTGCTTAAATCTACTTGTATATGTACAAGTTCATAGCAAGTTCTTGATTATTAAACTTACTATAACAATTTATGAGAGTAAATAACATACAAAAAAGTAGAAAAGCAAAAAATTAACAAGATAAATGCATAGATAGGAAGGAGCTACTAAAGGAAAAACCAAAAACAAACTAAAAGAAGTGTTTCCTTCTTTAACAAAAAAAAAGAAAGAAATTGAGACATTACAAAGTAGCAGATAAATAATAAAATTTATGGAAGTGAACTGGGGAATAAGATAATAATTAACCTCTTAAAAAACAAGAACCTCAACTACACTTGAAAAAGGGTGTAAAGGACAAGTAGATAGCAAGTAAGATAAAAAACAAACTGAATGACTGAGAAAAAGTTAAATAAATAACAGGATCTCCAGAAAAAGTCTAACAGAATTTTTTCATTCAAATCAAATTAGAAATAATATACATATACCTCCAATATACCTTTTCACAGGACTGTGTAACTTAAACAATACAATTTTTCATTTATTTTGAAAGGTGATGAAATATTCACATCTGTTTATGTTATCACTCAAAAAAATAACATGCATGTATGATAGGACACTTTCAAATGTTTAAAACATAAGGATGAATTTACACTATGCAACAGAATGTTTAATTATTCTTGTTCCTGGGCAGAAAGTGTTATTTACTAATTGCTTATGTCTAAAGTAAATGGAAATGACCTATTTTTCTTTTCAAACTTTGCTTTTGTGACCTGGGTAATGAAATTTTCAAATTCACCCATTTTCCAGAACATTTAAGGTAGATTCAGTGCTGAGTAGCTGATAGAGAATTTTCTCACACTCACAAGAATTTTCAAGAACTTTCTAAAATGTTGTAGAACTTACAAGAATTTGTAGAATGTACAAGAAGTTTCACGAACCTTTTACAATTTTCTAGAACTTTCCATAGTAATATATGTACAGGGGCTCACCACTCACCAGTTTAGTTTTAGCTGCCTAAGTGAATACATAGACCTATCTGATTTTATCAGAAATGTCACCAATAGCTACAAGCAATCCCCAGATGCATTCTGCTATATATGTGGCCAATTTATCAAGATAAGAGCAAAAAAATACTCTGTGACAGCATCTTCTAAAATGTGTGAAGCCTACAAGCCATATTTTGGTACACCTGTCGGGGATCAAGATAAACCCCGAGCACCTCAAAGAAATTCTAGAAGATGCACAATTTTTGCTTACTTGAATAATAAAATGTTATATTATACAAATTTTAGACATTTTAAAATTTAAATATCTTTCTTTTTCTGTACTATTGAAAATTATTATGAAGAATAAATTTATTTTGCTCTTTTTCAGGACAGTACAGAGGGGAAAAGAGAGCCACGAAGTTTGTTATTCCAAGAATTTGGTGCAAACTCACTGACCACTCAAGCAATTGCTACTTCTGCATGGTGGACCCTTCCAAATGTCAGGCTGGCAAGAATGCATCTGCTATAATGTATCTGGGCCATTGCCCATTCCATCATCCATTGCCCCAGTGCCAGACTGCCCTGAGCTCCTTGTACCCACTCCATCAGAGAGAAAGCAGCCAACCACAGAAGAGAGCAGCAAATCAGAAGAGGAGGTAGACAAATAAAGAAGATCCTGCAGTGCACAGAATTCTCCAAGAAGCTCAGTAGAAAGGGAAAAAATCTTGGGGAAGCTTTGTTGCAGTGGGTCAAGGCTTCTTGGGCAATCATAATGCTGAAAATTATGTGGAACTAATTGAGGCTCTGGTGAAGAACTAGGGCAAAATGGGCTGCAGGATGTCCCTGAAAGTCCATATCCTTGATGCTCATCTTGATAAATTCAAGGAGAACACAGCACAGGAGCATACTCAGAGGAGCCAGGTGAGCACTTCCACCAACATATACTGAAGTTTGAATGCTGCTACCAAGGAGCACATAATGAAAACATGATCATGATGGGAGACTATATTTGGAGGATGATACATGAAAGTGATTTACATTACAGTCACAAATCTTGAAAAACTACTCACTTCTAAACATTTTTGTTCATTTTTGTATAACTTTAGTATAAATACATGTAAATCTTGATTCATATGTTATTTTATTCAAACCTTCTGTAAAAGAAAATGTGCAAGCCGTTTTTACATAGAAAATAGGTTAATTTCTAAATCTCATTATCCAGGTCACAAAAGCAAAGTTTGAAGGAAATAATGGCCATTTTCTGTACTTTTACAACATAAGCAATTGAGAAATAACACATACTATCCAGGAACAAAATTTGTGTTTCATAGTGTTATTTGTTATTAATACAATCACATATGTCTCTTTGTTGCATAAATTACTTTAAAACACATGAAACTAGAAAAGGCAAAGAAACAGCTTTAATGAAGTTTGAAAAAAAAATATTCTACCCCAAGCCTCCTGAATATTTTACATTGGATGGCAGTTCTTCTTTTTTATCAGTAGGCTCCAGCAAGGATGGTGGAGGAGCTATTGCTGCTCCAGTGTTTGTTGATGCTGTTCAGATTTAAATAAAAATATCACCATCAAATCAAATTTGTGAAATATAACTGAAGAAAGATTTCATAGCAAGTTAGATACATAACTCATACACTGAAACATATATTAGAAAATTAACCGAGTCAAAGGGTAAGTTTGGAATCTAAACTTACACTTGTTATGACTGACATATTTTTAAGTCTTTATTCAGATACACTAGATGGTAGTCTAGGATTTTGTTTTTAAATCACTTTAACCTTTTCACAGTGAATACCCCTTTAAAAACTTTTCTGCAAAGTCAGTGTTACATTAAAAATTTAATTAAATATCTTTAATATCATTGTTTGTAAATTAATTTAACATTATAACATATGCTATGAACCAAAGTTTTTAAGTCCTTTATTTAAAAAAAAACCTATAAAAAACTACTTGAATTTGAGATGTATTGTCATGTGACCAATAAGCTCTGAAAATACACTACTTTGGCTTTCTGTATCTTTAAAAATACAACAGTAATTGATCAGAAGTACGTATAGACAATAAGATGCTTACTTTAAACTTTTGACTCATTTCATTTCAAAATTATGAGTGAAATAAATATATTTTTTTCAAATCCTGACAGTTTACATGCCCATCTTCAAAAGATTTGTTTGAGCTTTACAGTTTATATGTAGATGTTGCATACACATGTGTACAATCATTAGAGCTCATTCTACACTTTAACAATGGTCATTTTGAAACTGGCACCACATTGTCATTGTGGAGTATGTGTAGTATTGTTCATTGCTTGATCGACTATGACACTCGTTGTTTATTCCCTAAATGTCATGGTTAAAGATACAGTTTAAATTTTATTTAGTTTATGCTATTGTATTTTAGTTAATTATGTATTAATTATAATTAAAAATAAGGAACTAAAATGTTTAAACATATTTTAAATATATATCATACTTTACATCTGTTCTCAAGGTTAACAATATTACACACTGAACAAAACTTTTGCTGAAGGGTTGTACATGTTTCCCAAAAAAAACTCTAATATGTTTCAATGGCACTGTTGACTTGTACTGAGATAAATAATAAGTGGTAAAGTACAAGAAAATATTAAAAATTAAGTATATATGAAAAGGATAGACCCAAAATTATTATGGATACAAGGAAAATAACATCTTTAAAGATATTCTACAAAAATTAAGTTTTTTTCCCCCTAATTTTAATCATTTTATTGGATTGTATATTGATTATAATAGCTAGACTTAATGACATGGTAAAGGAAATAAATATAAAATTTAAGAATTATCCTTGATGTTAATTTTATAGGTTCTAAAAGTTATGCAAATGAAATACAAAAACTATAAAATGAAGTATTTCTATACTTAAAATCAGCTTGCACTCAAACTATTTTATCAGTTTGAATGCAAATAACTACTATAAATAACATTTTCATAAGATATAATTAGAATAATGTCATTCCTTGTATACAAGATATTTATAAACTTTAACCAGATTTTGTGAGGAATGTATTGTGTTATATTTTTTTGTTGCATAAATGCCCTTCTCTAGTTGAGTGGAGGATAATTTCATCCACCCTTATTCAAAGGGTTAAGATGTTAGAGGAACAATGCAATTGTTATTTTGCAGTTATAAGAACAACTTAAATTTGAAAATTAAGAGTAAAACAAACATCCTGACATTAGATTTCATTTTGCACAATTCAATATTACTTTCTTATATACTATAATAAATAATGGAGAAAGTGGTTCTAAATCAACATATTCTAAATTATTATTAATACATATTAATAGGATTTTTCTCTCTACTGCCTTTAAAATTAATCTCGTTAAAGATCTGATTGATTAAACTTAAAAGTATTTAGAGCAGTTTTACTTCATCACATGAAGAAATCACAAAGATTGAAAGGGCTAAAAATTAAATTAAAATTGTACTGGATTTATTGATATCAAAGCCACAAATATTTAAACAATGCTGCAACCCTCTTATTTTATCATCCTATAATCCTAAAAAAACCAGTGACTGATTTTGAATTTGTGTCTGTGACAAAAAAGTTAACTACTCTCATAAGCAGAGAGCACCCATAGACTCAAGTTATATATGCCTTGAAACCTTATTTTAGAATAAAACATTTGTTTACCTTAAAATGTGTCATTTAAAAGCTCAGGAAATTCATTTTATAAAACAAAGTTTAATATAAACTCATCTTTCTTTTTAATAAATCATTGTTTTTTAGAAGTAGAAATAGTACTGTGCAGAAAACATTTAATCTTGGCTAATTTTTGAATGAAAGTATAAGCTGAGCCTGAATGGAGATTTGAACTTATGTGTGAGATTTTGGTAAATCTGTGTTGAAAACTTATTATTTTAATGAATTGAGAGTATTTATAAAAAGAAATTCTTGATCTAATTAACACTTCTTAGTAAATTCAATCTTCTGATTTACTCCAGGACATCAGAGTACATGTCTTTAATATATACATATCCCAAGTAAGTGTGGAAAAAAAATAGATGTATTAATAGTATTGATTAAAATTATCATAAATAAATTTCTAAGAACAGCAAAAATTTGATTCCACATCTCTAAACCATTAAGTTTGTTACAGATGATGGCCATTATATTTATTAATTACTATTGTACTTCTGCAATTTTTCCACAGCAAAGCTTTGGCGGTAATTTTCAACATGTCCACAAACAACTTGGTGACAACTGGTTTTGTGAACAATGAATAAATAATAAAACGTACTAATACTAGCAAGCATTAAAAAACTTTCTGACCACAAAAATAAAACCAAATGATCAAGTTAATCCTGTTAAGGAGGATAAGTCAAAATGAAAGAAGAAAAAAAACTGATAAAAGTTTAAAATATTGCAATGTAAACCACTTTTAAAAGATATACCAAAATGTTTATACATCTCTTTTTCTTACATGTAAGTGAAATTAATGACTTTTTAAAGAACCAAAAAGATAAGACCATATAATCCTATTTTATAGGTGCAAAACAATCTAATTTCATGTACTCTTCATCAATGTTCTACTGACCAGTTCAGTTTTGCAAATTTCTAACTCGCACCGTGAACACTGGAGATGTCCAAACATACACAGAAGGGTAAACCTAACTTTAGACTCAATACATTCTAATTATTAAAGATAAGAAGAGTATATTAAACAGCTATGTTCATTACAGGGATAGTCTTTAGATCTGATTTATTTAGGAAGCTGGATTTTATCAGAAGTTAATTGCCCAATAAACATTATCAAACATAAAAACATAAAAGATACTGAAACAAATGCACTGCACTGTTTTGTATTAGTAAATTTAAATGTAATTCTTAAAATTAAAACTAGATTTATTTAACACTTACCTTTCTTTGGTAGCTCTTTCTCTTCCTCTTGTTCTCTTCGTTTATCAATGTCTCGATCACGAACGCGATCCTTCTGCCTCCTTATAATATAAGATAGCAAAGGTGATTTTTAAGATTAACAAAAAGGTAACTACATGAAATATAACTGCAATGTTATTTACCATTCATAATTTAAGTATTCTTATATTTCAGTTCAGTACATAAATCAACAGTTTAGTCAGCATTATAACAAAGTACAAGTACCTTTAACAGAATATTACATGTGACATCTTTATCTGGTGCATCTATCCAATATTTCTTAAGGTATATCAAAATCTAAACTTAATTGACAAAAACATTGCTATAAGTATACTTTAATCATGCATAAACCTTAGAAAATTTAAAATATTACACAGTAAAACACTAAAATGTCAAGAAAAGAAAGCAGGAGTATCTGGGAGAGAAAAAAACACTTAATCCTGAAAAACTATTTCATGAAAAACAGACACAGATATGTAACATACTGCATCTAATACAGCAAAGAAAATTTGAGTAACAGGGGACATCACTGCTACATATACAAAGATAAACGTAAGAGGAAACAAGGAATTCTGAAATATGGTCAAGTTTTATTTTGACTTATGTAACTAAAATAAAATAAACAAGATACAGATTATTAAATGTAAAATAAAATTACTTTCAAGACACCTGATAATATTTGTCTGTTTTTTCTTGACTACTATGTTAGAAAACAATCTAATGGAACAATACTGCTTATTTTAATAATAATAAGATATATGTCAAGTGAAATATGTAAACCAACAGCTTAGTCTTGCATATGCTTAAATATTGAATCACTAATGATAAACAACCTTTCTCTGATGTCTGATTCTCTAAGTTCTTGTCGTTCTTTCTGTTTCTTTTCCATTCTGTCTTTCATAATTTTTTCATAGTCATTTGGCCACATTGGATCATATTCAAGTCGAATATCCCAGTCTCCCCCAAGCAGAGTTGCAGTTACAGCACTTTTTGTTTCCTGAAGAATATAACAATATTTTTAAAATGGACCTTTACCTAAAATTTGGCATGGAGGTTTGTTGGGTCTATAAAGAGGTACATGCAAACATTCAGTTTTAAGTTTTTTATGGATGTTTTTGCAATTTTTTTTACATCTACTTTGCTCCCCTTCTGATGAATCTTCACCAAAAATTTAGCATGAACATTTGTTGGGTCCATGAAAAGATACAGGTAAATTTGAGGTTTCACATTTTAAGTTTTGCATTTTTTACAATTATATATAATGAAAGCAACTTTTCATGTCCTAAAGTAACCTTCCATTAATCACAAATTTACATAACTTCTGTCCAGGAAATGGATACTACAAATAGCATATAATAATGTAAACCTATTCAAATCTTCTGTATAACACAAATGAATATTTAAATGGAAATATTTATGAAAGTCATATATTTGAAGTCTTGAACTAAGGAGTTCACAGGAAAGTTTCTAATCATATGGTATCTTCATTCCTTCAAACCCTCTCTAAAATAGCTGAAGTTAGGTGTTTCCTAGTATTATAGTATAGTATGTAAATAAAAATGTTATTTTGACAAATAACTATTTTTAGAATATCCCAAAATTCCTGTGACACTGCACAAGTCTTTGGGCAACAGTGAACTTGGAAAAATGAATTTAACTACATAAGATCTTACAAGACTGTTGAACATATTCAAAGAAAAAAACAAAAAATGACAAATACTGATTCAATGAGATAAAATGAACAATAAAGTATTTAAAAATTATTTTTCTGAATTTTGTGTAACTGTATAAACATATTCTTTCACTGATTTAAATGAACAAGAGCTGATTTATATTTTGAAAACAAATAACATTTTATGATTTGCAGTTTAACATCTGATGACCTATCCTTCATGTAGATTTGAAAATTATGCAATAACCAATTGATACTGATAAATTAAGTTTATACATTACACACTTAAGCTAGAGATATTTAACCATTCAAATGTGTCTGACATCATACGATGCAAACATTTTTTGCAAAAGACCACCACTTTGTTGGCTTGGAACATTGTACGGGTGCTGCAAGCCATCCAAATACAGTTCAAAACAATGCTATACGCCCACATTTCAGTTATGGTTAATAATAAAATTGATACATCTTTCATGTCTGCCACTTCCAAATGTAAAATTCCCATCCAGGAGAATCTTACAACTTAAAAATATGTCAAAATGTAAGAGAACATAATGATGAAAATAAAGAGGAAGTGAATAAGATGAAAAGTATTTTAAAAAAATATACTCAAGTGCAACTGATTTATCAGGTTGTTCAAACAATAATGACAGATTTTGAATTTTAACTTTTATAAGAAACTAAAAAGTTTCAAAAGCAATTTTATCAATTAAAATAGAAACTTAGTGAATCTACACACTTTTGCCAATGAGAAACAAGATTATTTATGCCATCACGATACATCTCTGAAGTCCTAGAACTAAAAAATTCTTTAAAGCCATCCTTTGCTACTGAATTTTTTGTCCTATAAAAAGTTGTCCAAGTACATGAAAAAGTGGTAGTTGATATGCAACAGGTCTGGAAAGTAAGAAGGATGAGACAATGTTTCATAGCCCAATACACTGGGCTTCTGAAGCATCATCCGAGCAACATGTGGCCAAGCATTATCACAAGGCAAGATTGGTCCTTTTCAGTTGACTAATCCTGGCATTTTTTTCACACAAATTTCTATGCATTACTTTCAATTCTTGACAGTAAATCTCTGCAGTGATATTCTGGCCATGTTGAGCAAGCTGTAATGGATAACACTGGATGTAGACTGATGACCACGGTCTTTTGCTGGTGAAACTTTTGAGAAGAGTTTTAAAGCCTTGTCACACTTCAGCCATTGTGCAAATCACTTTCTGTTGTTGTAAAGCAGTGGTGCACAAAGTCCGGCCCACGGGCCAAATCTGGCCTGTACAAGTTGCTGAGTGGCTTGCAATGTCCAACAGGAAAGTCAAACATAGAGTTTGCACGCTTACATTTCTAGCCTGCGTGAAGATTAAGCGCTATAGAAGAATATGCATTAGATTAGATACTGGATGGTTGCATATTTGTGTCAAGCAATACAGAAAATTTAATAAGCAAATCTCATTAATGCATAGGTATTTAATCATTTGCGCAATGATGTAATATTTTCGTAATTACAAAATCTCACGCATTCCAATTGTTCTTAGAGATTTACTTATGAGACCTATTTTGATATTATTTCATAACAAAAATGGCAGCTAATCGTAAAAGAAAAGTTGATGACGAAAACCGGCAGTTTCATGATGATTGGACTGTGTAATACTGTTTTGTTCAACAACAGAAAAACGTGATTTGTCTGCTGTGTCATTCAACAGTAGCAGTGGCGAAGTTATCCAATATAAAGCGTCATTATGAGTCGAAGCATAAAGAGTTCCACAATGTTGTCAGTGATGAATGAACAGCTTGAATTGAATCTCTGCGGCAGTCGCTGAATCACCAGCAGAACGTTTGCTCAAAGCAGTCAGCAGATTTAGGTGCAGCATGTGAGGTCAGTTACAATATTTCGTTGATGATAGCGAAATCTGGCCAACCGTTCACTGATGGTGATTTTGTCAAGCAATGTATGATTACTAAATTGGAAAAGTTGTGTCTGGAAGCAGTTCGCAAGCTACAGACGGTGGCTTTGAATCATATGACAGTTCAACAAAGAATTTCACACCTCTCAGCAGACGTGGCAAGGCAGATTACAAATAAAGCAGCCAACTTTGTCTACTTCTTTTGGCAGCAGATGAGTCGACTGACATCAGTTCAACAGCACAGTTACTAGTGTTTGTTTGTGGTGTGTCATCATCGTTTGATATTACAGAGGAACTAATCGGCATGGGTTCCATGAAGGGTCAGACAACTGGGTCTGCTTTATTCAAGGAGACAGTACGACTGTGTAGTAGTGTTTCATTGGATTTCACGAAACTGGTAAGTGTGACAACTGATGGAGCACCATCCATGACCAGAGAGAGTAGCGGGCTGGTAGCATTGTTGATGAAGCATCGAGGAAAGCAGAACAGACAGTTGGTGACATTGCACTGTATTTTTCACCAACAGAACCTGTGCAGTAAGGAACTTGGTTTTCAGGCACTGATGGCATTAGTAACGAAAACCATTAATTTCATCAAATCACGAAGGCTCAATCACCATCAGTTTCAAAGTCTTCTTGAAGAAATTGATTCAGACTATGGTGACCTTGTGTATCAATGTGATGTACACTGGCTCAGTCAAGGGAAGATGCTCAGAAGATTCTGGGAGTTGGCTGATGAGAATATAGAATTCCTCAGAAGCAAGAACAAAGACACAGAAGTGATTTCCCTGACAGATTCAGCATGGCAAGTTGATTTTACCTTTCTGGTCAACATGACACAACACTTGAATGATCTGAATTTGAAGTTGCAAGGCAAAAATCAGTTTGTCTGTCAGCTTGCAAGTCACGTCTAAGCTTTCAGGACAAAGTTGCAGTTGTTCTGGCAGCATCAGGCAACTTCGTGCACTTTCCCACTTTTCAGTCACAGCTACAGAAGAATCAGGACATTGACACACAAGTTTATGTTGGGAAGCTAGATACCTTGATTCAATCCTTCAACTCATGGTTTCATGACTTTGACCAAGGCAGATTGTTGATGAAACTTTTTGCTGATCCGTTCAGTGTGTCAGTGGATGACTTGTCAGCAAAATATCAGCTCGAACTTACTGATCTCCATGCATCTTATGAACTGCATGTTATTTACAGAGAAAACAGTTTGCTTGACTTCTACAAAACGTTGCCTGATACATTTGCTAATCTGAAAGAGAACGCATTTGTCCACACCAGCATGTTTGGTAGCACATACTGCTGTGAACAGGCTTTCTTACATATGAAACTGAACAAAAACAACACTTGCAATCAGCTGACTGATGATCACCTGGAAGCAGTCTTGCGTCTTTCAACGTCAAATATCGAGCCAGACATTTCTAAGCTCGTAAATGACATGCAGCACCATCCATCCCACTGACTTTGTGACAGTTGACGTATCATAACATTTCTTAGAATAATATGCAAACTCTTTGATGTAATCATTATTTGTATGTTCTTAATTGTGATGTCAATCCTGTGTGAAACAACAGTGGACGATTTTAATCTTCACTTTTTTGTGGCCCCTGACTGAAAAAGTTTGTGCACCATTGTTGTAAAGAATCCACTTTTCATCGCAGGTGACAATTCAATCAAAATATGGGTCATTTCTAGTGTACAAAATCAGCATGGAGCACAATTAAAATGGCAATTTTCTGATTCTCACTGAGTTAGTGTGGAACTCACTTCTAGAACTTTTACACTCTTTCAATTTGCTTGAGATGGTCCAAAATTGTGAAAATGCCAACACCCAATTTTTGTGCCATTTCTCAAACAGTTTGGCACAGGTTTCTTTCCACTGATGCTGTCAATTGGTCATTTTTAACAACAGAAGGATGTCCTCTGCCCTTCTCATCTTCAAGACTCACATCTTCATAATGAAACTTTTGGAATCAATGCTATGATGTACATTTGGAGGTGGTTCCTTCACCCCATGCTTGGTTGATGTTGTGAGCTGTTTGCAATGTTTTATGACCAAGTTTAAATTCATGCACAAAAAGATGCACAGCTTTTTTTCCATCATTAATTGTAAGGATCTAAAATACTGGAAATAAAAGAAAAGAATACAGGCACTAACGAACAGAAAAAACTTTAGTTTTACAACAGTTAAAGTCATAAAAAATACATTTCTTACACATATAGATGACTAACATTTTAACGTAAAACTATGCCATTATTTGTCGAACAACCTAATAGAATAGCACAGTAGTGTGGCATGCACTTCCTCCCCTCAAGAGACCAGCACATCATTAAATGACCCAGGCTGATAAACAACCTTTTATCTTGTCTCATGGAAATAATTTTGACCTAGCAATTTATGCTTTTAAGTCCAGAAATTCTGGAATAACATCAAGAATCCTGGTTAGTCAGCAAGATGATGAAATAGATATTTCCAAGCCTTTTTAGATGATGAAGCAATGAATTCAAAAGTGAATGGAACACAAATACAAGGGTTTTGTCATTTCCATGTTTCAGTTTTAAGTAAGCAGATTCACACAAGCCACAAATGAAAAGTTAAATAAAGAGTATCTCTGTTATATGATGTTAAGCAGCACAATCTTTAAAAGTATTATGGGGGTATGCATTTCTGAGGCATTTTGGTCCACTACTGCATTACTGTTTTAAAGTGAGTAACAAGACTTTCTTAACTACAATGTACAATACAAAACATACATGTAAGAATATTAAATGACTAAACTATGATTATTTTTAATACTTACAAGTCCTGTCGTGGTTGTGGGGCTTGTGTGGGGTGAGAGAGTGAAGCCTTTGACAATATTATAGTGACTAATTTACATTAAAGTTCATACTTATTGAAGGGGTGATGAATCAGAGAAGGGGGTGCTCACAGAAAAAAATGTCACATTTCTCACACTAGGGGAAATTCAGAATTTTTTTATATTGCCTTATAAAATTAAGAATTTAAAACTCATACACTTTTAAAACATGAGTTAATAGTTATGATTTTATACTATACTAATTGGTATAACATAAACAAAAACTGGTTTAAAAGAAATGTGAAATACAATGTTTTGCATATTATCAAAATTAATATAAATAGATAGTTCTTAACTCACTTTATCTAATTTGTAGAGGTTACCTCTGTAATCCTTTATATTATTACATGGAGTTTTTACAGTGAAAAGGAACTGCCAAAGTAATTGCTTCAAAAAAATGGACAGAGAAACAAATATAATTGACTTATTACTATAACTTAAAATATAAATAATAAGACAGCTATGATACAATTAGACTACTTTAGGGTATATAGTAACAAAAACCTTAACATAACAAATAAAAGTTTTAAAATTTAAAATCTATAAAAAGAAGAAAGAAAGTTATTTGGCAAATAAATTATGAGGAAAGAAATAATCCCACTTTTCAGGAAATACATTTAATTCTGTTAGCTTAAGATATTTTGAAGTTTTAAAACAAACAACAAACAAAATTTGCAATAAAAAACCAAATATATTTGCAATTTTATTTCATTATAGACAAGTTTTTTTCTATGCAGGTAGAAATTTTAAATATTTATTCACTACATCCCAAATAAAAATTAGATAGGTAAGCCATTTGGAATTTTTTATACTCTTAACCAAAACAACTGTTAATAAGATATGCACCAAAACACAGCTATTTAATTTGCAAGAGATAGGATGAGAAAAACAGAGAAAATTTTGAAACCTTAATGATGCAATTTGCCCTCATAAAAAAAAAGTTAAAAGAATAAACCAATAAAGACTTTCTGATTTCTGGTGAAAGAATTTGAAATGTGACAAAATTAAAGCAAAAAAAAAAAAAAAAAAGTTACATCTTACATATTTGAAATTGAAAACACAAAATTAAAAAGAACACAAGAATCTTGTAGTTAACAAAGCATAATTTAACATTTTTATAGGATGCACCAAAAGCACCAAACACATAACAGCTTATTTTGAAAAATTAAAATAAACCACAAACTTACCCTTCCCTGTGACAATCCTATAGCTGGCAAAGGAGGTGTTTCTTCTTGCTCATCTTTACGAGATTTTAAATCAACCACAGGAGCTAAGACAGTACCCTTTTGGTCTGTTCTCTCTGAAAATGAAATAAAAAGTAAATAATAATTCAGGTAGTAGTGAATGACAAACAATGAGACTGAATTCTTCACGAATGATCTTAATTAAAGAAATAGCATGCACAGGCATAACTCAAGAAATTCCTATTGATGGAAACATGAGAAATCACTTATTGCTTGTTGAAATAGTCATTTCAAATCTTTAAACAATAACGATTTTACTCTGTATTGAAATATTTCAGAAAACTGACAAAGCTCTAAAAAGACAACAGTGAATTTAATAAAAGTCTGGGAAAAAAGAAACGTATCACTTGTAATTTAAACTATTATACATTCAGCTTGTAAGTGTGTGTACACATGGTGGGAGTGAGGGTTCCAACGACTTTATCTTTAGTTCTTGTTTATCAGAGGTTTTAACAAACTATCACACAAATTTCTTTGGCATTTAATGTGTACAAATCATCTAAAAACAACATCAATGGTAAACTATATCATAACAAACATATTTTAAATGTGATTCTATCCTGTAAAAATGTTTGCTAAGATATCATTATATTCAAAGTATTCACAAAGCACAACATATCTACAGTATAACAACATTCACATTTGGTTGTAAAGAATAAAATCATTAAGATGTGCAACTACTAGTATTAGTTTAATTTTTGAAATGAAAATAAAAAAATGTTTTAAATGCCATCTGAGACTCAGACACGATGATACTGATTGGCAGGATTCACAGATTTAGATTAATGATTCACTTTGGATGGACTCATTTACACTAAAATGTGTCATGTAAGTAAGTAGAAGAATTGTGAAGATATTACTGGAAGAAAGAAAAAAATATATACCAATACTTATTAGAGAAACAGAGTTACTGTAAAAGAAACAGAGAAAGATTTTTTAAATGTTTAACTACTAGGAATTGTGGGATACAATTTATTTTGAAAAGTTAAACCATTTGATGCCACAATAAAGCAGACATTACATGAAATTTGAAACTGATCTGATGTTCATTTAACTGCCATCGTAGATCTTGTTAAACTAACTTCATTTTCCAATTTTTTTTTATTTTAATTTTATAAATTTTTCTGAATGTTGATGATGTTCTGCAGATAATTAAGAATATTTTTATAAACATGATGTAAACAGGTTATAATCTTGTATTAATTCTCTAACTTAAACAAGGTTATATACCACAACAATTGTCCTATATGGCTTACTTTCTTGGCCTCCTTTTGATGCTTTACCCTCCTGGACTGGGGTCAAGCTCATTTTAAAAGACAGCAAAAAGAGACCTTTAAAAGTCAGTATAAATTGGTATTTTTTTCTTTTGGATATGTAAAATGGAAACAATCGCTGAACTAAGTGTGGTATTATCATCATTGTTTTTTGCTTTATCTTGTGTAGACGTTAAAAATTTTTATTCTTCTCCAGCAGCCAATTGAAGTCATTGACAGATTTATAGACTAGCTAGTTCTGTAGAAACTTACATTATTTAATGAATAAATATTTTGTTCAACTTAGACAATTGTAAATGTATTTGCTTGTTTTACTTTTTCTGTCCATTTATATTTTATTCTCTATAAAGCATGTTTGGAACTGGTTATATTGCAGATACTTATAAAATTTATTCTCTGCAATTTAAATGTACCTAAATAACATATTAGCTCCATTAGTTCATGCTTTCTACAAGCAAAAAATGAGCAAATGTCAACAAGGGCACAATCACATTTGTATATTTCACATTTTGAGATATTCCACTGTAACAGGATTACACTGGTTTGAAAATAATTTTATCATAAGTATAATGAACTTAACAAAAATAATTCACATGCTTATTTATACCTCTTTTATTTTTCATGAAAGATTCAATGTAAAAAAAAAAAAAAAAAGGCTTTTTTCCCCACCTATGAGTATACAGCTTGGATCATATTTCAAGTTATATCTTTAATATTTTATTAGCCCTTTTGCAACAGGTCAAAGGCCATGTCATCGTGTTTGTTGACTTGCATTCAAAATTTTATTGAACTACTATTTTATTAATTGATATCATTAAGTTTAGAATCAAATTGTAAAGTATAATTCAAATTCTAATGTTTGATATGAATTAATTTCACAACTTAAAAGTGAATATTAAAAGAACTCACCTAAATATAAATTTTAGTAAGTCACGTGTTATTATGAATGCAGCACTATTTAAAATTAGATGTTTGTGATATCAAAATACTGTCTATAGTTTTGTACAAATTAGGAACTCAAATTACTGATATTGTAAAGCTAAAGTATAAAATAAAAACCTCACATCTTTATATTTTGCTGAGATATGGCTTATGTTCTAAATCAAACACAGTGACTCCACCTCTTGCTAATTTTGCAAATGGTCACTTATATACACTTACTTCAATATATGACATGTGAATAACCAATCAAGAGTTAAGAATGTCCCCAGAGTGGTTTTCATCAGCCATTTTAATCTTTGAAAAGGCTACCACATTCTTCTGATCCAAGATTTCAAGAAGGTAGATTGTGTCCTTAGTCTGCTCAAAGTTTCATATTTTTTAAAATCTAAATACATCTCAGTTACTGAGATTAATAAATTACAGTGGAATTTTATGGTATGAGTACATTTATAATTTTGTGGTTATTCAACTAAAGGAAAAAAATTTTTGATATTCTCCGTGTGCAAAATTTTACAAGGCTTAGTAATCTATGTCCAACAGCAACTAAGTTCAAAGGTCATAGCAAGAAGAGATAATTATTTGCTTTTCTTCTTGATTTATTGTTCTATATTTTAAGAAAAATAAGTTTAAGAATTTATTTCTAAACAGCAGTAATCTATATATGTATATATATAATGTTAACTAATTGAAATGTAACTGTATATTACAAAAGACTAGTCCACTGAGACACAACCAAGACAAGAAGGGCTGGAGGTCAGTTTTATATTAATGGATATGTAACAAGTGCACACACATCTTATTAATGTAAGTTATGTAATGTTAGCTAGACATGACTGGAAGGTCAACATGATAAAAATAATAAATATATATATGTAACTATACAGTGTTATGAGATTTAAGCTACTTTGACCAAACATCTGTATTTTTGTGTTATAATATGTAGTCATTCTAGCACACACACAAAAATTATATTTATTTCCTAATTTTTTTTATGATGGTTACAGGTTGATCAAGTGACAGACTACAAAAAGTTATAGTATAGAAAATCACATAAAATATAGTCTTATTGAAAACAAATGTTTGAAATGTATTTAGGTTTTAGAGCTTACACAAATAATACTTTAGATTTTTAAGATGAAGAAGTTTTTAATCATAACATTAAATCACTTTCCACTCAGACTAGTAATAAAACAGACTATTTTCACAAACAAATCTTTAGTAAAAGTATTTCACTAAAAGTCTAATTTTTTGTATACAAAATACTTGCAATCTTTATAACAAGTCTACTAAATTTTGTGAAGATACACATACTGTTTCAGAAGTTATAGTGATAATATTTAATGTGCAGACAAACTCATGCATGCTATACTAAGCTTGTAGTGAAAGGGTTAACTTGCCTATAAAAAGCAATATTAATGAGTAAACATTTGAGCATACTGCCTTCAGTATGAAAAGAATCCATGAATGTCAAGTATGAGTAAAAATTAATGTTCACAAAATACAATAAAAAAGTTCAGTAGTAATACTATTGATGTTAAATTTAATGTATAATTTATTTTCCTAAAAATATCCAGTTAAAGTAATGATGTTATTTTTGTTTTTTGTGCATATGCTTATTTCTGCAAAACGAAATACAGCACAGATTTCAAGCAACTAATCTTTTGGTTTGATTTTTCAAATAATAAAGTACAATTGGTTATGTTTTATTCTTCATTACATTCATTGACTGTGTGTAGCAACAATCAATTACTTAAATGAAGAAATGTAACTTAGTATTTCTGATAATACATAGAAATGAATACAAGCAACAGTATGAAAATGGTCAACAGTTTGACCAAAAATCTTCATTGGATTCTAAATGTTGACCACACAATTTTTTTCTCTATTTTCAACATCAACTTCCAACACAGAACTGGAAACAAGCAAAACATGTGATCATAACTCATATTAAGCCAAAAAACAAACTACAAGGTGGGTACAGCAGTCACAAACCATATCATAATAGAATGGAGGCAAAAACAACATAAAGACAAAGCAAGGGATCTACTTACTAGGTAGATCTAAGCTTGACCTAAGACAAAATGAGGTAAATGAAATCTAGAAGTGGAAAAGGTAGTCAAGGAATAAATGAAAAAGGACATCTTTTTTTTTTGTTGGTGGAGGTTACCCAAAATACTAGACTTCAGAATGACTTCCACAAGTTTCCTAGCAGTAGCATTAAGTGCAAGACCAGAAACAAAACCCAAGCAAATACTTATAACACAAGAACATAGAATCAATTATTAAACATCTCTGCATAAATATCAGTACAGCATAAGAAGCAAATAATAAACGAACAGTTGTAGTTTAAAGAAGGACATATATTTTACATCAATACCACTGGATGGCATGAACTAGACATAACAACTTGCCGATATCAGTCTGGTCCATGTTAAAAACAAAAATGATAAAAATAATTGAAGAAAGATTATTGATAATAAGCAGAAAAAGTACAATGATCAGCTACAAAACCAAAGCTTTAACCAAGAGATGAAAATCTTCAAACTGAAGTGCACCAAAAAAGCATCCAGTTAAACATACATTTGCGAGTTCTGGAAGTAAGTCAAATTGAAAATAGCAAGGGTAACAAGACACAGATCTTGTAAATGTTCAACAAATTAGCACTAATCCTTCTCAAATCTCAAACTAAAAGCAGTGTCAGGTTTTAAACATAGCCCACACTTCCTTATGCTATCATAGAATCATGTCAACTAATGAAGATGAGGAAAAGATTTACAGCTAGTAACCTTGCAGTAGGATAACTCCTATTCAGCCATAAAAAAATATTGAAATCATTGGATGAACAAAGTACAAAAAGTTTATTGAAAGGTAATGATCAAGATTTTTCACTCTTCTCCAAAAATACAGTGGGGGTAGGTTAGAAGTGTACCCAATCCCTGTACTCAGAAGATAAAAAAGAACAAAATATGGTAATGCAACAAGTAAACCCAGTAAAGAGAAGACTTGTTTGTTGTTAATCACAAAGCTAAACAATGGGCTATCTGTGCTGTTTCTGCCAGATATCTAAACTTATTTTTTTGCAGTTATAAACCTCCAGGCTTACTGCTGAGGCACTGAGGTGGGAATCAAAAGAGGAAGAAAGAAGACAGGTCTTTAAGAATTTAGATGATACCCAGACAAAGCAGGGACTATGTTGGAGTCAGGAATCTTGTCTTTATCAATTGATGTACCAATTGAGATGCAAGATGACCTAAATATGCAGCATTTTGTTACACAAGCTCTGGTTATAAAAGCGCAGGAAAACTAAAGGTAATTATACAGGCCTGTGATGGTTTTATTGATTCGAAATTCTGACATACTATACAGTAATTCCTGTATGCTAGATAGAAAAATATCCATTATGTACAGATGTTTTTCACTAAACATCATACCTACTTTTACATAAGCAAATCATTTTCAATAAAATGATGTCACATTTTGTTATGCTAAAAATGTTGGCAACCATTAGCTATAGATTTATCTAGACCAATCATAACAAGTCTTATCAATCATTTTATAACCCAAATATAATAAAACAAAATGTCCATTATGGTAACCAAACAATAATTTGATACAAGTAATTTTTTCTTCTTCTTATGTTAAAAATTTATGTGACAAAAAAAAACCAAAAAAAAAACAAAACAGTATTTTTGAAAACTGCATAGCTGAATTATGGAAAATCCATTATTAAAACCAAAACAACTTTTATAAAGTTTAAATTCACAGGCCTGTGTTTTCAAGATGATAATGGAAATTTAGCCCCATATAATGCAACATAGCTTCCAAATGTCTTCCAGTTCTAGAGAAAACATGGGGAAAGAGCAAGGCCAACACAAGGTAAGTGAGAAAAACCCGAAATACTACTGATCTTCAGAGAAAAAAAATCAGAAAAAAACAAACAGGATTATGCAGCACAATTACCAGAATTTTCCACAGAGTTTATTATAATCCAAGTTATGAGAACAAAGTGGGAGAGGATACATCAGCTTGTTTTCAATACAGTGGTTCCAACAAGAACTGTTTAAAGTAATAAACGTGCAAGAAAATATTTATGATATGGTTATGTATGAAGTTTGAGCAAATCCAATGAACTTGGTAGGTAGATGGATGTTAGTTATCCTCCTGGGGTGGTTGGAAGCTAACATTGACCTAAACTGAAAATTTATTTCTAATGATACTTACTTCCAATGACACACAGCTTTTCCTTAACATTGGCTTTTCCTATCTTAGCACTGGTCTTGCATGCTCTAATCTTTTATACCCCACTTAAATGCTCTTGACAATATCTAATTTGCAAATCTCTCTACTCATATCCTTTCACTTTCTATCCTAGCACTGTATATAAGCACTTCAGTCAGATAATGTAATCACTTTTTCAAGATTTTCACCATCTCAGTTGCTTATGTCAGCTTAGTGCAGAGGAAGGACAGAAGAGTGTAAAAATAGGTATTACTAGAAATACATTTTCAGTTTAGTAAATGTTAACTTCCAAAACATACATACCTCCACTACCACTTGTAACTAGAATACCATACAAAGAAGGTGGAGGAGCCAGTCCAAGCATCATCCATACATAAAGTGTCTGCATAGAACATGCAAGTACCAAAATAAGAGTGGTACACAAGTGGGTGAACTGCACTATATCCAGAACAGGTATGCTCTTCACCCTTTTTGTTTCAGAATTAATACCTGTATAAAAGGCAGAACAGTACATAAGTAAATACTACAGGCTAGTCCAAACCAGACAGCTAAGATTCCACAAATCAGGGTCAGAATTAAAGTGTCTTGATCCCTATATTCTACATTGGTGGCTGGAGCACTTGGACTGCAATTTTACACACACACACACACACTTTTGACTGGGTCCCAACATGTAGCCATAAAGTGATGCATTCTGAATCAATGGAGTTACAATGAGAAAAGAAGCAACACTGAAGTGGACAAACTTTCTCCTCCATCTGAAGGAGTCCAAAAGGATCACTCCACTTCAGGCTCAGAATGATGGGATTGTTTGTTTTACTCAATTAAAAGAACAGAATTTATCCTATTTGGAATTATGAAAATGCATCCTCATACTCCAAATGATTGGGCAACGAGCATTATACATACCCCACAATTATGGAAAGGACTTGTAACATTGTGCTAAATTGAGGACCTTGCATGGGACCACTTCACGTTTGAAATTGAAATTATGAGGGGATAGTGAACATCCTGCCATGAACAATATACTAAACCAATACTGATCGAAAAAAAGGGCCATGCACATCTCAACTAGGTAACACATTGTTAAATCTGTAACTGTATTATTAGTAGACTCCGACAGTCTTGTGCTGCTCCTACCAATATCTTGGAAAAACATCCAGAGATCTGGACAGGACAGTACCCAACTTCATTCTCTTCTCTATGAATGGAGGAGCATACTCTAATACTTTGGAAGAAAAGCCTCTATTCACCACCCCAGTGAGTGGAAACTGGGTGTGGAAAGGACTTCCCTAACTCCACTAGTATAACCTGGGGGTTAATGTGCACTGGGGAGTCTTGAAAAATATTGTTTGAAAACAGTAAAATATGTGAACCAAGTTCTCTGAATTTTAAAAGCAAACTGATTGGCAGAATCCCTTTAGCTTTATTCATAACAGTCCATTATAATACTGTCATAGCATCTGGTAAGTGCCTAAATGGTTTTATAAAATAACTCATTTCTATGGAACCTGCTGCAATCACAAGTAATAATCAAATTGGTTGTTAGTGTGGAAATGAATTGATAAAAGCACACCTGTCTGGGCAACACTCATCACAGACTGGGATCTGGTGAAGGCAAGATGTAAGGGACCCTGAAAAATAGAGACACACGAAAATGACAAAGGTATACCCTCCTCCTTATAATCTAGCAGATATTGCTAAAATAGCCACGGGAGGTAGTGGAAAACCCCCAGATCATATAAAGAATGTGACAAAAAAGCACTGGAAGAAGTCCAAAGAGTAACCTGTAAAATATCCCACAGTGGATAAATGAAATAGGCAACAAAAAACATAAACATATCAAATCTGATAAAAGGTAACTTAGAAAATTCTTCCACTGTAATGTTCAGAATATGCAATATGGTTATTTACAAATCCAACTCTAAAGATTTGGGAAAACTCTCACGAAACTGAAGGATTTGAACATAGTTGAGACTATCACTACGCAAGGAGGTAGAGAGAACCACATAACACCTCCAGGCCTGACAGGACAAAACAAACAATTGGCATACAATTGATTGCAGAGGTGAAAAATAGAAGACAAAAAATTGTGGAGACAGATGTATCCCATTCCCTGTTTGCCAAAAACTTAGAAAGCAAAAAAGATCTATCACAGTATAACAGAACCTAAAGGAAGAGATAAACAGTCTGACAAGCAAGCAGTAACAAAAACACCCATGGTACACAAGGCTAAAGGCTCTTATGGTTCTTGAGACAAAGCATGTAATACCACCATAATATCCTCGTTACATAACTGAAAAGGCAATTTAGGAAGAATGCTAGATAGCAATGGAGAGTCCAAAACCTTTAGATGTTTAAAATAACTAAGAGTAGTTGAAATATTATCTGACCTAAACAGCAGGAAACAAAGCTAAACCAAAGTGAAAACCATGTCAAAACAAGATATGGTGAATGTGTTTCATAAAGTGGGTACAAACTTCTTGTAAGATACACCCCAGACAACTTTAGATGTTAAACCTCAAGGAGTTTGGAAAAGACTTGGTGTAGGATGTGGGATTGAGGATGCCTCAATGAAGATAACAAAAGAGGAAGATGCAGAGGTGGACTCACTTGAAGATACTGTAGAAGAGAAAATCATAGTCAGGCCAACAACCTACAGCTAGCAAAAGTTCATAAGTAGAGGACTGAAACTTAGCCAGAACTCTGAGTAACAGATAAAATGGGTGAAAGACATAAATGTGCAATTCCATTCAATCAGGACTGAATGCAACTACCACCTGAGTCTGAGGATAAAGTACTGGAGACTCCCAAGCTTGTAATTGAGAGTACCAATGCATGGCAAAAGCAATCTTTGGAGACCTGAACTGAGAAAAAATCTAATCAGAAAACCTCACAATGGAGAATCCATTTGGTGAGGTGAAAGAGATGGCTGAAAATGACAATCTGCTAAGAAATTCATCACCCCAGGAAAATACATGCCAGGAGGCTGGTATGATTGGAATAAGTCCTGTAGAGAAAACAAAAACTCCTAAAACACATCTCCGTGAAAGTAAATTGAAGAGTCCACTGTGGAATTGATGAAAAGTCTCATAAAAATATTCCCTTGCAAGAGATATAGACCTTGTAATACTGCCTGTTGGACAGCACGAAGATTTAAGTTATTGATAAAAATGAAGATTCATCTTCCATTCAAATACCCAGGATTACCTAACCTTTAATATGAACACCTCATCCATAAAGGGAAGTATTTGTGAAGAGATAAACTCAGGACAGAGTGGCAGTAGACATTTACACACCCATACACAAAGATATACATACATGCTAATGGTAGAGTTGGTCCAAACCATTCACCACTCAAAAACTAACATGTTGCTCCTGATAAAGAGAAGATCCAGTGGATTGAAGCTCCACATCCATGAGTCACAATAAGCCTATTCAAGGAATATCATGTCTTCTCACCCCAAAAAACAGAGATTTGAGAGAAGAACACACAACCAAAAAAAAACAGAATCATTGCTGTAAGTAAGGGCCTGACTGCCCATTCGACAGCCTGGAGCTGGATGGGGGGTGGCTGAGTCAGGCTTAAGTCATAATAAAAACTTGTACAACCCAGCAAGAAATGTATGGTGCTGATGCTTGACCAAAGGCTAGATCCCTGAACTGTTAAACCTGATCCCTGTATACAAAACATAGCTAAAGGCAAAATGAATTTATCATGAGAATGTGGAGCATTTGATTAAATTTTCTTTAAAATTAAGAAATTAAAACAGATAAAATAATTAAATTTGAATTATAAACTAAATTTTTATACTAATTTTGTCAATATACTTAAAACAGAGTTCTTTAGTTAAATTTTGAAAATAACTAAAACATATGACATGCATTATTTGAGCTAAGAGAGTTAAACTGTGAGTGTAATTACTTTAAACTTAACAAATCTAATTTACTTATAACTATTACCTTTGCTTGAGTAAGTGCAGCTTTCTTTAGTTGCAGCTGAGACTGAAGTAGTTTGATGCCTGATGACCACCCAGCTAATTGACAGTGATAACAAGTTAGCATCACATTTATATAGGAAATAACAGTAAAACAGGCATGCAATGTTTACTAAAAGTTTAATTAATTTTTTTATAATACAATACAATCATAAATAATATTATATAAAGCTTCAGACATATGGGGTTGGTCAATTTGACCAAGCATGTAAACAAATTAACTATTCAGATCCAAGTGAGGCATAAGAATGGTAATACATTTTTTTTAATAGAGTACATATTTATTTTTATATTTATAAATTTAGTTAAAGCACAGTAAAAAATAGCAAAATTTTATTTTCACTCCAATAACAAAATAATAATAATAAAATAGCCATTCTTTCCATTCTCTTCAGTTTTTGTGGTACTCTATACTGGTACATGTCTTTTTACCTGTGTTTGTATTAGACTTTTAAAATGTTTCTCTGTCTAATACTATATAAAAAAGAAAATTGTGGTATCTATATACACACCCAATCGTGTGTAACAAAATAGGATACAGTTTCTTCCGGTTGTTGAGGTACGTATTTGTTAATTAAAATATGCTGAAAATAACATATAGTTCTTCATTTTCAACTCTCTATAGACCAACCTTTCTCCAGCTGCTTTCTGTGTGATCTTATGGTGTGATTAATAAAAAAACAAACCACCTTTCAATAAAAGCCTTCTTACACATGTAATCACATTTACAACAGTGCTTGTTCTTTTTACATTCCTAGCCTGACTTGAGATATGGCCAGTATTAACATTAATACTTGCTAATATCCAAACAAAAACACCTTTAACTGTATTATAACCTGATGATTTATAGCTACAGTACCTTACTCTATTCATCACTCTGTATCAAATCATCATGAACATTTACATATTCAATAAAAAAACAAACAAAAAACAAACTTACTTAAATCAGCTTTCTGTTCTTTTGGACCTTTATCTTTGATATCCAGCCCCAAACCATCATATAGAGACATCTCTTTCAAAACTTAAAAAAAATCAATATTATAAATAACTAAGTAAAAAGTGAATAAAAAGTACAGTCACAAGACAATAGTGTATACTGTGTCTGGTTGTCATCTAACCAGTCATACCAGCATGATGGCAATAAAAATAAACAGTCATATTAAAATTAACAGTAATATGATGAATGCACTTCATATAACAGTTACAAAGTATGATCATAAAATTGTATATTTACTTCTGTAAACATTTTTATTTAAAAACAAAATTACCCTCAGTTTTTTGCCTTAAGTATATTTGTAGCATCCCCATAATCCGATAGCTTTATTGTATTTAGAACTAATCTAAATTTCCTAAGCTGTCCAAATCTTATGAGATATTGGGGTTTCATGACAAAAAATATCATTAACAAAGAGAGAATCCAACTGATGAAACAATGCATTCTAATCCTTATAAACAGAAACATGAGAGTATACTTAACTCGGTATACTTCTGGTGGTAAATACATAGCTTATTCTGACCAAAGTTGTTGTTATTTACTCTGGAGACAGACATGACAAAAAAAAAAAAAGCTGTTTTCCTGTTACAGTTTCTGTTACATATATTCAATATACATGAATATTTTGTGCAGTCTTAACAGCTGTATAGTTTACTATTAAAACTATATCTATGACCCCATGGTGACTACAACAGTGTTATGAACAAAGGTCTTACACCATACACTGTCAGTCACTGATGTCACATGTTAATTGTAAGATATTTTTAAAATCTGAAAGAGAAATCAATCAAAAACTTTTGTCAAACATGTAAATGGACAAACATACATATTAAGACAAATGCAGAATAAACTAATGACATTACAACTACATTTTATTAAAGAAGTTACACATTAAATAATTACTACAAAGGATTCTTCCCTTACTAAACTTTACAAGTGCATGGACATAATTGGGTGTGTAAGTATGTAATAATGTTTTTCTGTGCTGTAACAAATACATGGAATTAAAGAAATCCTCATAAAAGTAAGATTTTTTTTAACCCTTTCGGCACTGAATAATAACTTTTGATGTTTGGCATGGCGCTGAATATATATGTTTGATACTTCAACTAATTACAGTATCGGTACTAAAAGCATGATATCTCGGCAATAACTCAACAAAAGTCCCTGAAATATTCAGTGATTGTTCCCAATACTATATATGTTAAATTCAATACATAAGAATAACAGGAATAAAGGAAGGTCGCCTACTGTGCTGAGCCTTCAACTCCACTGAGGTCACCAACCATGCAAAAGGGTTAATTTTCTTGGAACAGAACTGAAAACATTTCCTGAATTCATCTCCATCATTAATTTGATCTGCCCTTATTGGTTGGTTGGTTTGGTGTTTTATGGCACAAAGCAGCTGCATCTGCAAACATCCAGTAAAAAGTTAAAATTAAAGTAAATTTAGTAAAATTCATAAAAGGAAATTAAGGTAAAACAAAACAAAGTTAAAAAAAACATAAATACAATAAAACCAATGCTTACATCTAGTCTACAACATTAAGAGAAAAACTACAGTAATACAAGTTGTAAGGACTTTCTGTAGCATAATTGCAATTATCATAACTCACCAGGAAGACTAACAGGTAAGTACAAAAACCACCATCATTCACCTGAAGTTGGACTTTTCAGTCCTGGTTCCAAGTTATTTGATGTTATGGCTATTTTCAAAAAGTAATAAAAGTTTTAAAAGACTTGTGGCAAAATTTTAATAATAACTTGCCAGAATGACTAACAGGTAGTTCAAACAGCAGCATTAGTCACCTGAAGTTGGCCTTTCCAGTCCTGATTTTGAGTATTTTGACGTTACGGTCATTTTCTAATTTCAAATCAAACTAAATGGACTGTGATTCTTAAAAGGGAATCACATTAAAAAAGGTCTAATGTATAAATTAAAAAACTTAAACTGACTTTATTACAGTTTTTAAAGGCCTTAGTTACTGACTACAAATGACAAGAACACATTGCATTGTCATTTAAGCTTCCAACTTTATAATACACAGTAAAACTTACTGCAATCCAATATTTTAAAAGCAAATATCATTTGGTCCTGTTATTTCAAGAGTTAAGATATAAAACTAATACAACCACCTTATACTACTCTTTGAAGTATAAATCCAAAGACAGACAGTTGGCTGCACTCTGTCCACAGGTCTAGAGTCTAAAAAACAAGTTATATTAAATACAATCATTTTACTTTCTAATAATAAAAGAAAGTTGGAAAAAAACAAAACTATGTGATTTACTTCAAGTGGTCCCATTCTACATCAATACAAAATTTACATTTAACTTATGGTTGTATCAAAGTAAAAAAGAAGTGTTTTATTTTTAGCTGAATTTATAGAAGCCTTGTTTTCCATGTATTTTATATTTAGTTAGACAGCTGTCTGTGAAACTACATCTTCCTTACACTTTAGCTAAGTTTAACTGAAAAGAGAACTTAAAATTTAGTTCACTGTACAATTTGTTCTCCATGTAATGTTTTTATAAAACAGAGTATTAAATATTAGCCCCAGTTTCATGCAAACACTATTATTCTTATATTTTCTCAGCTCAAGATAATGGTAACTTATAATTAATCTATTGTTTCTTCATATCACTAAGTTTACTTAAATTATTAGACCACTAACACAGATTTTATAAATTATTGCACTGAAACTTAATACCTTCTAGAACAATAATAGAAACAAATTGAATTGTTTGTAATTTCTATTAACTAAGTTAAATAATAAAACCACACAAAGTTAAAATTGTACAAGTAGGTAAGCTAACTGCACCTAAAATTTTTGTCACAAACCTACATAAGCTGTCTGTGCTGTCTTCCTTCATACAACTCCAGACTTTAGTGTTGTAAAGTCTGTAAACTTACCATTGACACAGCAGGGTACTCAACTGAAATTCTATCTTACACAAGTCTCATTACTTACACATGAAAAAGCTAAGAAAGGAGAGTTATCAATGTCTTAATAGTTTCTGTTTGTTTTTTTTCTATATTCTAATTGTGTAACTTATGAGTTCATTAACTAACTTGTCTGAAAAAATATTTGAGCAAGCATTGCCTCCTAGCTACAGCTACAATTGTTCATGTTAGTGTGAACAGTGGTGGTAAGCTTATAGAATCAAATCCTGACAATATTTGAGACTAGCAAATTATAGTTGTGAGATAGAAATTGACGATTTCTTGAAAATAAATAAATAAAAAAAGAGTGTGTTTAAACTTTTTTTTTCCCCAAAGGTAAAAGTGCAGAGACAGCCTTCAAAATAATTCGTCAGTGCTCATATTTTAAGAAAAATGAGGAAAGAAACCCCATAGTCTACTGGTATAAATAATTATGCACAATATTTTTTTATATTGGTTACCAAAATTAACACCAGCCACAAATTTAGAAATGTGAAAATAGTAACACCTTAATTTCAATTAATGCTCCTAATTTGCATTCACAAAATTTTTTTTTCTTTCCTTACAAGATATTTGTAGTTTTTTTCAACTAAATTATTTATAATTACAACATTTTATCAATAGATGTATGATACAAATGCAACCACTTATTTGTATACGTGTAAACAGGCTACTTGATTAATTACAGATTACAGTACACTGTACATCAGAAATAACAGTAACTAATACAATAATTTATAATGTTAATTAAATCTGAAAATGCTGTGACAATTTTCATTGGAAAATGGTGTCAAAAGGCAATTTTCACAGAACAAATTGGTGGCAGCACAGCAAAACATTGCACAAACCACAAGATATTTATCTGATTTTATATGCTTGTTATGCTATATGGTAGTATGAATATTTTTTGGTGATAAACTTATTAACGTACTGAACAAGACAATGTGAATCAAGCCATACTTTTTTAGTCTTATTCCCTTCTATTTAATATTTCCTTATTTTTAAATGCTTTGCTGGTATCTCATTTCCATACATGCCTGTCAAACTATCCCAAAGCCAATTACATACATCTCCATTGTACATCATCCTAGAACATTCCCAAAACTGTATCAGAAATCATTATACTATCATAGTATAGCTGTGATAGCCAAAAATGAGTAATACTTTTGAAGTTATCAAATCATGATTATACAAATTATACAATATTATTCTTTTCTAATATTTAATTTTAAGCAAAATATATAAGCGTTTTGTTGTGGTCTACAATATTACAAATACAACAATATTCCAGTAGTATATTATTAATATTAAAAATACACCATCATCCATTTCAGAAACACATATTTTGCTTTTATATTTGAATGCAAATTAACATTTAAATAGGATTAACAAATAAAAAATGAATTTGAGGTAAGCCGTTACTACCTGAACATATTAATTTAATAACATAAAATTATACAAATCCAAAAATAAACAATTATCTGGACTTTCAGCTTGACCAACACCTTTAAATGTAATTATTGACGTTAGGCCTAGAAGTGTGAATACGAGAAGAACTAAAACAGCAACATTTAACAAGATATACGAGCGCTTGAGGACTTTCAATAAACTATCAATTGTTAATGTTATAAATTACTTAACTACTTCGTTATCAGCACCGTTCTCGTTATTATATAAAGTAAACAAAACTTACAAAAGTTTTCGTTTCCACCAATTCCACACACGTGATAAATATACTTTGTATATCAAACCGAAGTTGCCGACAAGTTCACATCCGATAATCTAGCTAATATTATACATATATCTAACTTGTTAATAAAATAATAAAGTTAGTGTGAAAATCAGAAATACGACAAAAGCTGACATCATTGTTACTTGCTTAATTCAACTTATTCAAAGTTTTTTATTAATGGGCCAAAATCTCTCAGTATTAAATGAGAATACAAAGCACAAAGACAATTAAATACTAATATATTTATATAAAGATACGATACCGTCCAAATGTATAAGCCTAATTTATAAACATACAAGTATTCACGAAATGTTTAAAGAAAGTGATTTTTGGTTGACGTTTTATTTACACAATGGTGCAGTAATATACTTTAAAAAGCTGGTTTGGTAATTTAACCAGTTTTCTTTTTTTTTTTTGAATTTCGCGCAAAGCTACACGAGGGCTATCTGTGCTAGCTGTCCTTAATTTAGCAGTGTAAGACAAGAGGGAAGATAGTTATCACCACCTACCGCCGACTCGTGAGGTACTCTTTTACCAACGAATAGTGGGATTGACCATCACATTATAACACATCTACAACTGAAAGAGTGAGCATGTTTGGTGTGACGGGGATTTGAACTCAAGACCTTCGGATGACAAGTTAAGTGCCTTAACCATCTGGCCATGTCGGGTGGTAATTTAACTTAATAATATTCCTCTAACTTTAATTACTGTGCTATGCAGGTATGTTGTTTATTATGAAAATATTACCAGAAAATCGTTGACATTCTATTTTCCTAGTTGTTTTGTTATATGTATAGTTAGTATTAGTAATTAGTGTCTATTCTGTCCAAGAGAATATTGCATTAACATAGAACACTCACGCAGAAATTATTATTTATGTAATATACTTTTCTATCCGAGTTGGTCGTTGACTAATTGACAAAAAGTAACATCCGACAATGGTATTAAAAAACAACGGTCACAAAGTGATGCTGTCGACTGGGCATGTAAAGAAAGCGAATTTATCAATTGAACTTAGATGTGGTTTCTTGGTTCAGTTTTAATGGGAAAACATAAACATTTACACCAAAAACACTGTATTTAGCTATACAGAGATCGATTACAATCGAAAGAAAGTTGTGCACAACTTAGTACAAATGACTGTCTTTTATTCTACACAAACACTTACACTATCTTTTCTTTTGGTCAAATAATAAAGACTGTTTTCATTCGAAGCATCTTTGTACAATCTTATTATTTTACACACCCTAGGGAGATTTTGTTATGAGTTACTCTAAAAGAATTATTCTCCCTGTTTTGTGAACAAATCTGAAGTTATTATGGAAGCCATCTACCTGATACTTTTTGCGAAACTAGTAGTTTTTACTTGAAAATACCCACGTTAACAGGAAGAAGATATTTTAGTGCTGCACCATCAGAAATTATGACAGACTTTCTGAAATGACCATGTTCTCATAGCCCTTGTTTAATCTCTTGAATGTATTGAATCTAAAGGAATACAATCGGCATTTTCCCGATGTATGTAAAAGTAATATCGAAAAGAGGCAGTTGTGAGAAGAGATGTCGAGTCTATAAAAAGTCATCTTTTGGATGTAGGACGTTTGCCAATGTTGCAAAGATCCATGACATAACTCAAACGTACTTACTTGCAACTAAAGCACCAAGACCACTCAAGCAATTGATACCAGAGATGTAGATGTCTTAAAACTGATGTGATTTCTAATACTAGAAATTACATAACTTGCTCATAGAATCTCAAGACATCTTCTCCAGTTGGCTTTAAGAAACAAGATTGATAAATAAATCATCTTAAAAGACTGGTGCTGGAGCTGCAGTCCAATATACCAGTTATCCATATGATTTATACTTGCAAAGTAGACTATGTCTTTCAAAGAGATAGAAGCTATGAAGAACAAGGAGTGATAGAACAGAATAGTAGTTCATGAGCATTACTGTGGTTATTAGAAACGTAAGTACACAAATCAAGTAGAGAGAAGACAGCCCTTGTTGCAGGAAATGTATTACGAGGGCTGTTCAAAAAATACGCGGACTGACGTCATAAAACAAAATGTACTTTATTTAGAAGTTACAGGTCTGGGACCCCTTCAAAGTACTCTCCTCCCCAACGCACACACTTATCCCAACGGTGTTTTCACTTGTTGAAACAGTCCTGGTACGCTTCTTTTGTAATGTCCTCCAGCTCCTTCGTCGCATTTGCCTTAATCTCGGGAATCGTCTCAAATCTTCTTCCTTTCAAGGGTCTTTTGAGTTTGGGGAACAAAAAAAATCGTAAGAAGCAAGGTCAGGTGAGTAGGGGGGGTGGGGAAGAACAGTGATCGAGTGTTTGGTCAAAAACTCACGAGTTCTGAGGGCTGAATTTCGCAGCAACGCAGTGCATCTTCAATTTTTCGGTCAAAATCTCGTAACAAGATCCAACTGATATCCCACACTCTTCAGCAAGCTCCCTGACAGTCAGACGTCGATTTGCCCGCACCAAGGTGTTGATTTTGTCGACGTGTGGGTCGTCAGTTGACGTGGAAGGACGTCCATCTGTCGACCATCCTTAAAACGTTCATGCCACTTGAAACATGCCGTACGCTTCATAGCAACATCATCGTAAGCCGTGTTAAGCATAGCAGAAGTTTCAGTCGCAGATTTTCCAAGTTTAACACAAAATTTCACAGCAAGTCGTTGCTCCTTCAGGTCATTCATTCTGAAATCCGCCAAACGAAAAAAATCGCACTTCACTTAAAACCGCGTAGCTAATACACAAATGAAGATATCTGCAATCGGGAAATGGCGTCGTAATCAGCTGATCTGTGCGAACCTAGCGACACCAAGCGGATTCCCCTGGAACCAACTGGAGCCGCGCAATTCAAACAGTCCTCGTATTTTTTGAACAGCCCTCGTATGTCGATTTGTTTGTTATATTTTGTATTATGTAATGTACCTGATACATTTTAATGTTAATTGGAGTGTGCTCTTTCTGAACTACCACATAACATCATAATCATATACTTGAATGAAATAATCACACATGAAGAGACCTTTGATAATGCTTATTAAGGACTAAGAAAAGTCCAGAGATAGTTTACTATGGCAAGGCAATGAATGCCAGAGAAAGAATTTACTGTTCAACTCCAATATTGTTAATATTATGCAAGCTCTAAGTCATTTTTATAATTTCTTATATTGTCAAAATATTACACTTTAGATATTTAATTCAGCATTGAAGTAGATGCTAAAATTTTGCAACGTAGAAGGCCAGATAGTAAAAGAGCTCCAAAAACTCCCAGAGTACAACTTTAACATTGTGTAACAACCTGGATGGAAGTGCTGACTCAGCTATTATCTCGGAAATCATACACTGCTGAGAAATATAAACATTACGAAAAGAGGAAAGCACAAGAGAGTAGAGGTTATCATCTTAAAGTACAGCAGAATAATATAGAAGGTGTGACATTTACAAGTGAGGATTAAGATCTAGAGTAGTCAAAGAATAGTCAAGAATATAGCCAAAAAATTCTAATGGCAAATAATTGTTTTATTAAACCCAAATGTACTGAACACAGTGGGACTCAATGTACTACCCAAAAGAGCTTATTATGTCGGAAATTGTTATTACTGTCCACTATCATCTATTACAGTTGGCGATGTAATAATCTTTACATTCTTCAGAACTCTGTGTTCTCTACAACTTTCAATGGTTGGATTATTAGGTGGTATAAAGAATAACGAATTTGTAAGAAAATGTTTTTGTTGAGCTGGGTGTAAGAAGATTGGCAGAGAAACGATAAAAAGTGTTTATTGTCATTGCATGGAATGGATATTGAATTATTTTCTCCAAATAAATAAAAAAATCAGTTAACGAATGTTTGTGTATTTGTTTATTTTTTTTAAGGAAAAATTCCTTTGGGATGTCTTTATCGCTGGCAAAAGAATAACATTACAACAATAAACATGAAGCTCAATACATCATTCGATTCTTGGAGCTACACCAGTTGAGAATAATTCCATCTCTGACCAATAACTACGGACAAAACTAAATAAAGAAAATAACAGCCTATATTTTTGTAAGTGTGAACTGAACATTATATAAATAAAGATTAACTATGGCGAGTAAAATACAACAAAAAATATTATACATATAACCTTTTTTTTTTCGTATTATATGCTGTAGATTTGCCCACCAGGAATTGCTATTTCCAGCAGATGATGTTAAAAATATTTTGAGGAGGAAAAACGAATTTTTACCTTTGGTGATTTATGTTTTTAATTTAATGTTATTTATTGCGTTAATATGTGTTAAATATAAGTTTAAAATATTTTGGTCTATTATATCAGGAAGCAAACTGTTTGATTTTGAGCGTAGAATACAGCACATGTAAGTAACCTTTCCAATGTTACCCAGGTTATCTTATTATTCTAATACTATTAATTTAATGATTTATACTATAAATCACGGTAATAAGTCGTCATGCTACTGCTTGTTTTATGGGCTACACATTATTTTTAACTTAGTGTTATGAAAGTGAGGACTGACATTGGAGTATCAACCATGGAGTAGCTTGTCAGTTCGTGCGTTATTACTAATATTAGTTACTGCATGTGTTATTACTACTGCCAGTACTAATAGTAATACTGTGCGTGTTATTACCAAATTTTAGGTTAGTCTTGTTAAGATGCTTAGTTACTACTAAATTTTTGTAAGCAAAACTTTATTTGGATATTTCTAATGTAGACAACAGTTGCTAGCTAATGGTTATATGATGATTGATATGTTGTTTTATCTTTCATTATTATATAAAATGTTCCACTTTATTTTTGATTAATGAAACAGACCAAACTATCAGGGCATTTCATGATAACAATTGCTAGCTGTGATTAGAGGCAACATTCAGTAAAGGATATAAATCGCCATACAGTTTTGATAACATTTATTAGAAAGTACTACCAATGATTAATACAACAGGTGCTCTTACCTGGTAAAAACGTTAAACTGTTGGTAGTATTTTGTTAGTCAGGATGATAAACACTCATAAGTGAATAAGTGTAGCATTTTTGAGGTTAAATTAGCGATTGAAGATTAGCTATATAATAAAATAAAATACTTTTTTTAACATAGTGTTTATCTTTTTATATAGTAATCTGTAATTACACAAGTACAAATTTAACAAAAGAGCTATTTTTGAAAAAATTGTCATGATGAATAACATTGATGTACACAGATAAGACTTGGTGGCATCACTAAGATGCAAATGCTAAGGAAACTTATTATCACACTGTCACATAATATCTACTATATTTAAGTTGACATTTTGATTTAGTGTCATGATAAAAAAGAAAGTAAACTAAAAAATATTAAATCCTGATCTCTGAAATGATTATTCAACATTCTTCAATGTTGCATCTTCTGCCACTTTTGACAGAAAATTATTCCATTGGCTAACCACTCTATTAGAAAAGTAACAAAGTTTTAATTGGAATGTTAATAACAAACATTTGCTGACTACAAATACAGTGCAACAAGTTTGTTTTCATTGACATTCAGTTTTAAATAATTTTTTACTTTAGACTTGGATTGTCAATTTCAATGGTAGAATGTTCTGGCTGGAAAATAGGCATTATTGATAATTGTAAACTATGAAGCCAAATTCACACCTATTTTTTGAATAATTATCTCTCCAAAAGATTTGTGAATGTGGAAGTGATTTGCTTGTTGATGTGATGTTTGTGTATGGTTTATTGGTTCAATTTTTTGTATTTAAATGCATGTAGTAAGGTGGAAAACTCGGACATAATTTCAGTTAATGTTTTAGGACAACAAGAGACCCATTGGCCCATGTAGGCTACTCCATTCTCTGAACCAAACTAAACTATTAAATAAATAAACACCTCAAAGCCAACTCTTATAACTAATATAGTTATTAAGGCAGTGTTGAAGGAGTTGAAGAGGTTAATGGATGAGTAGTTACAGAGCTGGGTTCTTCCAACATCTTAAGGGAAGCAAAATATTAGGATGGGAGTATAGGGCATTAGAGGGATAATACAAGAAGACTCATATTTTATGATCATGAAATGGTTGTGTTATTAAATTTTACTTTGAAAGTTTTTACTTACAAAAGTTTAAGCAGTATTCTTTGTTATAAGTAGCAAATGTACAATGTTTCAACAAGTTTTTGTCATCTGATAACAGAAGTTTGTCAAAATGTACATTTGTTACTTGTAATACATTTTCTTTCATTACCTATTTGAGCCATCTCCAAGATGTATTTTCTGTAAGTGGGCACCTCTTCATCAAATTAAGCCATTTCTTCATCCTGACCAGTTCCTAGATGGAAACAAGATGCTCACAATAATTTTAAGCTCAAGAAAAAAAATTAGAAGGCTTAAAGAATAATTAAGCTTTTAGGTCAAATGATAGGCTGATGATGTTAAGATTTTGGGGGTTGCTAGTTATGAGAATGCTGCTTTTGCTTTACAAAAGGATTTGAATTGTTTAATATGTTTGGTGAATAAGTTATAGATGACATTTAATTGTATTAAATGGCTGGTAATGAATGTAGGATATCAACATTTGAGTTATGAGTATAGTTTTGGTGGGAATAACCTTAATTGCCTTATGGGAGAAAGGGATTTTAATGTTCTTGTGGTTCAGTCTCTTTAGCCATCCAAGCAATGCACTATTGCTAAGTGGTAGTTATTAATATAAGTATGCTCTTCTCACAACTAGCTTTCCTGATTCAGTGCTGCCCTCTATAAGCAAACTTTTTTCTCACCACTAGTCTGAAGGCTCCAATCTAATCGCTTGTGTTTGCACATAATATTACTGCATTGTTGCAAGTAAACAAGTATGCCACAACCATCCTCTAGTAAGAGTGTGGCACCACCTTCTAACACAGGTGGCTTCCTCTATACTTATTTTTCAATCATCACTTCTTGATTTGGTACTTGTGTTGAGATATCTTTTTTCCTTTTCTGAGATTTCTTAATATTAATGCTTGGTTGAAGTGTTTACAAAACCAACTGTTGTGAACTTTTTTTTTTTCAAACAGTTCTGCCTCTGCAGACTTTATGCATCTTATTATCCTGAACACGAAGTGCATAGAGATTAGTCATCTCCATGATGTCTAGTAAAGGCTAGGGTATTCCATCATTCTATCTGTTCTTTGTTCTTATTTTCCTATCATTTTTATTTGCAACTTCCTTTTCAACACAATGTCAGTTCCATTGTGTTTGTTGTGATGTTTCTTTTATATAGGTTTCTGTAGGTGCTCATCTGTCACCATTTGAGCTCTTGTGGTCACACTTTTCCATTTTCTCAGGGGTTTTACTACTTTTTTTTTCTCATGGACTTACTCTCCTCTTCCCTTACCCTCCTCTTTTCAACCCTGTTTTTTTTGTTCTCACCTTCTGCTCTTATTTTCCACAAACTCTTTGGGACAGTGTTCATCACCATTTCTACTAATTTCTCACTCCCAGTCAACACCTTATTTACTGAGGAGGTGTTTTTCAACTTGTTCTCAGGTGAGATCAGCCTTCTTTCATTTGCCTGTGTGCATTAATCTTGCTGTCATGTGGATTTGCACCTATTCTACTCATTCTGTGTTTGATGTTTTGTGATTATGGCTTCAGGTGAACTTTATATTCTTTATAGTCACCTGTATGTATGTCACAGGTAATACTTTGACTTCAATAAATGTCTTCTGTATCTTCCCTCATTCTAATATTTGTATGGGTGGCTGGATTGATCTCCTAATCCATTACCTCCACCCATTCTGGACCTACAACTCTTCACCTACACTTCCCTCTCTTGTTGGAGATCATCCCTGATAATGTATTTTGTGTTTGGCACTTGGATTCATGATGAGTTTTTTTCTTCATATCCACATGCTTGAACTTCTGGTACACTGTTGGACATGATGCTCCTAGTGAATTGTTTGTTTGTATTTCATTCCAACAACTATTTTGTTTTTATAATTTCACCACCATCATGTAATCATTCTTGGGCCAATTTTTAATGGGTAGTTTCCTCGCTTGCCATGTATTGGGTAGTGTGACTGGGTTGTGGACCATCTCCAATTACCAAATTGTGTTTTGCCCACAGTATATAGCTTCTTTCTCTGTTTTCATTGGGGGTTCTCTCTCTATCTAGAGGACTCTACTGATCATCGTCCAGCCAACCCTCTCACTTTCATGCTTCTTCTCTTCTCCTGAGGATTCTGGTGGTTGAAGGGTCCAACCCTAACACACCACTTTGGCCTTGAATTCCTGTAGATGGGCAGCCTTTGTCCACTTGGGCTAGGGTCACCCAAGTACCAGTGTTGGATGTTTTCAACAGGTGCTGCAAACATTGTATCTGATGCTGGTGTTTGGGTATAGTGTTCATGAAACCCTAGCATTGTAATGCATCCCCTCATAGGGTTCCTTGGTGGGTGAGGTCAGGGGTGCATAAACATTCTTTTTTTTATTATGGATCCTCCAAATAAAAACTTAAATAAAATAGTGAAAAAAACAGTCCATAGGTAAATAACCACATCTTGAAGGTTTAGAGCAGTAATCTTCAACACCTGTAACACCTGTTGTACCTCATTTTCTTATCCTACACTCTCTTTCAGACAAACCTTTAGGGCAAATGTCTCCCTTTTTCATTCAGAAGGGACTAGAGGGATTTGCTGGCTCTCCAAAGTCAGTAAAGAAACTTCAATCTGGTGACATATTGGTGGAAACATTCACATCTCAACACAGTGAACTCTTGCATTCCAAGGCAATTGGGTGGGGATATACCTATTGAGGTTACACCTCATGCTACTTTGAATTTGTTGAGAGGGATTTGAAGAATATCCCTGAGTCAGAGATTCTTGCTGGTTTCTCCACTCAAAGAGTTTCTGTAGTGAGGCTATCTCCACTCACAAAGATGGAATTACAATGCCGACCAATATCCTCATTCTGGCATTTACATCACCATGTCTACCTGCCACAATCATGGCAGGTTATCTTAGTTGCAGAGTATGGCCATACATTTTGAACCCTCTCCGATATTTCCACTGTCAGTGGTTTGGTCATTTAAAGACGTCGTGTCATGGTTCCTTGATGTGTGCTCATTACGGTGGCAAGGACCATGATGCCTATGAGTGTAATGGACCCTCATTGCATCAATTGCAATGGCTCTCACCTGTCCTACTTTTGTTCTTGCCATAAATTGTTGGAAGAAAAAAAGGTGCAGTGTTTGAAACTGATTCATAACACTACTTATCCTGAGGCTCAAAAGTTGCTGTCCACCACTGTGCCTTCAAAAGAATTGTTCTCAAAACAAATGAAAAGCCTTTTGATCTCCATGTTAAAAAAGTTGATGAATCAATGTCAACACCAATTTCTGTCTATTAATCTGTCTACTGCTATTAATCTCTCAATTTGCTTCCCTCTACTATTCTCCCACTTTTCATGGAGGGTTGACAATCACCCATGAGGCAGTGATCATTTTCCTATAATTTTGAGAGAGATTGGCCTTGGTCAATGCCACCCGACCACATGCCCTGGTAGAAGCTGGATCAAGCAAACTGGCCCTCTTTCATTGCTGTTGCAGAACTTGATCCTGCCATCATCTGTTAGCCATCAATAGATGACTGTGTGGCAGCAGTAACTTACTGTATTATACAAGCAGCTGCTCATAGCATTCCTAAAACCTTGACACGTTTTCCACTATATCCTTGTTTATGGTGGATTCCTGCCTGCCACATGGCATGGAAGGCTCAAAAAGAGGCTTGGGATACTTTCTGTAGATATTCCACACTCTTGAACTGCATCGCTTTCCAGCAGGCTCAAGCACATGCTCGGTGGGTAAGTTGTCAAAACTAGAAGGATTCTTGGATTAAGTTCACAACCAGCATCTCTTCTACCATCAGTTCCAAAGTCATATAGGACAAGATTTGAAATGTCAGTGGGCAATACAGTTCTATCCCTCTCTTGGTCTTGCTCTCTGATGGCCAGGAAGTAGGTGATACCTGTAGCACTGCCAGTATTCTAGGTGAAAGGTTTTGCTGGGTATCTAGCACTTCTGCTACATCCTCCACCTTCTTAGCCATCAAAACTCAGGTAGAGCAATCACCTCTTTCCATTTGAGCTGATTGTCTTTACAACTACAATCGTCCCTTTACACTGGTGGAACTCAAATTGGCCCTTTGTCGGTCTGTTACATCAGTTGGATCTGATGATGTACACTATGAAATGCTGTGCCATCTATCTCCTGCTTCTCTTGCTATTCTTCTGATTATTTTTAACTGGATCTGACAGGAAAATGATTTTCCTGATGCCTGGTGCCAGGCTATTATCCTACATTTCTCTAAGCCTGGAAGGATTTCAAGATTCCTTCAAACTACCTTCCAGTTGCTTTAATGAGCTGTTTCTGTAAGACCTTAGAGAAGATGGTTAATGCTCGTTTTGTTTAGCTCCTCGAATCAGACAACTTCCTCTCACCCACCCAGTGTGGGTTCTGATGACAGCACTTCACTATGAACCACCTGATTCAATTTGAAACATCAATCAGAGAAACCTTTCTCAGATGACGACATCTTGTATCAATATTCTTTGACATTGAGAAGGCTTATGATACAACGTGGAGGTATGGCATTTTGCAAGACCTCCATATATGTGGGTTACATGGCCATTTGCCCACTTTTACTGAACATTTTTTAATGGACAGGAAATTCCAAGTTAATGTGGGTTTGACACTTTCCCATTCTTTTCTATAGGAACTTGGAGACTGTGTAAAGATTAATGCCATCACTGAACAACTTTCTCTTACTGTTACAAACGGACTCTATGTTGATGACTTTCATATCTCATGTCAGTTGTCGAACATAAGGCATATTGAGCGGTAGCTACAGACTGTCTTCATTCGTTTATCAAAATGAACCACAGCAAAGTTCTTGGGGCTTATCTTTGATTGTAAGCTGACCTTTATGCCACACATCAATCAGCTACAGGTCAAATGTACAAGAGTGCTAAACATCCTCTGTGTTCCCTCTTCCACCACTTGAGGAGTGGATTGATGTTCTATGCTAAAGATATATTGTGCTCTTATTTGATCAAAACTAGACTGTGGGTCACTGGTCTATGGCAATGCCAGGACCTCGGCCTTGAAGATACTGGACTCCATTCATCATCAGGGACTTTGGCTCTGCACCTGGGCTTTCCATGCTTTCCCAGTCCAAAGCTTATACATAGTCTCATGAACCTCTTGTACACCTCTGCCATTTGCAACTGTCTTTTCTGTATTCTTTGAAACTGTGATCCTTATCACAGCATCTCACCTGGTGTTGTGTTTACCTTCCTCAGTGAGCCATGCTTTTTCAAAACAGATGATCTGTCATTGTTCATTTTGGCCTTTGTATTCAGTTGCAGTTGGATGGATTGGGTCTGTCCTTGGATAACATTGCTGTATCCACTGGTCAGCCCATCCCACCATGGCTTCTTACAGCTCCCAAATGTGACCTATCTTTAAGTCATCTGAGAAAAGCAGATACTCCTGATTGAAAGTACTGTCTGTTATTTGCTGAACATCTTTTGAACCATCCTTCCATTCCTATTTATTTAGATGGTTCAAATTCAGGCTACTGTGTAGGCTCTGCCACAGTTTGTTGTGATTTGGTGGTTGCATGCAGAATCCCCTCTACAGCTTCTGCATTCAGAGCTGAACTGTACACCATTTCTCTTGCCCTGGGTCACATAGAAGCTGAGCAGTACTCAAACTGCACTATTTGTATTGACTCACTTAGTTCTCTACTGATCCTGGAATCACTCCATGTTTGTTCACACCCTGTTTTCTCTGATATGTAAAACCGACTGGTCCATTTCTCTTTAACATCTACTTCTATCCAGTTTTTCTGGATACTGGGCCATGTTGGTATTTGTGGGAATGAGCTCGCCCACACCCCAGCTAAAATAGTCTGCTATGGCACTCTCACTGCTGTGTCTGTTCTACACATGGAGTATAGTCCTGTATTCAAGGCTTGGCTCCATGCCAGTTGGCAGTTGACTGGAAGTGAGCAATGTGAAAACAAGCTTTTCCAAATAAAACTCTACATTGAACTTTGAGCATCTTGTTTCCTTAAGGATCAGAAAGAGGAAATTGTTCTAACTAGACTACTATATATATTGAACTTTGACTGTCTTGTTTCCTTAAGGATCAGAAAGAGGAAATTGTTCTAACTAGACTACGCATTGGTCACAGTTTTTTAACTCATTGTTTTCTTTTATTTGGAACTGATGCACCAATGTGTTGTCTATGTAACACTCATGTCACAGTAAGCCACATTTTATTGTCTTGCCATTGTTATGAGTCATAACAATGGCACCATTTTAAATATGTTCTGTCCCAAGGTTTGTCCATAACATTAGACAGTGTTATTGGTGATGGTGACACTCTCCACCTTGGAAATATTTTTAGTTTTTTAAAGGTCATTAATCTTTTTAATGCTATTTAAGTTTTTTCATTTATACATTAGACTTTTTTTAATGTGATTCTCTTTTAAGAATCAAAGTACATCTAGTTCGATTTGAAATTAGAAAATGGCTGTAACATCAAAATACTCAAAATCAGGACTGGAAAGACCAACTTCAGGTGACTAATGCTGCTGTTTTAACTACCCGTTAGTCATCCTGGTGAGTTATAATTAAAATTTTGCTACAAGTCTTTTAAAACCTTTATTACTTTCTGAAAATGGTCATAACACCAAATAATTCAGAACCAGGACTGGAAAGGCCAACTTCAGGTGACTGATGGTGGTTTTTTAACTTACCTGTTAGTCTTCTTGGTGAGTTATGATAATTGCAATTATGCTACAGAAAGTCCTTTACAACTTGTATTACTGTAGTTTTTCCCTTACTGCTGTAGACTTGATGTAAACATTGCTTTTAATGCTATTTATGTTTTTTAAAAACTTGTTTTGTTTTACCTTAATTTCCTTTTATGGATTTTACTAAATTTACTTCAATTTTAACTTTTTACTGGATGTTTGGCACAGATAGCCTAGCTGCTTTGTGCCATAAAACACCAAACCAACCAACCAGCCAACCAACATTTTAGTCCCTTGCAGGATCCTGCTCAGTGGTGAGTGTTGTAAATAAAGTTTTTCATCAACATTAAAGTGCCTTTTTTCCTTTTTGTTTATTCAGTTCTACCTATGGGACCCTTGAAAATCTCATTGGGACTTTAAAAATTCTTGAAAGTCTGGGACACATTACTGTGGGACCCAAGTGAGAAATCTCTGTGGTGTATTTGTATCAATGTCTGTTTCTATCTCAGTATTTTTTTGGTATTTGCAATTCATGGTGTGTATATATATATATATTATATGATTTTTAAAAAATATATTTCTACATTTTTGAACCACAAATGTTTACTTTCAGTTGTTATTCAGTATTTTTTTCATGGAAGCTAATTTTTTAAACCTGATTTTGTTGGTTGTTTTTATTTTTTTGTTTAATTTACTTTCATTTTTCTTTTTGGTAATGATATCATATTTTTGGCACTTGTGTTTTTTATGTTTTGGGAAGTGAACTTGTTTCTATAAACAATTTTTTGTTGTATTTTTGTGTGTTAGGAATTGATTGAGAATATTAATTCGAGTTGGGCAATTAACACAACCAGTATGATTGATTACATATGAAAATCAATCACTTAAATTTGTATAATGTAAAATTGTTTAATAATAATTGATTGCCTCACAATTAATCAACTTATTGGAATTACTAATTATGATTATTCTAATTACCCAAGTAATAATAATGTAGCTATGATGCATTTTTTATTTTATTTTTATTTAACAACTGTTTTTAGTCTAATCAGAGTTACTATTCATGAAAATATTCAACTAATTGAAATTAATGTTTCTGGTTATTAGTTGTTTATTGTTTCAATTATACAAGTAATTTATGTTTTTATTACAGTTTCTTGTTATTTTTTGGTTAGTTCAACAGGTTTGGTTCATATTGCCACTATACATACATGTAAACAACTTTTGATTGTGATTGTGAGGCTGTGACCCAGTGTCCTTCAGTTACATAACTAACCACACTGATACCTGTTATTCATGTTTACTTAGATTGAATTGAATAATAGTATAAGTTTAATTCAATATATTACTTATTTATTATATCCTGCAAAGGAAACCAGTGCTATTTAAGGTAAGATTGCTTTAACAAAAATGTTAGGGTAGGTTTATATTCATTATTCTTTATTTTCTCAAAATGTTGATTGTTGAATTGCTTCTTTATGTAATTGTGTTTGTCAGAATTTACTAAACATGGAAAAACAACAGTCTAGTAACATTTAGCACTATGTTAAGTTGTTAGGCTTTTTACATGAACAGGCTTCCCATTTAATTTTCTAGCTTTGGCTATCATCACATTTCATTTAACAGTTACCTAATACAATTGTGCCTGAAAACTTCTATCACATTAAATGAAGGATAGTTAAAAAATGTTAAAATAAAACTAAAATAAGCTATGAAGAGCAGGATTAACCGTTTTGAGAATAATTGATCAACAAGTCTGGTGATTAATTGATTAGCAAATTCCTTTAATCATACAAATTTAGTTTTAACAGATGTAAATCGTTTTGTGATTTAATGTATGTTATTTGGCATATTTGTGTATCATCTGTGTTTCTGTTTTACCTCCTTAAGTAGTACCAAGATTTTTAAACATTTTTTTTTGGTAGAGTTTGTGTACCCTTTCCCATGTTTGTGCTGTGTTCCTGGCTTGTATAAGTAAATTCTGTGGATTTTTGTGAATATTTTGTATTTGGTTGTTAATGATATTTATTATGTTTTCAATAATTTTTTCTCATTTGTGGATTTTTGGTGTTTTTTTTATCTTTCATATCAGGACAGAATAAAGTCTTTTGTATTTCTCACTTATTTTGTTTATAATTGGCTCGGCATGGCCAAGCGTGTTAAGGCGTGCAACTTGTAATCTGAGGGTCGCAGGTTCTCATCCCCATCGCACTAAACATGCTTGCCCTTTCAGCCATGGGGACATTATAATGTGATGGTCAATCCCACTATTCGTTGGTAAAAGAGTAGCCCAAGAGTTGGCGGTAGGTGGTGATGACTAGCTGCCTTCCCTCTAGTCCTACACTGCTAAATTAGGGACGGCTAGTGCAGATAGCCCTCGAGTAGCTTTGTGTGAAATTCAAAACAAACAAACAAATTGTTTATAATTTTTCTTAGTTTTCTAATTACTCTCCCCCACCTTTCACTAATAATATTTTTCTGCACTTCCCTCTTGCAAAAAATATAGTCTTTTCAGGTACTTTAGTCCTGTTTTTGAAATAGATTTGTTTAATCTATATCTTGTACCAGCTGGCTTGTCATGTCATAATGTGATTTTTATCTGGTAAAAGTTATTTGTAGTGGTAGTACTGTAATTATTGTAGCTCATTTATATACAAAGTGCTATTGATATTCCTCAGATGTAGATCTTAAAAGGTTACCATATCCAGAGCAGAAAAATGCTGGATTATGTGTTTGCAGCAACTGGAAAGGCATCAGGAAAAAGGTATGCTTGAAAGCTTAATTTTGAACATATTTCCATAGTTACATTAATAAATTGCTATTTGTGGTTATTTATATCTTGCATTACTCTTCTAGGCATTTTCATATTGTATTGTGTGGATAACAACTTACTCATATTGTGTGTAGTGGAAATAATGTGTATTAAATTAGAATTTTTAGTAATACATGTATTATAAATATGTATACACACAGCCATATATATGAAAATAATGCCCATTCATTAGTGTTTGTAGTCTCTGTGGTAAGCATGCTTGTTGTTACATATGGACAGATACCTGGAGCAGCAGGTTTGTGAATATACAGTGTGAATAACAGTGCCACATAAATTTTTGCCTATGGAGCTATCACTGACCCCATTGACAAGATACTGAACAAAGCCACATTTGAAAAGTTGGACCGTATGTTTTTATAACAGGTGTGTTCAGCTAATCAAATATAAAACATGTGCCAGAACCAGAAAGAAACTACAAACGTGACAAACAAGCATTGGAAAATAATAACTTAAAAGCATTACCTAGTAATGATAGTGTTCTGTATAGCATATAGTATTTGAGCTGAAGGACGTGATTGAAAAAAAAAAAGCTTTCTTTCTAGCTAATGCTTGGCAATTGAATTATAAAGTGTTTTAAGCTTAATATAAATTATTGTATTTTAATTAATTTTAACAAAAGAGCAGAGAAACTCATTGAAACCATATTATGTGTGCTGAAAATTTAAATCTGTATGTACTTTTCTTATTTAATTTTGAGAGAAATTGAGTTGTTGAAGAAAAACAAGTTAGGCTGGATGTTATCTGACATATCTTGAACTGAGAAGTAAAAATGTATATATATGTATGAAGAACATTTGAAATTATGGTCATTCACTTCTTCTATACAACAAGAGTATTGCTTTATATATTATAGTGTACTTTATAATATAGATGTATTAACACTCCTACGAAAAGACGTTTCTAGTCCTGATTTCTCCAAGCCCGTTCCCCTGGCTGTGGTTTCGCTAGATAGTAGATAGGGACAGTGGGAACCTCGTTAATCCATTCATTAATGGGTTTAAATGGCAATTTCATTTAAATACAAAATTATTAGCCTAATATTAATAATCTTTCAAGTTGCTCTGGGGCCTACTAGGCCCCAATTTTCGTAGGAGTGTTAAATAAAATTAGCTCCATGTCACCATAATACTTATCCCGTTAGCTCTAATCAAGTATCTCAAAATATTATACCTTCTAGAATACTGCATATGTTAATGTATTGAGAGAAAAATGAGATGTTCAAACTATACATCCTTTTATTATTATTATTTTTTAATAGAAACACTTAACTATTAGTTTTAGTATATGTGTGTATGTATATATATACAGAAAACTGTGCATATTTAAAAATGCAACATATTTTGTTTAATTTTACTGTGTTTTGTTTTGGGTTAAAAATTATGGTTGTAATTAATCAGAGGTTGGGATTTGCTGTTTCTAATGGTATCCTTCCTCAGGGTTTTGTTTACTTATTTAATTTAAATGCATTTATTTAATTTCACTAAAATATGTACATATATATATATATATATTAGTGAAAATAATACATTTTAATGAAGTTAAATCACAAGGAAGGACTGCATTAAAAACAGCAAATCCAAACCTCTGACTAATTATAGTAGCTTGTTATAATTCAAAAAGAAGCCCAAACAAAATAAATTAAACAAAAACTCTGCATCAACTGAAAAGACCCAAAGGTACGAGCTACAATGTGGAATTATAAAATGTATCCTAAGTTGACTGCAGAAGTAGGATCCACATTTTTTATTTTACAAAATGAATTTGTGTAGGTAATAGGGTGAAAACTATTTACATTTTTTGCTATTACATTTTATAGCATTTACAGAAATATAATTAATGTAACCAGCTCGCTAAGCTAAATTATAGTTTCACAATGTGTCATTAGTTAAGGCTATTATAGTTAAATATTGGTAGTGAGTGGTATCTTTCAAATTATATGTAAACTAGTCAAATCTGCACTGTAAGGTCATGATACTTTACATTTATAATTTTCATGGCCACCAAATACACACTGCTGAGATGGGGTGTTCCACAATATCGCTTGGAGGTTTATCCTCATTATATATTTGATTCATTAGTTTGTTTGTACTGAACAGTACTTATCCATGGACTACATATGTAAAGCAGAAGGGGATAGCTGCTCATCTTTGCTATCACGTGTCCTGAATAAATTGGTATGGTATTCTTTTCAAAATAGGGTTTTGTAGTCATTCATTGCACTGTCTCAGGTGTTGTCATTTTTCTGAACTCTCCATTGCATTTTCTTCTTCCTTCTCTTCTTATGGAATTTGGAGGTCATTACCACTTGTTAGTTCCAAGCTGCTGGAGTGAAGGAGATAATTAGAAACTTTATATAAACTAAACCATTCAGTTGTGATTAGGGTGGTAGTGTTCTGCTGGTGTAGATAATGAAATTTTCTTAATTTTATATATACTGAGAGTGAGCTGTCAAAATTGCAGTTCACATTTCAGTTGGGATCCCTCATTCTGTCCCATGTAAAGGTTGGTTCCCAGTGGCTAAATTTTGGATTTAGAGCTAAGCAAATAAGCATTTGTCCTCACATGTGTATTACAGATGTTTATATTTCCTCACTCATTTTCTTGTTAGTCCTTTTGTGTTATGGGTCACAGTGGAAGTACTTGCAGATTAATATAGTTCTTTCCCTTTTGCTATCTCTCAATGTTCTTACAATTCCAAGGATGTTACTGAACTTGGATTGGTTCCTGTTATTTTGATTTTTAGAGCTAGATATTTTATTCTCAGACCAATCAATCAATTTCTCACATTGCTATAATGGGTTTGGGGGGTATGAGATTCCTCCTGGTCTCATGATCTTGAGGTGAACATAATATGTTTATTTTTCCTTTCCCCACTTTATGTCTGGTTTTGCATTACAGTTGATTTGGCTCTGGTATGGTTGCCTTTCCTACCCCTAGATGGGATGTTAGTTCCCAGTGGTATGGGTTTTGGATTTTAGTCAACTCACAGCATTATGATCCTCTTTCCTATCCCAACAAAGATGTTAGTTCTAAGTGTTTGGCTTTTGAATTGTAGTGTTGGTTCCTGGCAGTCTGGGCTTGGGATGTAGTTGACTTTTTGCATATGGTTTGTTGCACTCTAATCACTCAACACCTGGAAGCACATACTTTAACACACATCCACATTTATGTATTATGGGATGTGATTTGTGTATTTTGTAAGTTGGATTCCTATCCAATTATTGTTCTCTCCCTATTGAATGTGCTACTTCCTATTTCTGCCCATATCTGCAGCATCTTTTTCCATACAAGATGAAGAGTATATCTTGGTGCAGTCTCCAATGTATGATCTTTGAATTCAAATATCTTTTCTGTTGGAGTATCTCTCAGATGCTTTCAAAGGATGCTTCTTTCTTTTTCTAGCACTGGTCCCTCTAACTATTCAGTATGGGACTCTAGCTATTTATGTGAAAGGAGGTAATGTACTATATCATAAATTATAATTTTCCTATGCTGAAAATGTATTTCTAATATGTTCATATCTCTTTCCACCTTTTCTCTTCACTGAAAACTAGTGTTTTTATTTTCTGTTGAAACTTGAACTGCTAATTTGGCAGAATTGAATAGAGGGAGCCTTATGCATCAAGAGAGTATGTTGCCTTCATATTGGGTAAGGGCTGTTGCATGATGATTTCATGCAAGATGCATTGGAGTCAGTAAATTTTAGATAGGTGGAAGCCTTAAGGCTTGTGGCATGCATGAAAAATTTTGTGTATAGAGGGCAGCACTAAATGAGAGGAGGGAAGTACTTTTCAAAAATAGATTTTAAGTGTAAGAAAATTATAACTTTTGTATTTTATATAGAGGATCATCACTCACGGACTTCATGAGAAAACCAGATAGGGATTTTTGCCCTTCCCTATTGATCCACAATTCTCAGAATCTGGATCTTTCTGCTTTTCAAAATAGGGAATTCTGTCATCCATTGCACAGTCTTCTGTGTGTTACTCCTTCTAATTCCCCAGTGCATATTATCCCCAATTTCTTCTTCTAGTGGAGAACAGGAGTCCTTACTACTCTAGTTCTCTGTTGCAGTGGCTGGAGTGGTGGATCATAGAACTTTCCTCCTGAGTGGGGTTGTACACTGAAAGAAATCAAACTCATAATAGAAGTAATTCTATATATCCAAGACACTTTCCATTGGATTTTAATTGCTGTATCTTATGCAAGATACTTTCTGCAGGATGAACTGTACTTGACATAATCTGATGTATTCCAAGGTGCTTATCCACAATGTTTTTTTTTTTCATGGGTAGACCACATTTATTAACCTCAAAAACTTGTGTGTTTCTACTGTTGTTTTTACCCAGATGAACTGCACTTGGCATAACCTAACATATTCCAAGGTTTTTCCCCTGGATTTTTTTTCTCAGGTGGACTGCATTTAGTATATCCATATGGAATGTATGCTTATATCAGATTATATGGCACCTAATTATGATTGATTTTTCCTATACCACATACTATGGTCTGCTACACATGTGGATGAATAATGCATTATTTGTTGATAACAGGCTGATTCTAAATTATCAGAAAAAATCACATTTAACTATTTACTTATAATATTCTTAATGTTTTTTATTTTGAAGGGAAAGATAGCTTATGTTGCTACCAATATCCTTGACAAGACATCAGTTGACATGTTATGGTGTACCCCAAGACTTTTCCCTTGGTGTGTAATTCTTCAGGCTTGTTATCAGTTGTATACCAGATATTTCACATGCCAACTCTATGCTGATTCATGTAGTAGTTTACTGCACTGCTACAAAAGAGGGTGAGGAGCATAAGTGTTACAAAAGTAGTGCTGTACCCTACATGTGTGCCTTTTTTCTTTTAGCACACTTGTTCCTTTCAGGCAGTTGTTATTTGTGTATCTTGACACTGTTGTGCCTTCACAGACTCCTCCACCTTTTCAATGTGGGATTCTAACTTTCAGTGAATAAAAGTAGTATTATTATTTTGTAAGTGAACATTTTTCTACACTGAAAATGTACTTCCAATAGGTATTTATCTATTCTTCTCCACTCATATGCTTGTGTTTTAGTTTTAAATACCAGTTCTATACAGTGAGGATTCTGCATAAAGAGGTGGTACATTATGACTGGTTGAGGGTAATCACATGATATGCACATTTTGAAATGTTGCAAAATTAAAAGAGTATAACAGACTGTTGCACTGTAAGTGAAAAATGTCTGTCAAGATTTTACTGCCATTGTATATCATATGAGTGGTACTTCTCTGTCTCATTTATCTCTCCTCCAGGCCCTTCATTGCTCATTTTCTATTGTCTGCTCAGCTTGCCTTGTCTAATGATAACTTCAAACAGCTATTTCCTTCACCTGCCTTTGCTTCTTGATCTTCCTTTGCAACTCTGATTATTCAGGTATGTGACATTTTTTCTCCTTCTTTAGGTTTTGATGAGTCTGAGTTTGCTTTATTTCATGAGCTTGTCTTCTGAATTTTTTGCTTTCCTTGATGAAACCCACTTGAAATAAAAATGTATCTCAGAATGGCTGATATGGGTATTAACACTTTTATTAATAAAGCAGAGAACAATGTTTTGACCTTCCTAGTTCATCTTCAGGTTAACAGAGAGAGAGTTTGCAATTGACCATTGCTGGTCACATGTCTTAGCGACAAGAGTATAAACAGGTATAGAATTGTAGGGGCATTGCAGTTAGATGTTAGGTTATTAATTAGTATAGGTATAAAGGTGTTTCTTTATATTGGGTTAACTCTATACACCTCAACATTAAGTTCACCTATGAACAGGAAAAAAAAAACAAGTAGCGTTTTTTAACCTGAAGATCACAAGAACCGATACACAATTCAAAACAGAAATCCACAGAAAAATCACCCATACTGGATGATACGTTCCCTGGGACTCAACACATGAAACAAAACAAAAACTCAACATATTATGAAACCAAATAAACACAGCCAAAAAACTATGCTCACCTGATAAAATTAGTGATGAAATCAACAAAATAAAACAACACTTCATCAGCATTAATAAATTCCTCTAAAAACTGTTGAGAAAGTTATATGTACACATCTAGATCAACAACAAACAAACGATAATAAATCCCAAGATACAACAAACTACAAATCCTTACACTGCTACATATCATATGTTTCCAATATCAGTGAAAAAATAACCAACATTTGAAAAAAACTTAAAAACAAAACACAACATTCCAGTAAACACCAAGTTTATTCAAAAACCAGGTACAAAATTAAAGTCCATACGATGTAAAGACTACGCTGACAAACACAACACCAACATTATTTATAAAATATAATACAACAGGAGAAAACTAACCAAATAACATTTTTAAACTCAATATCACGAAAACCAATACACAGTTTAAAACAGAAATCCACAGAAAAACTACACATACTTGATTATACATTCCCTGGGACTCAGCACATGAAACAAAACAAAAACGTAACATATTATGAAACCAAATAAACACTCTGTCGTTGGCATCATTATTGGACTTCTTTCTCAGTGCTCCTTAGTTAAAGATAAACTTTTTCTCAGTATGAGAGATATCATTATTTTCCAAGTTGTTGGTGACCAAAATTGCTGTTTCAGATGCATTTCTTCACATGTTAATTCGTCCTTTACCTGTCATTTCCTACACTTTGTCAACAATAATCATGTTTTTGATTCACCACATTCCATTAAATTTTCAATCTGGTTATGTATTTTCCCAGTGAATGCATTGTTTGGTCTTCACTTCCATTATTATTATAAACAATTGGCTCCTGTTGACTCTGTCTATTTAAACTTCTACTGAGATAACCTCCTTTCTCCTTTGGAAAGCATCTTGTGTAGGATGGTTGTTCAAGTGCTTCTAGTTTTTCTTGACTTCCTGCTTATTATGGTCCTCCTGGATATTTTTCTCAATTTATGTGCAGGATGGGCTTAACCATTGCTTTTGCATCTTCACACTGTAGAGATTGTGATTTCAAAGGATCTTAATTTTCTTACCTTAACTGTGTGAGGGGTTCTCTTGCTTTTGGGGATTCTGGCTTCCCTGATTCCCTTATTCCTCTAAGGCATTGCCATATATATCTCCTTCAGTAGATCCTGGTGGTTAATTGAACATGTCCTGGAATTTCTTGTCAGCCCTCATGCCTTTCCATCTATCCATCCCTTCTAGCCATCTGTGTTGTGGTGGCTCCTCTGCTCCAGAATCAGTTTGCTTTTGGGCAAAGACGTCTCTCTTTTCAAATGGGAGATAGTTCTATACACCCACTATTTTAGGGGTTTGGTCTCCAGAGCAGTATTTCTTTTACATTAATATCCGGGAAATGTTGACTGCTTATCAGACTTGCCAAATCTTCATTTTCAGATTACAGATCGTCTTATTTGTTACACCCCTTGCTAGGCCCTTCCAATTGATCCTCTTTGGCTGACTTAATTATGGTTTCCCTTCTTGCATTATTTGTTGTCTTCAGATCCATTTCCCTCTTGAAGGTCCTTTCTCTGCCAGCTAAAGACATCAATCTCTCATTAGAGGTGTCATGTCTTTTGCTTAATGCATTGGACACTCAGGTTTTTCATGCATAGTAGTTTATTTTCTGTCAAGGTTTTGCTTACTTACCACACTGGCCCTTTCTTGTTGCAAATGAGTCATTCACTGTTACTACTGGTCCCTTCACTACTCACTTGCATCTTACTGCTTTTTACTTTGTTGACAGGAGTTTATCCATGTCAACATTTATCAATTATTGAGTGTCTTTGTTTCACAATGTTTTGTCTCTTCAATTTCTTTTCTCATCAGTCATTCTCTTTTCTTGGACCATTCTTCTGGCATGAAATTTCAGCAGTTTTCCAAGATTTTACTATTTCCTTTTTGAACCATTGGCTTTCTGTCATATGTATCATTTGTTCTTGAAGATGTAACCTCTGATGCTTACTTCCATTAACCTTATCACTCTTTATGACTAGAATTACTTGATTTTATTTTGAGACTGCTCCTTTCTCACTAAGTCTTGAACTGCTTACAAGGGTGGATGTTTTCTCCTATCACTCCTTCTTTCATTTGTTATCTATATGTGATTGTTCTGGCCCTGATCATCTTTTCTATCTGCTTTTGTATGTTCATTGTTATCTTTGTATGTTCATTGTTATCTTTGTATGTTCATTGTTATCTTTGTATGTTCATTGTTATCTTTCTCCTTCTGTAAAAATTGCCAGTGCTTCTTCTTGCAATGGGATGCATCCTTCTCTTGTTACTTTTTACAGCTGAGTTTGTCACTCATTTGCTTGGTGAATGTTTTTGGAGTGAAGATGCTTGTATACTTTATTGCATCAATTTCCATCAAGTTCATCAGTTCATAGCTTCTCTTGCTTCTCAATGACATTATTCCCAGATAAGATACTATTGGTTGGAATGTGGATGCACCTAATATGTCTTTTATATTTGTATTATCTCCCTCACATGGCAGTTTGTTGTGCTTCTGGCTTTTGCCCCCCTTAAGTAGCCATTCTTCATTGTACTCAGATGCATTCATGAGTATTGTTATTTTGTTTTTCCCTTTATCCTCCTCTTACTTCTTGCAATTTTTAGGTCTTTCTGTTTCTCACCCCATTATGATATAACCAACCGTGTAGTTGATGTTACTTCACAGAGAATACTTACCCAAAAACTGCATTGGATAAGTCCATTCACCCATTTTTCAATGCCTGCTGTTGAAATAGGATTTTTTATAAGACTGCTTTAACAATGTATACATATATATTATATCTTCTAGTCTAACAACAGCAATATATACATATATATAATATCTTCTAGTCTAACAACTTTTTCCCTGCTGTCTGTAGTTGTGGTCATGTATTGTATCATCTCTTAGTGTGGTGTTCTATATGTTTGTGCCTAATGGCAGTAGTCCAGGCACCTCTTCAGCATTCTAATCTCTCTTGCTTCTAGTTGAATACATGAGGATCCTTGCCTCCCCAGTCCAAAGCTGCTGGTAATGTTGATATTGAGAGTTCTTTATCAAGTGGTGAAATCCTACTGGTGCAGAATCAAGTAGATGAACATCTTATTTGAGAAGTAGGACTGGAATGTTAACTGATAGTACAGTACAGGACACTTCTCTTTATTGTGACAAAGCCATTCCCAATGGTTTTATCTTTCTGGATGGGGCTTGAGTACACATCAAAACACTAGTCTAGGATCTCTCTCTCTCTCTCTGCACCTATTTGTTATCATATCTTGCATAAGTATTTCTCCAAATACTGAATGGCCTGACTTACAGCCAAACTATATACTCATGCTCAGCAATCTGCCTATGAGATAAGGGTGGGTGGAGCAACATGTCATTCTGTCTACTTTAATAATATGTTAGTACCTAACAAAATATTTTTCAGACAATATTTCTTTGCTTTAACACCTCTACTGGTCAGAGAGTATGCCCTGCTTGAAATAGGTATGGTATCCCACTGAGTGCTGCCTAACTAAGCTACCATCACCACCTCTTGGAAGTCTTATTCCTCTTCGTTTCTGATGGTGTTTACAGAAAGGAGCTCAGTTTTTAATTTCTCTGTACTGGTTCATCCACCATTCTCAATGGGGTGTTCTAGCTCTTTGTGATGTTGAGAGATAAGTAACATTTCTGAAATTAACATTTCTCGTACGTAAAAATGCATTCTAGATAGATACTCATTTCTTTGTGCTACCTTCTGGTGCTTTTAGTTTGTCTTGTCAAGAGTAAGCCCATGTTCTTGTGCTAATGTTCATGGGAATTACTGCATTTTGTAAAATGCGTCATCTTCCTGTTAGTGCAGTGTTATAGTCTAATGATGATTACATAAGAAGTTGGAGCAATACCATTGACACGTGTAGGGATTTAGAGCTTTTTTTAAAGGCCTGTAACGTGCAAGAAATTATTGGCAGTATATGAGTTACTTGCACAATGTGAGCAACTATCTGAAATGCACTTTCAAGAAAGGAAAATGTTCACCTTCAAAGTTTGAACTGTTTGATTTTTAAAAAAATTGTAATTCCAATAAAGACTCAGAAATTAGAATGCTTTTCAAGAGTGAGCTTTTTTTATCTCTTTAACAGCTCAAAGTTTTTGTAATTTATTTTACATTTCTATTCACCTTGTAGTGACTTCCAGTACTCTGTCACTTATTAAAATAGGTTTTGATATATGATATGATTTTGAAGCTTGCATGTTTTTATTTTTACCATTGGGATGACAACAAAATAGAAGTAAGTACACAACAGTGAATAGAATTGTAAAGATACGTATCATGTGATAATTTACATTAGTCTATAAATAAAAGATAAATAACAGATTCCATGAAATACCTATGTCAATTAAGAAAAAGGAAAATGTTCTTATGAAGAGATTGAAGTGGTTAGTGTAGGAGCTTAGAATCAAAGTTGTACGTCTAGTGAAAAAGAAAATAAATATTTAACACCTGTTTATATAGTCATTAAATTGTTGGCCAGCTGTATAATATCAAGTAATGAATGTGATGAAATATTATAACATTATTCAAAGACCTAAATTGGTATAAATTTCAAAATTTCTATGTAGGGAAGTAAAACAAACTTAAAACCTCATAAATAATCATCAATATTTTAAGGGCTCTAGATAGGTTCATGTAGTTCTTTTGAGTTGTAATGTGTTCATGTAAACATCTTTTTTTTTTTTTTTTTGTAGAACTTAAAGATATTACCAGAAGTTGTATATTTAGTTTCAAGCATACTAACTAAACCAAATTCATCATTTAGTTACAGGATTAAATGTATTGTTTAATAATTGTTTTCCTTTTTTTATAGAAATCCTAACGAAGAATTGTCAGTTGAAACAATAGAAGACTTAATTTCTAATGAACTGGAAGCATTGAATGATTATACTAGAGAGCAAAAAGGTTATTTTACAAGTTCAAAATACTTAAGTTTTTAAATTTACACAAGTCTGTGAATGGCTTACATTTCCTCCTAAACACATCTGGTGATGTATAGTACAGTGACAGTGTGTGTGTAAAGGTGATGTAAATTTCAGTTTATAAATGCTAATGAAGTATCTTTTCCAAAATTATATAATTTTTGCAAGTGATATATCACTTCATCATCTCTAATCTCTGCAAAACAACAACAAACATAAACATTCAACAACTGCCTGGTTAATAAAGACCCACTTAAACATAAAGTGGTTTTAAATATATAACAGTAACTTTACCAAAAGTATAAAAGAAATAAATACACCATCAACTATAGTATAGCAAAATAATAAAACTTGTTTAGAAAAGCTGCCAAAGCAAACCATGTTTGGCAACAGGTCAAGAATTGTTTTCTCAAGAATTTTCTTTAGCTTATTTGGATCAGAGACAGTTGTAAAAAAGGTCAGTATTAATGAAAAAAAACTTCAAAATTTGTAAGATTTTACACATTTCTTTGCAATCAAATGGTGTTGTAACTGTTGGAATGGGAAGAAGTTTCAAACTTTATTGTACATACATTGAGAACACATACATATTGGTGTAGATATGCATGACACTTCTTAAAAAAACAGTCTAAACACAGTCGTGGTGCATAAGTACTACTTACAGTATCATATTAGCTGAATGTAATGATTATTAAATGAAACCCTACAAGAAATTAGAATTCAGTGCATTTATTTCATTCAAATTATGTAAAAAGTTTACACTAGTAAAACAGGAAGAAAAACGGAGAGAGTAACAGAACAAAAGTGGACTATTAAAAATAAAACTACAAATAATGCAATATTCTCCAAACAAGAGACTTTGACTAGCCTGTGAATTTTAAATCAGCAAAAATTATATATAAAATTGAAAAATTAAAGAAAAATTTTTGAAGGTTGTATTTTTAAAAGTTTAACAAACTTTAATACATCTGAAGGCCACTCATCCCTAACTGTTTATTTGTATTCTTTGAGGGAATTTCACAATCATGTATCAGTTAAACAGTGTAGATAAATTTCTTTTCAGTAGATTGTAGAACGGAAGAAAGCATAAGAGTGGCAAAATTAGTTTCCTAGTATTTATGGTAATACTTTGTTTGAAAAGTGTTTATTTTTAAAATTTTGGGCATGATTGTTCTTCTGCTGAAAGTTTACTGATTGAGACTTAGTTTTTATCATGTAAAAATGTATTTCTTACATTTATATTTTGAATATAAATTCATGGTCATTGCTACCTCAACATAGAATGTTTCATTTGGGTGACCATATGCTCAGTTGTTAAAACAAAAGAGTAATGGTTTTGAATGTTTAATAAGAGATATCTTAATATGTTAAGATGGAAGTGGAGCTCACTTTAAACATTAAAAATAGTGTCTACAATATACTTAAAAACTGAGGAGAATTTTCCAAAAAAATTCCAAACAAATCTGCCAAATAGTGGATTTATCAGACATTATAAAAATGAAGAAAATACCATTAAACTTGTTTACTTGCAATGTGAATCCATTCATAAGTACCTTTTATTTTAAATAATCATTATAAAAGCAACACATGATTAGTACTGTGTTATTTGTATTCTTTAAATGTAATGTTCTGTACAAGTTGGTAAAGTTTGTTTTTGCCTATTGTAATTAAAAGCACCCTATATAATTGACACATTTTATAAATTCAGTTATTGATTAGATTTAACTTTTTATACTTGGTTAATCAGTTCTACCAGGCTGGTTGATAGTTAGAATAACAAGGATTGTTTTTGTTTAGTGACAACTGTAGTTCATACGAAAAGATAAATAGTTCCTTGGTATTAATATCAATTATCCATATAGAATTAGCTTTGTATAACCTCTTCAGTTAATTACTGCATTTAAGTTGCATGTATTTCATACAAGCTCTTATACAGATAGATCAATTTTTAAGGAAAATTGTAACTTATGGGATTTATGAATAATTGCTGTGTAATGTAACAGTGTTTAAAATTGTCTATACATTTTTAATTCTTCAGATGAGTATGTAATTTAATCTGTTTTTATATTGATGTCATTGCACTAACTTCAGTCACACTTTATATTTAGCACAGCAGTCTGTTTTTAAATTTTTTATGGCACATTCACTGCAAGAATGAGTGCAAAGGATTTGTTTAATTTGTATCATTATTTTATTCTGTTAGTGGTGGTAATGTGTTTAAGCAGGAACAGTATTATCATATTTTATACATTAAGCACATTTTATAGCTAAAAATTAGAATTTATAAACACTACAAACATAAGAATTGAAAGGAACACCTTTAAAATCCATCACTAGTAGATTCTAGGTGCTGGTATGATTGTAATGTCTTTATAAGTTTTTATTATTATATTTCTTATTTTAACATTTTTTAATCTCAAATTATATTTGACATTCCAAAACTAATCTTGATTCTTTCCTAAATGCTTTAAGTGCTTTACTTTTTATAAGATTTGTAAAAAAAAGCAATAAGTTTAAGGAAATATTTTAAATCTTGATTTTCAGGAGATACAGGACGTTTAGGACCGAAGCATGTTGTATTTGATTCAAATACCAGTGTTGGTGGATTAAACATTGATAAGGAAAAACTAGGGGTAAGTACAAGTTTATTCTTTACCATTTGAAAGAATGTTTTTTATATTTTGGTTTGAGTACTATTTGTATCAAAATTCATCTTGATCTATTAGTAACTTCAAGATAAAACTTTGTTGGCAAACTTCTGCTCTGATACAGACTGAACTGTTCCTGTATCCTGATAATTGTAAATTTAATTGATGAATTTCAAATGGTTGAAGTAATTTTTCTGTGCATGTTGTATTTTAATATCACCATCAGACTTTATTTGAAACCTTCATGCACTTTTACTGTTGCCAGGTCTTTTTGTTTATTATGTTTTTGTTCCTCTCAGTTGCTGTATGCACCTTTCACAGTCTTACTTTATCTGAATTTAGGTTTTATTTTCCTCTATCACTAAATTACTTAAACCCTGGAATGAAAATATCTACCATTAATCATCTGTAAAAGTTTTAATTGGATTTCTTTCGGTCTTTTCAGGAGAGAAGTTTGTGAAACCATTTATTTTATTCTCTTTCCCTTTTAGAACTTAGGTTTGATGTCTTTAATTGGATGAGGTGGGAGGGATGGTATGATTAAGGTACTAAGAGTTTTAAAGTGGTTTCAACCAGAGTATTTTTCTTATTTTTCACACATGCCACTTCTTTCCTAGGTTTTAATTTGTTTTACTTTGTGTGAGATTTTTTTCTTAATCATAAATCTTGCAGTTGTGGAATTTGCTTGATTGATTAATTGTTGGGCTAATTAATTAATTACGTCACATTTGGTGTATTGTGTTCAGTCTTGGACTCTTTACCTTAGAAAAGACATTGAATTGTTGAAAGTGGTTAAGAGAAGGGTTACTAGAATGGTTCCTGGGATGGAGGGGCTGTCACATGAGGAGAGGTTGAAACTCTCAAATTGTTTTCTCTTGAAAAACGATGAGGGGGATCTGATTGGGGTGTTTAAGATTGTAAAAGGAAGTGATATTGTTGATGCACCACCTTCTTTGTAATTAACAGTGAGAACAGTAGCACTAGGGGACAGAAAAAGATTTTGGATGGGTGGAAGTTACCTTCAGCAAAGAGTTTTATTTTTCTAACAGAGTGGTTAACCTTTGGAATTGGTTGCTTTCAGTTGTTGTGAAGGCAGTAAATTTAAGTTGTTTAAGAGAAAGCTTGATAAGTATATGAATGATAAGAGCTGGCTTTAAGAGATTTTTTAAATTTATTTATTAGTAGTTTTAGTTTAGAGGATGGACCAGCTGAGGGAGACCAACAAGTCCCATGTTATCCCAAAACATTGTGTTAAAGGGGCTAATACAATATGTTTAGTTCCATATGTATATTTGTTTTGAAACTATATTTTAATTTTCATTGCAATAGGAAATACTTTTTTGTAAAGTTATTTTTTTTCGCATGAATAAAATGCTTTTGTACAACAAAGAAATAAAATATTAACCCTTAAAACTAAACAGATGAATGTATATTTATGTTTTAATATGACATTACTATATACATAAAATAACTCATTATCACATTTAAAATTTAATTTTGACATAAATGCAATTTTCTGAAACAAAACAAAACCTATTTATATTAGTTTTGAAATATTAAGTGTCTTTTTGTATTTGTAGTTATTTGGTCAAGGGAACTTCAGCTCCATTCTCTCCAACACCTGTGTATATAGAGGTAGGTAGGAAAATGTTCATCTTGTAGTAATTTCAGTAAAAGTATTAAGAGATGTAGCATGTTAAACTATTTCAGCACTTTTATTTTGGTGAATGCCATTTCACTGGTGCTCATAAGTGTTTTTTTTTCAAGTTTTCTTTTTGGTGTGCTTGTCTTAAAAGGGATTTAGAAAGGATGAGAACAATATATTTTTAGTGAATTTGTTAGAAATAGTCTTGTGTCACATCATGTTGCAAAGTTTTGTATCATGACAACATGGCAACTGTAATCTCCTAAAACCCCAATGATATACATATGCACAAAGGTTTCATTGGTTTTTTAGTGACACAATGATTTGACATGTGTGAACTATGTTTTGTTTGTGATTTGGTGATGTTAAAATAAGTATTTTATTGGTGTTATTTGAAGAAAATGTGACAGTCTTTTATCAGTTTAATCTAATAGATGTGTTAACTGACACTTTTGATATGTGTTTCCAAAACTTTGACCATGTCATCTTATTGAACTACTTTCTGTTTCACATATGTGTGTCACTCTGTTATTTGTTGTGTATCTGTTCACTAAAATATTCAAACATCTTTGAAACTATAAAGAGAGAGAAAAAAAGGTAACAGCTCATGTCCTTTTTTCAAACAAAAGCATTGCTATTTATTAACAGTTAATGCATGCACCAACTTAAAGATTACATTAAGCATTGAATACCTAATCTGAACTTTGTAGCATTAATATAATAACTTTTCTCTCAAACATTTTGACATGATCTTACTCTGTTAATTTTAAGTTTATTCACCACCGATCATTAAAGGTTTGTTCTTGTGTATGATAAATTTGTTAGGTATGTAATTCTTCTGTTTTGCTAGAAACATTTAAATTTAATGAAAAGATGAACTTTGAATAGCTTTTTTAGCAATATTAACAGTTTTTTCCATTAAAAACTGTGCCACATAATTTCTAGAAAAGACTAGATCTGATAGTTTACTAAAATATTACTTGACTTCACTTCAAACAAAATTGTTTATTTTACTTAACATGTATATACTTTGTGTTACTCATAGTTTAAGATGTGTGGGACTGATCTTCCATCAGTTAAAGAAACACCAAACCTTCAAGAATTTGTGGTTTCATTTTAATAATTATGAATGAAAAGATTATTTCTAAAGAAAACACTTCTTTCTCAAGTGAGTAATTAATAATTATATAATATGATTATTATTATTTTTTACCAGAACAATATAAAAAACAGTGAAATTCAGCATTACAATTTTGCAGCAAGCACATATTAGTCCAAAACAACAGGCCATTACATCAAGCTTATCTAGCCAAATAATCTTGATAACTTGATCTAGAAATGGCTTACATCATAGCTTATTTAATTGCCAACTATTTGATAACTCATTTGTTATAACTTTCACTTTGAGAAAGGCAAAGTGCACGTGCCATGACCTTTACACTCAGAATTGAATTAAATGAGTTTATCATCAGTATATGTCAGTAAACTTTGTATGAAAACATAGTTTGTAATTTAAACTTTTACTTGATGTGAGTTTCAGTTTCTTCATTTTAAAAAGAAATGTTATAAAAATATTAATATTATATTTTCTGAGTCAGGTGCTGCATCTGAGCTCTGATGTCTCCATTTCAGAAGTTTCTAGTTTATAAAGTAGACTGCTGCAGTTTTCAAACAGTTAGATATACAAACTATACATACTTATAAACGAGAACCTAAAGGTAGAATCTCCTAAGATACTGATTTTCAGAGATATCAATAAATTTGTTAAACCCTCTAGAGAAACTACTCTACTTCTCCCTCTCACTTTTTAGATTGTTTGAACTTTGCATGGTTGATGAACATGTTTATAACCAATAGAAAGAGCATATTCTCCTTTGCATAAATCTTATAAGTCTTTATTCAAGTTTTAACAGCATAACCTATTAGTTGAGGAGAATTCTTTAGTTTATATTAATCAAATTTTCTGTTCCAAACAGTATCAGGATTCTTTTTAACATACATATACTTTATTTGAAATACACATAAATATTTGTTTGGACACACATTTTTGAGACTCAACGAAGTGTAGGGAAAAAAGTGTAAGATTTTTACTGGAGTGAAAATGGTTAGAGTAAGTGGTAAGTATCACAAGAGTTTTCATGCTTATTACTTTTAACATAAGTAACTGGAAAGAAAAAATTTTGTAATTACACTAGATTGAGTGCCAGAATGGAACTGATATTAGATATTGAACTGTTTAAGTTAGCTTTGCAAGAAACATTTAATGGGGGTCTGCTGTGATTTAACTTTTTGATGTGAGGTTTATTGTTCCAGTGAGTACAAAGTACATTAATAAAACCTTCAAAAAATGTGCAAAAATTCAGCAGTTGCAACTGTTAAAATAAGTAACTTGAAACTTTCTGATTAGTAGTTTAAATAGTTTTCTTGTTGGTGCAAAAAATGCTCAAGTCAGAACAGAGTAAAAATATTATTATTCATTTTATTTAATATTTTTTCAACTTTTCATTGTAAATTTTCATTTCTGGAAAGTTAGTGTTAGGATAGAGAAAATAAGAGATAAAATAGAAAGTGTTATTGAAAAAAACTTCTGATATTCATTACAAGGTTGTAAATGTTATCAGGCCTTGAAAATCTTTTCTTCATCATCTCATTATTGAATGTATAGATCTCAGCTCTCTCTGAAAAATGTGTTGTTTGTTAGAAACTCTGTTGAAAGCTTCATTGTCAGCTATTACTGGCTTCTGTGTGTATATACATGATTACACCTTTTTTTTTCATTTTGCTCCTTTAACTATGTTATTATGGGAGAAACAAAGAAAGATTGTTAAATCCTCAAGTATCTCAGGTTTCTACACCTAAAATATACTTTAACATAGGGTAATTTTATTTCTTACTTGTGCTTCATTATACAAGTGTTTACAGTATTGTAATTAATAGTATTATGACTACTGTGAACGAAGCATGGCAAATAATTCAGCAAAGTATTTGGGAAGTGACTAAAATGAAGAGTACACATAATAGAGAGCAAAATTTGTATTTTTATTAACTTTGAAAACAAATGCAAATAATATTAGTAACTATTAAAACATGAACACTTCAGTCTAGTTTATATAAATTCAGCAGCTTTTCAACATGTATAATTGTTTCTTAATTTAGTCTTTAATGCAACTATGATATTCATAAAACCTCAAGCTTGTTAATTTTAACTATATATATATAAAATTGATATTTATTGCTGCATATAACCTAAACATTTTCCACTATTTACTGTGACTCACATCATCAGGTGAAGGCTGTCTGCGAACCATTTGATAAACTCCCTAAGGACAATTGCATGTGTGACCTTTGATGTGTCTTGCTCAATTGATACTTTTTGACAATATCACAATGCTCTTAGTTGGACTATAATCTAGTGTAAGCATGTCTATCCTGATTCTTACCAGAGCAAAGTTCCTGGATTTATAGATATACTTGTTGCTGTCTTGATATTACTAAGTTGTCTAAATGCCCTTTCACATTCTTCTGTTGATAGAGAAACTGTCAACATAATGTTTATACTATGGGTAAAATATGTTTTGTCGGCTCAGCATTCTTGTTAACCACTAAGCTTTCAAGTGCATCTGTTACAGGTCTATTGAGACTTATATTGATGTACATTTTTGAGTCCAACTATTTTTTCATGGTGTATTTGTTTTCTTCTTCTGGTAATATAGTTTTCTCAATATTTTCATCTCCATAGTCTCTGAACCCATTAGGACTATTATTCTCACATGACCGGAGATGAAAATTGAATATGTTTACAGAGACTGTGGTTTTCCTCTAAGATTTTTCTGAATCTCTCTTCCAAATAAATTTGGTTGTTAACAACAGCTTGTCAGTATCATAATTCATTTGCTTTATTGTGTACTGTTATTTTCTTGCCCTTATCATAGTCATTTGCCCTCATCATTTTCACTTTCTCTAAAATATTTTCTAAACATTTTGCTTCACCTTCTTCTCATGTTTCCAAAATTTTCTTTCAGTTAATTCACACTTTTTCTTATTTCAGAAATCAGGCTTTTCTTCTGTTGGAAAAAGGGATACAGCTTCAGATAGCAAATTTGTTTAGTCTATCATGAAGTGTAAGAAGATTAAAAACCTTTGTTTCCAACTCACTTACATAAATCTCTGCTTTATGTGCAATGCCGTCTTTACTTGTGGTAGCGATGTCCTACAGATGTGTTAATGTAAACCCATAATTTTTAATGAGAGATTTCAGTGTTGTGTTCTGGCTTGCTACAAAGCATATTTATTGAGTAACACCATGTTGCTTTTATTCTTGAAACAATAAAATTGCAATTTCATAAATTCCTGTCCTGTATTTAGTGAATAATAATACAGTTTGAATAAACATTTTCAAATTTATAACCCTTTTTAGTATTACAACCTCTGAGCTTTAAATTCCATGGAATGGAACTAACTGCTGCAGTGTAATTGTTTCGTTTCTTATTTTCTTCTATATCTACATTTACTGTGTCTAAAAGTAATTTCACAGGACCAGGCATTTTTCCCAATTTCACAGCTGTTCCATCTGTATTTATTCTGACAGGCTTTTTGCTAAGACTTTCTGGTGTACTTCCCAAAGATTCAAGCCCATTCAGAATTCCATCTTTTACTACAGTTGCATATCCATTATCAAGTTCCACTCTATTAGCTCATTTGGTTTCTGTTTTACAATGTTGCCACATATAGCATACATAAACTAATTCCTGTTCAGTCATTCTTTTGTCATTTAACTAATCCATGAGGATCCTAATAAATATGGCTTTGCCTAAACCGTATTTTGCTTCATCTTTCAAAATCTCTGAAGTGCTTATACAGACATCTTTACATTTTTCATCATTCAAACATTTTGTTTATACTTCAACACTATTTTTGCTTTTTAGAGCTATTAACATTGTAAGTTTCCTGAATGGTTTATTTTTTGTTGCTTCATAGTAAGCTGTGCTAATATTATTTTTTGTAAACAATACTCTTTTTTTGTTTTCTTTTTCCATTAAGCCATCTTAGTTTTTTAAGGGGAGCTGTGTTTCTTTGGGTTTATCTGAGGCATTTTTACATTCAGTACATTTGTTGTGTTTGGCACTCTCACTGTGATATTTTAGTTTCTTTTTTATATTTTGTACTGATATCTTTAACTAGAGATGTGGTTCTGTTTGAAGGTTCTGGAAATCATTTACAAAGTTGTCAGAGTGACTCATCATTCTCAACTTTCACCAAAGAGGTTTTTAACCACCTTTCTTTGACCAGTCTCATTCTTTTATTATTATCATAATATTTTTACTGTTTTGTTTTCTAACTTTGGTTCTCTCATTGTCATTTTCTTTTTTTTCTCTGTTTCTACCACCCTGCAAATATTTTTGAATATCCAACCTTTTTACAGCAGGTAAGACTATGATACTAAAAATTCTATAGTCAGGTTATATCTTAAACTAATTCATGTACAATAGCAAATAATAAATAAGTATGATAAGTCATTTTGCATGGATTTTATTTCTGCACATACAGCATTGCCAAGAACAACAGATGCACACTTGCTTACAACAACTCATTCACAAACAAAACATCCAGCTTTGTCTGGAAGTAACAGTTTATAATTATGCTAAATTTTGTGAAGATATATATATAGTAATTACAAAGTTATAATATGTATAGTTTCTTAATTCTGAAGTTGGTTAAACCAGTTTTTTAATTATGGATTAAGAAACTCGAGTTTCATGCTGTCAAGACAATTATTTAAATATTGGTTAAGATTAATGAAATTATTGAAACAAATATTGATTTTATTGTTTATACATAAACGTTTGGTTGGTAGAAATAAATATAAAATAATAAAAACATGAAGTTTACATCATTGTTGAAACTCTCTTTCATATTGGAACTTCTCAATTTTGTAAACATAGTTTCTTAAGATTAATGATTTTTTGCCCTCACAGTAATTGTAAACCATTTCTTTTTATTTGTAAATCTCATCTTCTTGTATCTGAATTTTTATTTATTGTCTTAAGCTATATGTACAATTTAAGCAAATAGTTCTAAGATTACATAATACTTACTTTTGAATAACATTAGACTTACTATATTTTCCAAGTAGGAAGCACATTACAGGTCATCACATGTGGTTACTTTAATTTTAATGGATATTTGTAAATAACTTATACACTGTGCAAATTTGATTTTCTTAGTTCTTTACAGAATTTATACATTGTTTTAGTTTAATTTTCACTATATACAGTAATGACATAGCTAAATGTGGAGTTAACTATTTATTCTGTTTCAGGAAGTTGGTGATACTGTGTAATTTCGTTTTTCTGCCCAATAATTTTTCAAGCTTACCTATATTTTGTATTACTATATTTTTGTATTACGATTAAATTAATCCTGTCAATACGAAATAGACTAGAACCTGGTTTGACTATTTCGTGATGATGAGAAACCCACTTAAAGTAAAAGTGTTTTCACAAGATAGCTGGTATGGGTATTAAAACTTTAATTAAATAAAGTACAGAACAATGTTTTGACTTTCTTAGGTCATCTTCAGGTTAACAAAAGAATTTACATAAAAATTCTGTATTAAACTATTTTAATTTGGAATGTTATTTTTTGCTATTCAACATAGTTTATATGTTATTTGTAAATGTTTGTACTACATAATATAACAGTTACAAATGCTTGTTTTTAGGAAAATGGCAATATGAAGTAATGCTTGGGTCTGTGGGTGTCATGCAGATTGGTTGGGCAACTTCTGGATGCAAGTTTTCAAAAGAAGTGAGCTTCATATTACAAATGTTTTTGTTAGAAAAAAGCACTATAATTTTATTTCATTGAGTAATAATTAGTAATAGTGAGGAAAATATTTTTTTTGTTTGTTTCTTAAGAGTATGAAGACATAAAATAAGTGCATTCTGAATTCAAGTAGATGGTAGAAGAATACTGTCATTGTTTAATTAAAATTAAAATACTGTAGGTTCGGAACAAAGAAAATTTATTTCATTGTTTATCCAAAATTAGACCAATTTAATTTTGCATACAATAACTTAAATTAATTTAGGTGTGTGAATGATGTAATGGCATTTTGTCTAATTTATTATTTCATATCACACAGCAGACCAACTATTTAAAAATTATATGTATATTTACATTACAGATTTTTTTTTAATCTTTCATCAAAGGAGAATCTGTGATATAAAGGCCTAATGCAGTCACTGATTGGTTGTACCCTCCTTTGTGAGCTGTAGTTTTGCCTATTGAAGACTCATCAACACAACTTGTATTAGTAGTCCAAAGAAAAACTGGTTTGCTGACCCAAGCTGCTGAGCCCTGAATAAATGAAAATGCTGTATAAAGTAGAAGAAATGACCAATCAGTGAGTGAGTTAGGTCTCTATATCAGATTCTTTTTTCAATTTTACCTTTGGTGAAAGAGAAAAGAAATCTGTAACATACCATTATAAAATGAATTTTTTTTCTTTTTTGATCCAGAAAGTTTATTATGTTATGTGCAATTTACTAAAATTGCTAAACTGGGTATTTGAAAACTGTAAAATATTCACACTGTATTGCAGTTAAAGTAGAAAAGAAGTACAGTATTGCACAAGACAGATAGGATTATTTGTGTATTTTGTTATTTGCAGAAAGGTGTTGGTGATACACCAGACTCTTTTGCATTTGATGGAAGTCGAATTCAGAAATGGAATGTGACAAGTCATAAGTATGGTGAGGTATGGTGTTTGTAGTTTAATAAAAACTAAAGTTAACATTGAACCTTAGATGTGTAAAAAAAAATATATATATATATACTAACAGTTGTTTTTTGTATCTTTGAAACTTTATCAGAAATTCTCAGGACTTACAAATTTTCAACAGAGTTATGTTATTAATGAAAAGAGGAGAATAATTTTGAAGCCTGATCAGAAGGTGTATGTCCACATTTTTTTTAATAATTCAGGCTTAGTCATATATCTGGTGTTTAGTAGCTATCCTGACAGGAAGGGTTTGTAAAAATGAATTCTATTTTTGTGTGTGCATTCTGGAGAAAGTAAATTTTAGAATTCAGATTAGAAAATTACAAAATAAAAAATAAGAAAATATCTTGTTACCTCCTCTGACATAGCTTCATGTCTTCAGTGCTTACAAAAACTTCAGATGGCATTTATTAATTAAGGTTTTATAATATATTCATTATGAACTTTTTGTATTACTACGAGTTCCTCATATTTGTAAAACTTGTGAGAACTACAACTCACTCATCCATAAATTAGTTTGTGAGTGATTGGCCTTATCAATGAGTATACAAGTATTGTCAATGCTATTTCATTAACATAATGCAATTTTAAATGTTGAGACAAATTATTAACCCTATAATACTATTTAAAAGTCCTTTCTGCACAGAATACTAAATTACATTCAAAATGTAATTAAGTTTCTTTACTGTCAATGTATGTTAATGATATTAATGTTATCAAGCTTGTTATAGATCAAATTTTGTGTTAACAAAATTTTTATTTAAAAAAAACCCTCTAAAATATTTAAAATTGAGTCTTAACAACTTATTACACACTCGCAGTTGTGAATGTCAAAATAAAGAGCTGGTGGAGAAGAAAGTGTGAATGTGATGTATAAATTTTGTGCACATGTTTGAAGTACAGTATACAGGTTGTTTACCAGTAATTCAAGTACATTTCAAAAACTTGTCCAGTGGGGGAAACTGCTGTAAAATTCCTCAGTTCAAGATAAATTATGCCCATTGGTAAAGTAGAAGCTGTGTTGCTAAGTGACAGTTTTAACCTGACTGGCATACTTATAACCAATGAAAAAAGCTAATCTCCATCTATATTTTATTGTAATGAGGGCAGAGAAATTAAAAGATGTTTGTGTTTTACAGAGGAAATTTAAAAACTTACTCCATTGTTGAGGACAGTGTCCTTAGTGTTTGACTATTTACTCCATTGTTGAGGACAGTGTCCCTAGTGCTTGACTATTTTTTTTCTCCACTTATACATATTAGTTTGGTAGACAGTTAAATTGCCTTTTGTTTTTACTTTTATATTGTAGTTAAATATGTATTATTTTTATTGTAAGATTCAAAGGTTCAATGATATGATATGATAAATTTATTCTGTGCTTTGCCTTGGTGAACAGTTGAGTGCAAACCAAATTTTGCCATATGCTAAACTTTACCTGTTGATGTATGTTGACATGAATAATCAAAGATAACAAAAGATATGAAATTATATACATGACTCAAAGAAGATATTTTAAGATTATTCAATGATGAGTTAAAAATATTTACATTTTCAGCTATGGTATAGTGACTTGTAGATTGGGTCAGTTTTTTAAATTAAGTACAAATTTTTAGTTCACAGTTTCTTCATCTCTTGGCTGATTCGATATCTAATTACATGTTTGGACTTAGGAGGTCAAACCCTTTTGATTGATGTGTTTTACCATGCCCAAAGTCTCACAGTTTAATTTACTCCATTTCTATCTTAAAGAATTTCAGTTTGAAGGTTGGCTAGTCGAGATTCTGATGAATAATAAAATTGAATTGGGTACATGCACACCCCATGCTTGGTATTGCTATGACTCAAAAATATAGCTAAGAAAGAGGGTCTCAGATTAATCTACTCTAATTCTGCCTAAAAGAATTTCCAATGCTGTGGCTATTGAGGATTCTCTCTTGTTCTATTTTTTAATTTTAAACATTTCATTGCAGTGTATGGTGGAGAAAATGAAAAATACAATATAAATGTTTACCCTTAAAATAACTTAGGAGGTTCTAGAGATTATGCAAATGAAATGTAAACTCACCTTGCAGGTGAACTATTTTGAGTGCAAATAACTACATTAAGTAATAAATTTTTATTAGAAATGGTAGAAAAAATTAAATATTTTATTTTCCTCAAACAACTTACTTTTATGAAAATTCTTTTCAACTTTTAAATAGTTTTATGAACTGGTTTTATTATTTAATGAGAATTACATAATGTGCTTAAGTCTGAAGCATGTTGTTATTGGGTTAAGTGCTGAATGAAGTCTGTCAGTTTAATGATATATAACTGAAAAAAAATGGTTGTTTTTATTCAGTTAATATTACTTTTTTGATATTTTTACATCATTTTGTTAAACTTTTTTTTCCAAGATATTTGTTTATCCATGTCCCTCCAGGTCTGGTCTGTCTGATTGATCCTTCTTGGCTGGCACAGATTTGGTTTTGTCAGCTGTTTCATCTCTATATTTTGACTTTTTTTGTTTCTTGTCACCTTCTACCTTTATTTTAGGTTAAATCCTGATGACCATTTCTGTCCAGTACATGATGTGAATGGCTCCATTGCTTTCAAGTCTTCTTTTCATTGAATCCATTTTTTATGGTTTCAAATCTGTACACCAATGTGTGATTTTTGTTTTCCCTTCTTTCATTACCCATTGATTTTGGATTATAATTTATTTGGCCTTTTATTCCTTGTCTCTTTATTCCTGTCATTGTTTCCTGATGTTTCTTACTTTGATCATGCACATGCCACTTTCCTTGCATATTAACTCCATTTCTATTGGAGGTAGTTTGTCTGTTGAACTCTGGAACTACACTTCAATCATCCATTTCCCATTCTGTGCTTTGGGCATCTGATTCTTCCTTGTCAGGGTACAGTCATCCACCTGTTACCATCCTTCACTTTTGATGAAACTGTGACTGGGTAAGATGCATATATAAATATATACCTCTTATTTTTAAGGGCTTGTCTCTTTTTGTTTCTTTAAGGATTTCACACTGTGGTGAGTGATGTCTCTCTAGCTATTGTTAAACTACTCAAATTTGCATTGTAAGTTCATGATAACTTAACATTTATAATTTAAATGGCTACTAAATGCACACTGCTGAGATTAGGTGTTTCACATGATCACTTGTAGGTTTTTCTTGTTATATATTTGCTTCATTAATATGCCTGTCTCAGACTATATTCACCCATTAAAACAGAAGGGATAGCTTCCCATCCCTTAGATTGAATAAATCAGGTGTAGTTGTTCCTATGAACTTTCCAGGCTGCTGGGGTGTTGATCTATGGAGGCATCCTCTTGAATTTGATAATGATAAATCATTCAGTTGAGAATAGAGCAGTGGTGTTCTGATGGTGTAGATGATGAGATGTTCTTCACTGTGTATAGTTGGAATGAGCTGTCAAAATTGCATTTCACCTTATTAACTGGAATTCCTTATCCTACCCGAAGTGGATGTTGGTTCCCAGTAGCTGTGTTTAGGAGTTGGAGCTGAACTAATTATCCTAAATACTTATAAGTGGTACAGGTGTGTTTAGTTTCTCACTCAGCTATACTCTTGTTCCTCCATCCATGTTGTGGGTCACAATGGAGGTACTTGCAGATTAGTACATTTCTTCCGTTTACACTATCTCTCGATTTCATTATACCAAGGATGTTATTGCATTAGGGGAGGTTCCTCTTTGTTTGGTTTTGAGTGAGATAGTATGCATTACAAAGACATCTTTATGATACTAGAAGTCAGATTCTCAGATCAGACAATCAATGCCTCACATTTCTATCATGTGTTCCATTCTACCATGTGAACCCCTTCTACCTGATGAACTTGAGGTGGAGATAATACGATCCTCTTTCTTACCCTAATATTGATGTTGGTTCCCAGTGACTGAGTTTTGAATTGTAGTTGACTGACCAATGGTATGATCTTCATCTTACTCCAGTGTGTAAGTTGCTTCCCAGTAATCTGGGTTTTGGATGCAGTTGACTTGCTGTATCTGGTCCATTGCACCCTAACCACTCTACTCTTGGGGGCACATCCTTTTACTCACACTCATATTGATATATTCTAGGGAACTGAGATTCTAATATCCATATTCAGCCACTGTTCACTCCTTTTTGGTGTGCTCCTTCCAGTTTCTTTCCATGTGTGCGACCCCTCTTTCCACACTGAGGAAAGGGTATACATGGTAAAGAACTGATGCACTCTCTCATGCATAATCATCTACTGCAAGGATTTACTCTTTTAGGGAATCTTTTGGTTACCTTCAAAAGATATTTCTTTCCCTTACACTGGCTCTTCCTGTGGAATTCTAGCTACTTATGTGAGAAGAAGTATTGTACCGTATTAGATGTTATAATTTTCATGTACTGAAAATATATTTCTGATAGGTTCTTACTTCCACTTCTCACCCTTTCTCCCTACTGAAAACTGATGTTTCCATTTTATGCCAAAATTCAAAGTGATAGTTTGATAAAATTGAATAGATGGAGTCACATCCATCAGGAGAATGTGTCACACTGTCATTGGTAGAGGGTTGTCGCTTAAGGTTTACATGGGAGATGAACTTGAATCCAGTCATTTGTAATGTACACTGGAGCTGAAGGCTTGTAGCTTGCAAAACATTCTATCAGAAATACATATAGGAAAAATATAATTTTCAAACAATATCCAATTTCTCTATATTCTTGAGGGTCTGGCATCTCAGTCTTCAGTTTGTATTTTTTTAATATTTTTGCTTGCTGCCATATAATGGTATTGCAATTTAGCATGAGCGATTTTTGAATAATATTTATGTGAATTAATACTTATAAAATGAATGAAGTAATAACAAACTATATGCCTGTGGAGTGAAAATGAAAGAGAGAAAATGGAAAACAAACTACTTGATAAATGTGTTATTCCTTTATGTATAGACAGAAGCAACAGTGGACATGAAAGAAAGTGATAGGGCATATAAAACAGAACTTTGAAGTAACAAGAGAGGGAGAAAGTTCTCTGAATTTTGAAGAGACAATTAACAAAGATAACAATATGATAGCAGAACTTGACAATTCAGATGTAGGTTCATGGCCACAATATAGAGGTGTCCAAACAAGAGGTATTAGTAAGATACAGACATGTATAAATTAAACATGTTATTTTCATACCTAACAAAAATAAGTCTAGAAGACAAATTTGAAAGGATAACTACTTTCAAAAATTGAAAATTGTGGAAAAAGTGGTTTGTCCATGTTTGATGTATTCTTTAAAACCATATGCAATGTTTGTCATGTAAGTTGTTTGGAAACAAGAAAATTTAGTTGAATGATGGAGGTTTTCTTTCTTGTTAATATATTAAAAAACTGAATTCTCAAGAGAAAAAGCAGTTTTCTTTTTGAATACCTTATGAAATGGAAGGAATTGGAAATCCAGTTGTAAATGAATTCTGCAGAAGGTGTTACAGCTCAAAGTTTAATAAAAATTGAATGATTGTATTTAACAAATGTATTTAATAGGATAATTGTAATAGTTAAGTATCTAGCAGATAAAAAACATTTTTTTTACAGAAACTGATAAGTTTATCCACTTCAGAATATAAATTTTTTAACTCAAGTGGAATTAGTTTGATCTTATAATAATGAACAAATTAATATATTTACAAAAAAATGAATCAGTTTGTCATTATTTGAGCCTTGAAATTTAGAAGGAGCTAAAACACATGCGTTTGTTTTAAACTTTAAGTGAGGTGCTACAGAGGGTTGAGTAGATTGTCTAACCTGCATAAAACCAGAGTGTGTCATGCCACAACATGCTTGATTTCATGAAAAATGAAGAGATGTAAAAGCCAAGATTCATTTATCTAGATATTACTATTTGTTCATTATGGTTTTATTGATGGAGGTGCAAAGGAACTTTGTATGGAGGTGCCATGAAACCTTATTAGTGTAGTAAGTGTTTGTATAATAAGCCAAAGTAAAGACTTAGTGTGGGATTAACTAGTCTAGAGCCAAGTGCATAAAATTTATTACAAAAGTAAAAGTATCAATTTAATTTTAAACTGAAATCATTTCTGAATTAAGCTATTTTCTGTTATGTCACCAATGTTTTCAATAACAAAAACTTTTTTTAATGAATGGATACTCTAAATTAAGAAATCGACAAATATTTTTCCAGTTTTTCATCCATACATTTCATTTTATTCTTTCAGTACATAGACTAACAACAATATTCAGTTATGCTTTTATTGCTAAGCAACATTACATGAAAACCACTGTTTGGATGTAGTGTTACCAAAATGCACTGGCTTTTCTCTATATTAGAAATTGTTAATCTATCTGATTTTTACCTATAATTATTCAATGAATATGCCACAAATTCATGAATAATTTTAATTTTGATTATCTTGCAAAGGAATTTACCAAAGTTTGACTAACCTGACTGCACTTTTCTGCCTCTTTGTTGGTCAAACTTGATTTTGTAAAATTATTTCAATTAGCTATGAAATGTGAGGTTAGGATATACTATGGGGTGGGGGTGATAGTATGTGCCCTGTCATTTGTGATAGGCTATACACTAGTATTGAAATGATTTTGAATATATAAATCATGAAATAACACTAATTATAAAGTTGCAGTGGTTGGCATGTGTAATATCTACGTTTTGGCACTGTTTCACATTGTTATTACTAATGTAATGACACCAAAAATTGATTGCATTTAAGAAGGGTATGATACATATTTTCCTGACAAAAATTATTCACACATTTTGATCATAAAAATGTTCGAAATTGGAATTTCCTTTTACTTAATTATACTGGAAATCAAAGGAACATGAATCCACTTGAGGAGTCAAGACCATCATACAAAAGATCTACAAAACATCAGCTGCAGTAAGCAAAGCATGGCATCTTGTAATGGGTAAGAATCATTGAATACATAGAAAAAGCCATCTACATGCATCAGGCAACAGAATACACCATAATCAAGAAGGTTTTTTATTTGCCAAAGTGGCACAAATCATGTACACGAGTTTCTTCTCTGACTTTAATTTATCTATGACATACCTCAAATGTTGGAGAATGAAATTCTTGTTCATGCTAGTCCTTGTGCAGGCATAACCATAAAGTCACTGGATGCAGTGCTTATGGAATACTGTGGAATTGGACTTTTATAGTGGTCACTGGGAAATTCTTGACTTCATACACTAGATGGATTGTGGAAAACATTTAGCAAGGAGTGGTGTAAATTGTACACAAAAGTCTTATGTTGGAGTCTTTTACAGTGGAAAATATACTGCAGGGCTATTATTCATATGCATGGTCATCAGGGAGAGAGCAAGACCAGACATGGTAACTTGTAATGATGTGGCAATGTTCAGTCATTATTTTAATATAATGTATCCTACCTGTAATAGTGGACTGGGCCCCTGAAGAAAGTAATCTAGAATAGCTATTAATACTTTTAAGAATGCTGAATTTCCAAGAAATTGAGGTAAATATTAAAGACATTTTTATTTCTTCATGAAAGTTAAGGACACTAGAGGCTGTACTCTGTCAGAGATCATTGTTTAAGAGAATACAAAACATGGAATACTGTTTGAAAGTTGCTGAGATCAGGAGTATAGTAACATTGAATATAAGAGACCAACACATGGGTGAGCAGTTTAAATTGTTGTAATTAAACAAATTGGAACTTTTCATTTCTTCTGGCTGTTATCTTTTGAGCATGGTCAACACAGGTGTGTCACTTAGATTGTTACAATTAAACAGAACTTAATATTTCTTTTCTTTGGGACTGGGCAAAAATTATTTTTGTTTTCCTTCTTGTCCAGAGTTGTGCATAATCTCATGTCAGACTTCAGAAATCCTAGCGAGATATGTGTTTATTTTTCACTGTAGTGTACTGTATTTTAATGCAATTGAAAGGTGAACTTGAGTTCCTATATAATTAAATAAATTGAACATAATGTTAAAGCAATTCAAAATGCAGAGGGCAATGCATTTTTAAAATGTTGTATGGATTTAACTGTTGATCTGCTCAATGCCAAAGGAATGAAGTTAAATATTAATGAAATTGAACTGTGAAGCTTCTGAAGATATCTGGTGCTGTTAGAAAATTGTGCTTTATTTACAAAAATGCTTTAGCATCAGATGTCACACTATTAGAAGTTGCATTTTTCAAAATGCAACACAAGTTTTAACTTGCATTTTTGTTACTATCTTTTGCATTTAATATATGATACATACATTCATAAAATGTATATATACTCATTAACACAGCATGAAAAGAATAAAAAATGTTACAGCCTTGGAAATTTAAATGGGAAAAGGCTAATAACGTACATGGTATAAGTACACTTCTACTGCATGTGACATATACATTACAGGTTATACATGTTATTCAGTATTGCCAACCAAATTGAGTGGGAGCTCATATATAGTTATGGGCATGGTGGTTGGTTATTTTGGTTTGTAATATCCATTTCTTATGTTGCCCTAACATTATAATGGATATGTTTTGAACACTGTATTTCAATGAAGCATGAATTGTATGCACTGAAAGATAAATTAGTGCCTTTGAAAGTGTATAGAAGAAATTCCAACATTCTGTTAAAGGAATCAAAATACATTCTGCGCAGGGAATGGATACTTCTGCCATAGTTTAAGAGTACAATATTTTAAATGGAGCCTACAGATTTGTTCCAACAGACTTAACTGTACATAAGTTTTAGATTAAATATTTATTTCAGTTTCTTTCTCAAAATGCTTATTGTTTAATACCCTCTGTACTTACCTATATCTTTAGTTTGCTTTTTTTCAATGTAATACTGAACAGGTTTGGAGCAGTGAGATAGTTTAACTTCATAATATTCAAGTCTTTACTGTGGTGTAGGTTCATTGCTAACAGTTATGAATTTGATCAAGAAGGTTTTTTTATTTGGCAAAGTGGCACAAATCATGTACACGAGTTTCTTCTATGACATACCTCAAATGTTGAAGTATGAAATTCTTGTTCATGCTAGTCCTTATGCAGGAATAACAATAAAGTCACTGGATGCAGTGCTTATGGAATACTGTGGGATTGGACTTTTATAGTGGTCACTGGGAAATTCTTGACTTCATACACTAGATGGATTGTGGAAAACATTTAGCAAGGAGTGGTGTAAATTGTACACAAAAGTCTTATGTTGGAGTCTTTTACAGTGGAAAATATACTGCAGGGCTATTATTCATATTCATGGTCATCAGAGAGAGAGCAAGACCAGACATGGTAACTTGTAATGATGTGGCAATGTTCAGTCATTATTTTAATATAATGTATCCTACCTGTAATAGTGGACTGGGCCCCTTATGCCTAAAGTAAATGGAAAAGACCTATTTTTCTCTTCAAACTTTGCTTTTGTGACCTGGGAGCGTGTAACGAAAATATGATGGGAGATTATATTTGGGGTCTGATACGGGAAAGTGATTTACATTATAGTCACAAATCTTGAATAACTACTTGCTTCTAAACATTTTTGTTCATTTTTGTATAACTTTAGTATAAATACATGTAAATCTTGATTCATATGTTTTATTCAGACCTTGTATAAATGAAAATGTGCTAATTTGTCCATTTTTACATAGAAAATAGGTTAATTTCTAAATTTCATTATCCAGGCCACAAAACAAAATTTGAAGGGAATAATGGCCATTTCTGTACTTTTACAACATAAGCAATTAAGAAATAATGCATACTATCCAGGAACAAAATTTGTGTTACATAGTGTTACTTTGATCTGTTACTTATGGAATTTATTACATGTACAACTATTTGTCATATATCTACTGATAAATAAAAGTTTGTACTCTAATAATTTTTGCCCAAATGTTGTAAATAAATAGGTCACAGTTCAGCATTAAAGCAGCATAATATAAACTCTAATTAGTTTTAGAACAGTTTGTTCAACTTCATGGAGCCTGTCAAAATACTTGATGCACTACTGTTAAATAAACTTAGTTTGAAAGCTGTTATTTCATATATTTTTGTTTGTAAAGCAATTGTGTAATACAACTTGTCAGAGTTCTCTCCAACATACCTTTTTATATACACATATAAATGTGGCTTCTGGTGGGCAAGCTGCAAGTCTACAGAATTACAGTGCTAAAACTTGGAGTTCAAATCCCTATGGTGGACACAACATACAGCTCCATGTGGTTTTGTTCTAAAAAATTAAATACAAACAAACAAAATTTTTTTATTGTTGAAAATCTTACTGAGTTAATGTAAATAACTTCTTTTTACTTGCCCTTCAGTATTGAGTATTGGTATTCAGTAGGTTGATGCAAATATTAATCAAGTGAAGGTAAGATTCAAGTGAACATGAATCATCCAGTATCAAATTTTATCAATCACAGAAAACTCATGGTCACACTTGTGATTTTGTATCATATTTGGTGATATCTGATTATATAAAGTATAGAACTTGAGATCATGATAATGATAAATCTGTTTATATATATTTTGATACTGTCCAAATAATTTAAAAAATGTTAATGCTGTGTTTTCAAGTTAGAGCATCCATGTTTATGTTCTGTGTATTCCAAAAACATTTGTGTTCTTAAGCCAGATATGTATCTGATACAATTTTCAACAAATATAAAACTGCTGTTGAATTGTAATCATTTTTTAAATAATTAATATTTAGACACATTAATTTGAGAACATCTATTGGGTAACATTCTGTGTTTAATCTGTTTCTTTTTTAGACTTAAAACTATATTTCTCCTACAAATAATTGAATGTTTCAGGCAGTTACATATAGTAGGCATATAACTTATTGTAAATACACATACATTTGATATAATAATACTGTTGGGAGAATAAAGCTGTTTGTGAGTGGATTGTATGAGCATCAGGAACCTGTTTTACAGCATAGCTTGTTTCACTGAATAGCAATAGTAATGATCAGAAAAGTCTTGTCCTGTCTACCAAATAATGTGTTACAAGAAAAGCTAGGATTTAACTGACCAATAGAAGATTTCACTGAAACCTGTATTTAGTATTGCTTAAAATCTTGGATGGGGAGGTATTAATGAAGATACAATCGTCAGAAATACATGTAACATGACATGCATGTTGAAAATAAGGTACAATTTGTTTAATAGATCAACTGACATAATTAAAACAGTTGACATGAGATTCATGATAATATAGCTAGAAGTTTACAATTTTAAAGAAACTTAGTTATTTTAAAGAAATTGCATAAGTGTTTTTCAAACACATTTATGATGAATTTAACTGTGCCCAATAACTATCTTGATTAAATGTTTGCTCTTCTAGCCTTGGAGTCTTGGTGACATAATTGGGTGTGTAATAGATCTGGATAATGGAAAGATGGCATTTTACAGGTAAATTTTCAATTTTATGTCATTTAATACATACTTTATGAAGCTTTTTAAAATGTGTTTCGGTCAGTTTAGACATTGTAGAGGTTTGACTTTGTCTGCTCCTGCCTGTTTTTGGAACAGTACAACATTTCAGCTTCTATATTGAGAATTATGTGTACATTATTAACACTATACAATGTGTAAAGGACATTTGGAAAGTTTCAGTCTCATGTTTTGTTAAAAGTGTGAGCTCATTTAAATATGGTAAGGAAAAGCTTTGATATATTAGAGGTAAGTACCTGTTTGAAATTCATATTTAGTTTAAAAATATAAACATTAGAAATCTTTGAAATGTAATTTTTGCAATGAATGGAGTAAATTAGCTGGACTGAATGGATAAGTAAGGAGGAAATGTTCTAGACCAGTGTTTCTCAACCTGTTTCATTATCATTCACCACTAAGTTTCTTACAACCGTTCACTCACCCCAGTTTGAAAAAAGACAAGAAAGTTCTGATTAAAAATGCAAACTTCTTTAGTATCACTTGAGAATACATCAAACTGCTACTAGAATGAGTACAACATAAAGTAGAATAACCCTTGGATGAACTATTCACCCAGTTGAGAAGCACTTTTCTAGATGGTGAATGACAATAGAAATGTTATGGGGAAAATCTAGAAAAGGAAAGGCAGAAGATATGGGTATGGGACAACTATTTGAGAGGTTACTTTAATGAAGGAGGTTTTAGAAGGAAAGGTTAAAGGGATAAGAGAAGAAAAGCACTGCAGGGTAATCTGAGGAATGGGGAATTGTTTGATGAAGAAGAGTGTGGAGAGTATAGAGGCATGTAGGAACGTGCATGAGCCAAGAACCTACCCTTGAGCAGACAATTTAAGTAAATAATGTCCACTGTGTGAATATTATTATAACATATGTACTTAGTAAGATTTTTTGGTGTACTATCTGTATTTTGGTACAAGTTGGTTAAGTGTTTCAATCATTCATGAATTAAATGTGAGGCCTGCTTTGCACATGAAAGTTTAATTAAAGGGATTAAGAAATTGTTTACCATAGAAGTGTAGCTTATTTTTTATAGCAAATTATAAAGTTGATGAAAAAACAAATATCCATTATGTTCATACCTATTTTTGTAACATTCTGATATTTGTATTTTATAATTTGATTGTCAACTCAAAGTAACTAAATATGATAACTGGAGAGATTTTGGAAGGTAAATGTTTTTTTTTCTTAAAATAGATGTGGTATCATATTTTGTGATTTATCAGGCTTTTTTTTATTGTCATATTTGACTTTTTTGTTTTAATATCATGAGTGATTTTAAATTTCTCATGCCTGTGTGTAAAAGTCTTAAATTTTCTGTTTAATTTGTAGAACTTGAATCTTGAAATCCACTATACATTTTCACTTTATGTTGGTGTGTAAGATCATCATTTTGTTTACAAAGTGAAAAATATTTTTGACTTTCACTACATGTTCAAAGATCAGCTAACTTACTTAGTGTATACTGTTCAAGACTTTTCGTTTTACTATTTTCAATAGCTTGCCTACAAAAACAATGATTTAATATTCACCAACAGTGTTAGTAGTATAGATATTAAAATTATACTTGTGCTGTTCATAGTTGCATATATCAAAACAATGTGTATTACTCATGTTAATGGATAAGTTGCTAGCACACTGTTAGAAAAATACTATTGAATATAGTATGATATTTTTAAACATTGTATTTCTATTAGAGATACACCATTTTTTAAAACTAGATGCTTATTCAATTTTGAAGCAGTACAACTCAGAAGACATTATTTGTGATACTTTGGTTTATATAGAAACATTTATTTATTAAAGACACTGATCCCATAATAATCAGAGATGCCCATTGATTGTTATTTGAAAATACTTGTGACAATGTTAAATGATTTTTAATTTTGATGCTATATTTTGATGTTCATTGTTAATTTGTAATTAACAGAATCTCCTGTTTTTGACCATCGTCTGACTGATGTTTATTATTCAAAGTAAACGCTGATATTTCAGACAGTTATTGATCACAGTTGTGCTAAGTTGTGTGAGTTGTATTTTTAGTAAAAGTATGATCCAAAATATCTAAAACATTTTTTTCTTTACTTGTGTGTGTGGCCCCAGCATGACCAGGTGGTTAGAGTGCTTGACTTGTAATCCGAGGGTTATGGGTTTGAATCTCCATCACACCAAACATGCTCACCTTTCAGCCATGAGGGCATTATAATGTGATGGTCAGTACCATTATTTGTTGGTGAAAGAGTAGTCCAAGAGTTGGCAGTGGGTAGTGATGACTTACTACCTTCACTCTAACCTTACACTGCTAAATTAGGGACAGCTAATGCAGATAGTACTCAGGTGGATTTGCATGAAGTTAAAAATGTATGATCATATTTATTCATTTTTGTATAGGCATTTGTTCCCCATTTGAACTAATAGTTCAATTATTGAGTATTTTTGATAGAGAGGTTAAAGATATTGGCTTATAACTTTTTTTTTTATGTAGTCTTTTGGAATGTATGTATATGTGGTATAAAGACAGAACAAATTATTAACTGACTTCTTTTTTTCTCCCTTTCTCTTTTTTTTTTAACTTGAAAACAACACTTCTTTAAAAACACTGTTTTATTAGATGGTCTTTAGTTGCAACTAAAATTCTGATGTCTTCTGAGTAATAGCTTAACCCCTTAGCTGTGGAGTGCCCCATATGGTGCAGTTGTAAACTGACAAGCAATTACAGAACATGTCATATGGTGCACCTTAACATCTTTCAAACAATTGTCTGCAGAATGCACCAAGTTGATTACTAAGTTTTGATTGGTTGATAATTTATTTCATAAAACTCTGCAGCTAAGGGGCTAATGTATGTGTGAGTGATAAGGGATAATAAACTTTTTCCAGTGATGTTATCATCACATAATTATTTCTATTATTGTATTTATCATAAATGTTTATATTCTAAATCTTTTATTTAAAAACATTGGTGCAATTAAAATATATTTGATTTGTTTTATAGTTTTATTGTAAACCACTGATATTCCTGATAAGAACAGCAAAAATTCAGATAGCTAATGTTAACAACTGATGCTGTTTTTAGTTGATTCTGGCATAAGACAGCTGATTATAGAGGCAGGATGTGTGATGATATAGATGTTAATGCATTACACTATGTAACACAAATTTTGTTCCTGGATAGTATGTGTTATTTCTTAACTGCTTATGTTGTAAAAGTACAGAAAATGGCCATTATTCCCTTCAAACTTTGCTTTTTGACCTGGATAATGAAATTCAGAGATTAACATATTTTCTATGTAAAAATGGGCAAATTTACACATGTTCATTTACATAAGGTCTTAATAAAACAACATATGAATCAAGATTTACATGTATTTATACTAAAGTTATGCAAAAATGAACATAAATGTTTATAAGCAAGTAGTTATTTGAGATTTGTGACCATAATATAAATCACTTTCATGTTTCAGTCCCTAAATATAGCTCACATCATGTTTTCGTTATATGCTCCCAGGCCACAAAAGTAAAGTTTGAAGGGAAAAATTGTTCTTTTCCATTTAATTTAGGCATAAGCAATTGGGAAATAACATTTTCTGCCCAGGAACAAAAAAAGTAAAAATTTTGTTACATAGTGTTATTGTTACTTATATTACTTCTAAAGATAGAGAAAAACAAGTTTATATGCTGTCATCTCAAAAGAGCAAACCATGCTTTTTTGTGCTTACATACATATTGTAGGTATTACTATGCAAAAACACTGCTTAAATGTTGACTTATTGACACCAGTTTTTTACTTTTACCATTTGGTGTTGAGTTTGAAGATAAGACATTGTTAAGGCTTTCTCATGTTAAAGTTATTGAATAATGCATTTCCCAGATTTGAAACTACTGTTTCATAATGTAGAATTTATGAATATATTATACATGTATATACAAGTTAATAAATTCTGAATTTGAGTGTTTGGTACAATGTTTTTGTAAAATTTAAAGTGTAAAAGTTAAATTTACCATATGTTCAGTGCTAAAACAGTGTAGTTTTCCTTTGGTTTCAGCTTTTAGTTTTGGTTTTTGAACTCCTGTGCCAAAGTTCCTTTGCACAGAATATTTAAGCTCATTCTTAGAATTTATTTTTAAATGGTTTTTCTTTTATATTTATTTCTATTTAATTTATAAATGTTTTAATTTTAAGTTTTGAAAAGCATGCATCAGTGTAATCTGTTAAAAACATCATTACAAAAAATACATCTTTTAATCAAATAACTTGAGTGTCATATTATTGGAACTACACATTTTTGTCTTATTTTTAAAGTGTTGATAAATACACTGCTGGTCAAAATCCTAAGGCCAATGAACATAAAGAAAAAATATGCATTTTGCATTGTTAGACTCAACCATTTATTTGAGTAGAGCTTCGAAAAATGACAATAAGAAAAGGAAAATAAAAATCAACCTTTTTAGCATTTAATAGGGAAAATGTGAACACTATGAAATTAGCCTAAATACTAGCTGGTCAAAAGTTTAAGTCCATATTGAAATGAAGCATTAATTGGTAAACACATAATGAAATTTAGTCAGTAATTTGAAATTTGTGTTCAAGAATTAGCGTTGTCAATATCTCCCACTGACATCTCCTGTGTTACATTGGGTAAAAACATGGCAAAGAATTTGAACTTGGCAGAATTGTCAAGCTGCAAAAGCAAGGTCTCTCTCGACATGCCATTGTTGGTGAGATTGGGCATAGTAAAACTGCTGTTGCAAATTTCTTAAAAAACCCTGAGGGATATGGAACAAGAATTTCAAGTGGTCAGCTCAAGAAAATTTCTCCGGCACTGAGCAAGAGGATTCGACGGGTTGTCCAGTAAGACACCAGCTGATCGTCGAACCAGATTAAGGCCCTTACAGACACAGAATGCAGCTCAAGAACAATGAGACAGCATCTACAAGAGAAAGGTTTTTAAAACCGTAAACGACTTCAAAGGCCATATCTCCTTCCACACCACGAAACAGCTCAGTTAAACTTTGCTAAAAAGCATCAAACATGGGACGTAGAAAAGTGGAAGAAGGTTTTGTTCTCTGATGAGAAAAAATTTAACCTGGATGGTCCAGATGGCTTCCAATGTTACTGGCACGATAAGGATATCCCACCAGAGACATTTTCTACACAACACAGTGGAGATGGTTCCATCATGATCTGGGATGCTTTCTCCATGGAAGAATGGAGTGTCAGGTTATACAGGGGCATCAAACAGCAGCTGGCTACATTGGGATGTTGGAGAGAGCATCCTTATTGACTGAAGGCCCTCACTTGTGTAGAAATGACTGGATCTTTCAGCAGGACAATGTTGCAATCCACAATGGCTGCAGGACAAAGGACTTTTTCATGGTGAATAACGTGATTCTTTTGGACCATCCAGCATGTTCACCTGAACTGAACCCCAATGAAAATGTTTGGGGGTGGATGGAAAGGGAAGTCTATTGAAATGGACGTCAATTCCAAACAGTGCATGATTTTCATTAAGCCATCTGCACCACTTGGAATAACATTCCAGCCAGCCTTCTGCAAATGCTTATATCGACCCTGCAAAAGCGAATGTTTGCAGTTATTCGCAATGACGGCCATGCAACTCACTACTGAGACCTTTTGTTGGGCATATCCTACCCTGTTTAAGACTTCTTTTTTGGTGTGTTCTTAAACTTTTGACCAGCTAGTATTTAGGCTAATTTCATAGCATTCACATTTTTCCTATTAAATGCTAAAAGGTTTTTTATTTTTATTTTCCCTTTTCTTATTTTCGTCTTTCGAAGCTCTATTCAAATAAGTGGTTGAGTCTAGTAATGCAAAATGCATATTTTTTCTTTATGCTCATTGGCCTTAAGATTTTGGCCAGCAGTGTATCTGAATACACAAATATTAAGTAATGTTTAATTTATCATTAACATTATTGGAATGTTTCTTAACACAAATGAATTAAGTACACAGAAGTAAGGATTAAATATATTTTTATTTTTATATTACATAACTTTTATATGTTAAGTAAATTAATTTTAAGTAACAGCTTGGTTATATTAAAATTGTTTTAGCATATACTGACATTCATTTTTGTAGTTATATTGTAGTTACATATAGTTAGTGTCATTTTCTATTCTATTGGAAGGGATGCTTTCAATATTCCATGCTTCAAGATTTTTGTCAAGGAAAGTTTCTGGTTTTTTTAGCACATTCTGTAGAAAGACTATTTTGAGGGAAGTTTGGGCATCTTTACTCTCACTTCTCATCATCATCTTTATAGTTTCAAAATTCTCTAGATGAAACTATTTGATTATTGGAGTCAAGGAAAGACATTGTTTTTATATTTCAATAATTTTGAATTGCTTGAACACTTGTAGGTTATTTGATTCTGTTCTTGAAACTCATCAATAACTCCATACAAAAACAGTAAAGAGAAAATGATACAAGTTTCTTCTGACTGCTGAAAAAGGATGAAATTTCTTGGAACTTCTAATGCTTATTCAGTAATCTGGACTGTTTCACCTGTGAGTTTCAAGTAACAACTCTTACTGTCTTCAGCCAAAGTTATAAATATTGCTTTTGCTGTACCTGTCCATAATTTCAAAGGTACGACCTTACCTGGTTAGCACATCAATAATCAGATTATTCTTAAGCAGGCCAAAATCTCTTTTGTTTTTAATTAAAAAAAAGAAGTTTTATAAGATTTTGCAAAAGCAAAAATGATTTTTTAATTGAAATATTGCTTTAGACGTGTCTGGTATCTTATCACCTTTCCTACAACAAAGCATAGATTATATATGCTTGATGCATTGAACCCATTAACAATCAGGACATGATTATTTGATTAATTCAGCTTCTGAAGTTCTCTTTTCAAAGTATTATTTTCTATTTAGTGGATGTTGAGTAGGAAACTTTCCATACAGTGAAACACAGATGCCAGTAATCAGTAACATAAGAAACTTTTATACTAATATAAGTGATTATGTTTATTTGTCAAAGTTCACTTTAGTATGAAGAACAGTGAGTTTGTGAAGAGAACATTTTAAGTTATGCTTCATTTCATTGCCCACTGATGGAATTTCATTTTCTGTGAAGAATGTGACTAGAAAGTTTGTAATAAGTGATCAAGAATGTATTTAACTCTTTTTTTTTTGTTTTCACTGTGTAAGTTGGGTCTGGATCTTCTGTCCAAATTTGAATAACAACTGTACTGACACTAGATTTCAAATATTGGTTGATTTCAAGCACTCAAATGAGCTACTTTACTGTCCATTTTCTCACTTTTGCAAGTTCCAGAGGAAGATGGATGGTTTTAGAAGTTTGCTGTATTTGTGTGGCTGCTTTAACAGTAACTGATTTCATGTTACTTGTGTTTCCTCCTGTAGTCAATATTTTTTGCATACATATTTTACATACTGATTTACCATTATCTATAAGATTCCCCCATTTTTATTGGAAACATTTTTAATTGTACTATGTTTGTAGTTTACAGTTCTCATCAATACTTCATACTGATGTTGTATTGCCCATCTCTGGTATGTGGCACACAGATCACTAAGAAAGGAAAGTTAATGTTGAAAGAACATGCTTAGTTTTCAATTTTTGTCAATCTTAAGGAATTAAGAATAGTTACAAAATCAAAACACGGTTGTCTTGATAATGTTGTCGATTTTATTCAATGAAACAAAAATAATGTTCAATAGTGGTTGAGGTTAAAATGCAGGCACAAACACTGAGAATGCCTCAAATAATTTTTTTATATATATTTCCCAAGTAAAAGCTAAGATTATGTTGTTTTCCAGTTGTATTCCCTTTCTGTGTTATTATGTATAAAAAAAAAAGTGATATATCTCACTAAAATTTATATCATTTAAAGTTTAAAATGTATAAATTGTTTTCATTTGCTACAAAAAATATATATGGTTGTTCTGTTGCTAACAGAGCATAGATTAAAGTCTCATTAGTTTTAAAAAATATATTTTTTATTTTAAATGAGTAGCAAGTTGTAGTTTCAGTTTTCTCAGTTAGTATGAACATCTTTGTGATGTATATTTCCAATCAAAACCTTTAACGTAATACATTTTAAACAATTAAAAACAAGTTACTTATAAAGTTTTAGAATCATTATTGTCAGTAGTTGCTGTGTTTTTGTTTTTAGTTGAAATTAGTTGAGCATATGGTTAGAAATGTCATTACCTTTTCATGTTCAAGTCACTAAATGCTATAAGAAAGTATCTACTTGATTTAAACAAGTACATTTTTAGAGTGTAACTTTGGTAACTTAAATATGCTAAGCATATACATTGAATTATTCATCTAACTCCAGAATGTTTACTGCATGAATTTAAAGTATACATGTTATCTTTTTCCAGTGAGTGAGTTGTATTTTTGACTATAAATCACATTGCTTGCGTCTTTCTCTCTGCTGATTATTTGTCTATACCACTTAGCTTTCAACAATTATAATTCTTCCCATCCTGCTATTCATCTTGTTTCACATGGTACATGTATTTCAACTATCATTTAGTTAATTTTGAATTATTTATCAGTTTTTTGCCTCAACTGTTTAATTTATACTTAATCCATTTCTTTTTTTAAAAAATATGCATTTTTCATACATGTGTAATAATCAGAGAACCACTTGAAACCCAGTTTATTTGTGTTGTGTGTATCTAATCAGGCTTTTGCTATAATTTTATTTATTCATTAATGGATGTTCCATGACATTAATATTGCTTATGGTTGGATCACAATTTTTGCAGGAATGGTGTGAGTCTGGGTGAAGCTTTCAACTGTGTTAGAATGGGACCTGGCTTTGCTTATTTTCCAGCTGTTAGCCTAGCTTTCAGTGAAAACTTGATTGCCAATTTTGGAGCTCGCCCATTCCGGTATCAAGTTCCTGGTTATCAGCCTTTACAAAGTGTACCAGAATTAGAAGTAATGAAGTGTCAACGACTCTTATGTTGGATGGAGAAAGTGGTTCTCCAGTTTTTAGAAAACAAGGTCACAGTCAGTTTTGGATATATTGAATTTTATTTAGTCCTATAATGTTTTCTTTGCTCTTATTAATTTATTTGGAATTCTGCCACACAGAGTATATGTAGACAAGATTTAAATGTTATAGTGAAAACAATTAGTTGTATAGTTGTAATGGAATATTTCTTTGAGATATCACTCTTTGAAATTCTCATAATATTAGTTTTTTGTACAGGGCTTGAAAAGCACAGGATGAGGAAATTTAAATATTTCTATGTGTTGTAAATTTACCCTTTATGTAAATTTTAGCTGAGAGTTGTAAAACATATACTAGTCTGCAAGTTGCTAGGTATATACAGCTTTTGTTTAGATCTGAACTTGTTTATTAAAGATGAAGAAGTAATCTTCTGTCTATTTTTAATGAGTTTACCTATTTTTTATTTTCAGTGCTAAAATTCTTTTTTCTGGATTATTTGTATAAATATTTGCACCTTAATATGATCAGCAGCATTTTCCTGTGATTATGTACCCACTCTTACTTGTGTAAAAAACACCATAGTCTCAATAATCTACCTGGAGTACTTGTTATCAACTTGTTTATGATACATTTTAGAAACTATGAAATGCAAATTCTAACCTTATTTTCACTTTTGTTTTTAACTTAACATGCTTCATTACTTTAATGCAGTTTGAAGTGTGATGTTAACAACGAACAGTGATTCTGTTATTTACAGTAATTTAATTTCCTTGTATAATTTATTTATTTGGTTATAACATTTACAGAATGTTATGTTATTGGACAGTACTGCTGTTGTCATGTGTGTTGCATCATTTATTGTACTGATTAAGTGAACTTTAATGCTGCAAACTACTACTGTTGTTTCTTTATATTTCATAACTGTTATACTACTGTATATCTATGTTGTATAAAATCATGCTGTGTACATGTTTTTGTGAATTTATTTTTTTCAGTTATTTACTTGTTAATCTTCTTTTTAGTTCTAGCAGGTTAAAAATCTTCATAACAGAAGTTAAAAATAGATTATTTCACTTCTGAAAGAAATATTTAAGTACTTTTTAAATAGAGCTATGGTGTAGCTAGGTTAAATGAAGTTTAACTTCAAAGCATTTAAATATGGAGCTATCAATATCAAATTAAATTAGATCTTAAATTGCTTAGTAAAATGAAAAGACATTGTACCCCAAAAGTGTAATTCAAACATTTAGCAAATGATGACTTAGCATCTATAATTCATTTTACATTTTTGTAATTAACTGGTGTATAGTCAGTCATCTACATGTATGTGCTATCATCCATTTGTAGTTTCATTTCTCTATTAATATTGTTCATGTTTTATGATTTTCAGTTGGATAGTGATGCTTCAGCTTTTCCACTCTCTGAGAAAAATGTACTTCTTGTTGCAGCACCAGTAATTAGAGAGCTCGGTCCGTTGTTGGTAAGATTTTGTGTACTTGTACATGTAAATATATGTGTTATTTGTTGCATTACTGTACTCAAGAACTTTAGTTATTTAAAGACTTCTAAGCTGAAAATATGTAAGGTTGTTAATCAGTGAGAGCCTTCTTTAATTTCAATATTATTGTCAGTGTGGATTTAAGGCTGTTTCACCACTGTCATGCAATAAAAAGTATGCAGCAGAAAAAGATTTCATCATAAACATGACTTGGTCTACTGTATTTAGTTTTGTGTAAAACAAATGACAAACAATTACAAACTGATTTTAATTTTATGTTTTAGAGGTATTTATTTCATAGATTAAAGAAATTTTGGAAGGAAAATATTGTTGATAAGATAAAGTGATAAGGAAAACATATTTATTAAAATGTTATATGAATTATGTAATATTGCTGTGCTATTCACTGTTTACTTTTTTATGTAGGTCTCACCATATGTAGTGGAGGCTTGTCTATTATCATTTATATATAGACTTGCTAAAAATGGACAAGACAAACTTTTTGCTCTTTTAGACATTTTGTGGACATTATTGGAGGTTAGAATTTCCTTATTATTTCAATTTATGTCAATAACTTGGCATAATTCATGTTTATACTCTATCTAAGTTTCACCATTTTAATTTTAAAAAGAAATATCTAATTTCTCTACTTCAGAATTTCCTAGTATCCAACATAGGCTACTGCAATTTCCAACTAATTAAAAACAAAAACCTGAATGTAATTAAAAATAATAGTCTAAAATATGAACCTTCTATCTTTTTATATACTGAAGTATCAATACACTTGTCAAACCAACCAGAGAAGCCTCTCCCTTTAATTGCTTTTATAGGATGTGTATATGGAAGGACATGAGGGGGCATAGAATTGAGATGGCAGTAAAAGGGGGTCAGTTGTTATTAAACACAAAAGAAAATGGCTAATTTGTTTTTAATTTTTTTAATTATCAAAAACTGGAATCACTTCAGACTCTGTACAGCTTTGTGGTGGTCTGTTGCAGTTTCAAACTACCATTAAACTCACCCTTTAGGTCTCACCTAATTGGACTTCCTTCTTTCAGTTCAATTTACATTGTATGACTGCCTGTCTTGTTGAAAGAAATAGTAATATTTTTATTTCAGTGGGAGTCATAATATAAGTATATTTAAAAATCCCTTTAAAGGTTAATTCTTAAATAGGGGACTGCTGGGGGGTATTGTTTTTTAATAGGGAATCCTCCACATGCATGCCACCCTGGAGGATCTGCCAGTTTTTTGTCTTTATAACTAACAAGTTTGTTTACTAATAAGCTTTACACAATTGGTGGGCATGGTTATGATGAATGGGAAGGTTAGATTCATCTGTTTATAAATCTTAAAACTCCATGATCATATTTCCTGCCATGAATTATTAATTGGTGAGAACTGATTGATTTGAATTGACCAGAATTGGTGCTTTGAACAGAAGCAGAATTTTTTTAAAAATTTATTTATAACTTACCTAGGAAAATGAATAGTTTTGGGACTTTTTTTTTCTGGTGTCTGATATAGTTTTATATTCTAAGTTCCATAGGTAAAACCTATGTGAATTTTTCTTTGGACACCAAAATTTGTGAGACTTCACAGGGCATTAGGAGAATGTAAAAATTAATTATGCAGTGAATACTACAAATCCTTGTTTTTACGTTAATATTTATTTTTTAATAACAAAGGTAAATATAAAAATTATGAGCTTCTTAGCTAAGCCCATCAGAATTCAATAAAATAAAACATTTAAAAGTACATTAGTTCAAGCTTACATTTTTTGTAAGTGGTAAGTCACTGTCCAGATTACTATTACAACTTCATCACATCATGTAAGAGAAATGTGAACAAGTCTACATGCTAATATTGAATGGTTGTGGATAGAAATAAAACGAGTTTTTTTCTTGTGTTTTGTAAGTCACACTAATTTGTAGGTGAAGTTAAAACTGTCTTTTTACTGAAAAGATATTTTGGTGAATTCTTGAAGATTTATGTCATATGCTTAACTGTTTAATATGTCTTGTTCTTAGTCAGGTTAAATAATATGAAAAATAGATTAGAGATTATTTACTTGACCATTTCTAATAGTTTTTAAAGCTGTAACTTCCTTTCTTTGTTTGATGTTTTTTGACTCTGCGTACAACTTTTCATATGTTTAACTAACAACATATTGTTTTAGAAGCTGCTAATTAGAGTAAGGTGGATTAAGTGAACTGTGAGGTTGCTAATAATTAGAAGTTTAAACTCACAATATAACAAAGTGAGAATGGGGAAAAAGAATTTTGAATGAAAAACCTTTAATGGTGTAATTCATAGTCTATATGCAGGTTAGCATGTACTCAGATTTATTTTTAAAAAATTAAAGTTTCTAAATAAAGCTAAGAATATGAAATTAGTATACATGAATATGTGACATTAAAATCTTTAAGTACACCAACATTCTAAAAGTGTAAGGTATGTCTTTGAGCACATAACTAATAAAAAAAATTCCTTTTAAAAATATATGTAATTGGTAAATGTAGCCACATATTTTGTTAAAAGCTTTGTAAAGTTAATTGAAAAATCAGGTTTAACTCTAAGCATTAATTGGTTACAGCCTGAAGAAATGGAGCAGTTTCTAGAGCACTTGTTTTATGCCCTTGTTTCTGCTTACCGATTTTCTCCAGTCAGTCTTGAGTTTAGTCAACAGAAGCAAGCCTTATCTCTAATATTAGCCATCCTTCATCATCAAACAACACGACAGTACCTTTTAGGATCTTCTTTATATCTTTTACAAAGTAGTTGTAGATTTAAACAGTTAGCAGTGTTAATGCTCATTATATGTATAGCTACTGAGCAATCTAAAAATATTTTTTTTTTCTAAGCCTAACGTTTATCATCTAACAGTTTAATGTTTCATGACAGTTTTTACTGTTGTCAGTTGTTCAACAATCTTGCAATGATTATGCCAAATTTTTATAGATCTGTTTCAACCAACACACCATTAAACCAACAATGAGTTACACAGACTTCTTTATATATATATTGAGGTCCAATTCATTATACTTGTTTCAACCAACACATCACTAAACAAACAAGTTACACATACCTTTCTATTTACTGAGGTTCAGTTCGTTATACTTGTTTCAACCAACACACCACTAAACCAAAAAAAGTTATACATACTTTTCTATTGACTGATGTTCAGTTCATTATACTTTGAAAGAACTTAAATGAAAGATCACCAGATGAATTAGATAAATCACAACGTAGTTATAAATCAGGTGAATTTGTAGACCAGAAGTGGAATAAAAAATTCAGTTTACTGTTTCTGAGTTAATTTCAAGATACTACTTTTTTGTTTGTTTGAGGTTTTTAACATGGTTTTTGAATAATTCACATGCAAATTTAACACAAAAACTCGTACTTGTATACCCAGAAAAAAATAGAATTAAACAGTATTATGTTCTAAGGTGAACTATTTTAGTGACATCAAGTGTTGGTATTCTTTTTTAAAACTTTTTTTGTTACTTTAGCTTTCCGTCCTTGGCTAAATCAACATATATGAAATGGAATTCTTCCGTTTGATCAGTTAACTAAATAGCTCACTTCCAGCAGTGATACTTTATGATATTTATGTAATCTTGTGATTGTAATACATGTTCAAAATAAACACTGATTATTATAAGGGTCTGAATATTTTCTTTTGAAGAACATGAACTGATTTTATTTTAAGATTGTTTAAAATTTTTGATATTTAAATATGTTTAATAGGATATTTTTTTCAGGAATATTATTTGATTTTTTTTGTAACAATTATGAGATAATTAACAACAGTATTATAATGATGTACACATAGGTAGGTAAACCAGGTAATAAATTTGATAGTGATGTTTTAATTACTTTGGTGTGATTGGTAAATGAAGGAATTTTGTTAGAATTAAGTTTGCCTAATAAAAGTAGAAGATGAAATAGTTATTTTAATAATAGTTATTATTAAACTCATATGAAATTGCTGAAAGGTGTTATTTTCATGGAATATAGCCTAATTGGTACTTTTTGTGCTTTATTTCTACATTTTCTTTAGTTTCATCAGAAATCATGTTTTTTATTTATTTCTACATGTTGAAGAAATCTCATTGTCAGTTTCCTTAACTAAAGTACATTTGACAAAATTAAACTTCCATTGATATTTGATACAAGACAACTTGATAACAGAATTCTAGAAGAAACTTTCTGTGGTGTACAGTTTAGCTTTACCGAACAAGTAAGTACTAAATAACTTAAGTAATACTTGTGAATATATATATATATATATATATATTATCAATATATATTTAATACTAAATTATCAATTAGTACTAAATAACTTAAGTAATTCTCATATATATTTTTAATATATGTTTTCTTCATCATCAGTAATTCCCAGACCTAAAATGGCCCACAGACAACTGTTGAAGGTCTTCATTATGATTGGTCTTTTGCCCATTCTTCAACTTCTGTTCTGTTCAGGTCTTTATTTCTCATACTTCTCTCTATTATTGTACACCAACAATCTTTTGGTCTTCTTCTGCATCTTCTTCCTTTTGCTTGTCTTGACAGTCTATTCTCCTTAATGTTTGGACATAACTGTAGTATCTCCATCTATACAATTTTAGCTTTTCTATGACTTATTGTTATCCACTTTTCTCTCTTAATGTCTCTTCACTTATATTATCAAATCACCCTTTCTTTCTCATGTTTCATAAACAATTACTCTCAGATTTCTCAATTTGAACTGAGTTTTTTTTAGTCATTTCCATGTTTAGCGTCCTCATGAAAAAAGTGAAAGAACCAAGGTATTGAAGAACTTAAGGCTTCATCTCAGCAGTTAAACATACTTCATTACATATTCTGTTCAATTTTCTAAAACCAACTCCTGATTTTTACCAATTTTGTCTTTACTTCCTTGCATATATCACTATCACCATAAACTATACCACCAAGATATGTAAAGATTTTCACATTCTCAGTTTCCTTTCCTTTCACAATGACCTGATCCAAATAATTTGTCTTTAATCTCACTGTCTTTGTCTTATCAGTTTTAATAGTAGCAGTTGTTTGTATTTTATGACAAACATAAAGCATCATAATATTTTAAGTATTTGAAAACAGTATTAATTAACTTCTGTTTGTATGATCATTTTTCATCATAACCTAATCCAAAACAATATTGAACAACAAAGGTAAGAGGATATCACATTGTCTAATTTTGTTTTTTTCAGTGATTCTGACACATCTTTCAGATTCTTCATATGGTATACTTATATCGTTAATTATTTTTTCACGGAATCCGTAGTCCTGAATTATGCACCATATTAATTTTCTATGTACGGAGTTGAAGACTTTTTAAAAGTAACAAATTCAACACCAGGAGTTTTTATCATTCTTATCATTGTTTAGTGATGTTTTTGAGGACAAAGATCTTGACAACTCATTCTGTATCAGCTCTAAAACCTGTTTGTTTGTAGTTTCTCAAGAAAGTTTCTGTGGCATCTATCATCATTTTCATCAAATCATACTCAAAACTTTTTCTGACATGGATAGTAATGTGGTTCCTCTCCAGTTTTCACAGAAAGACAAGTATTCTTGCTTAATTATTTTAACAATTATTCTCTTTTTTTTCCAGTCAGTGGGACATCTCTTTGATTCCCAGACAGACTTAATCAGGTCAATGTCTTGCAAATACAATCTTTCCTTTTGATGCTTTCAATATTTCTACAGTTACAGTATAACTTCCAGAACTTTAATCATTCTTATACCCCTTAACTGCCTCACAACTTCTCTATTTATGAATCTTGTGTTATTTAGATATAGAGGATCATTTCCATTCAGTATATCTTGATATTATCTTTGTCATTTTGTTATTTTTTTCAACATGCCCATGCTCAATTACATTGTTGGTATTTATTATTTCCTAACTGTTTTGTTAATTTACAGATCATTCTGTAATCTCTTCTATTAGCTGCATTTCCTGCTACTTCTCCTTTTTTGGTAATAATATCCACATTTGATTCTTCTGTGAGTACTTTGAACTTCTATTGCATTCCCTCTAAAAAGATCTTTAAAAACATTTCTTCTCTCTGTACCTGTGCAACTTCCCATTTTCATCACCAGTTAGTTTTTCTTGTCTGTTAATTTTAATCTCTGATTTACCAGAGATTCATTCCTTTTTTGATTTTCTATGATAACCAAAGATTTAACTTGTAATAGTTACACAAGTTAAATTCAATCTCATCTTTCCATAATTTCCTGTTCATCATTTATGATACTTTGTGTTAGAAACCTATTTTGTAAATCGAGCTGAAATACAGCTTTTACTTCTGTATTTTTTACCTTAACAGAATTAAAAGGTATAGCATTTATTTTGTACAGTTTAATATTTAATTTACACAACCAAATAGTAATTAGTATTTACTATGTCTGCACATGTGAAAGACCTGACATCATGCAAGATATATTTGTGTGATCTCTTTGATTTATAGTTAAACCAACAGTGCTTTTCCATGTTTCTTTCTGAATTTTGCAGTGCAAAAACAATGTACCACTAATAATCAAACCATTCACTTCACAACATTTCACAAGTCTAGGCCTGTTCTGAACCTACCAAGAGCAATCTCAGGATCAACATTCACCTCAAATTTAACATGTCCCATTAATACTTTAATATCTTGTTCTTGAATTGCCTAAAGTATACAATGTAGTTTAAGACAAAAATGGTTTTTTGCCACTTTTCTTGAGTCTTTTGTTGGAGCACAACAAATTAAAAATATGTCAACTAATTATCTTGTTTTTAATAAATTCATGTGGCATAAGATCTTGATAACTGTCCTAATTTATTAGTTATGTATAATATGTCCCTTGTGGAGCAGTGGTAAATTTACTGACTTACATTGCCAAAATTTGTGGTTCAATTCCTCAGTGTACAAAGTTTATGTAGATGATTGTGTAGCTTTGCATGATAAAAACAAAATTGTACAATATTGTGTATTATACTTTTGTTACTCTTCAGTTAAAATGTGATGAGTTGAATGTTTATTAATACAGATTTTCTGTACAACACTATCTATATAAGAGTAAAAATTAATGTACCAGTAAAAACTTTATATTAATATTTTCAGTCAACAACAGACGACATTGTGAACAGTGGTCCATTTAAGGATGTGTTTTTGAAGATTCAAGAACATTTGTCTGGTTAGTAGAAACAGAAGAATGAGTGTTTAATGTTACTGATATATAATGTTATATACAACACTTTTTGAAACTGTTTGGAAAGAAGGATATTATAAAAATTCAAAATAAATATAATAGAATTCAATGTAATTTATGATTTCAAGTTTCACATTGTTTGTGAAATGTAAAAATACTGGTATATAGTAGAATATTAAAATGTGCTTAACACTTAAGTCATTCATATTCATACTACTGTCAGTTCTCTGTGTTTTTGAAATAAAATTGTTTCGATGATAGTTTATAAAGAATACCTGTGAGTTTACTACCAACCTTAATTGGATAATAAATAAACTTCCAGGGTTATTAGCTAAGAGTGAGAAATGTTATAAAGTTCTATACCAACATTTCATACCACACTAATAAAAACTGAAAGCCTAAGCAATCTAATCACTGTAAAGTTGAATTCTCTATGTTAGCTTTATATTGTAAATCTTTTTTATATCCACTCTAATGATTTCTGTCTCATTCTGTATTGTATTAACTAACTTAAACTAATAAATATGTATTTGGTCCTGCATACTTTTACTTTTAAAGCACTTTTTAGAATGTTTGCTTGTTTTTGAGTACAAGTTAATAATACATGTGAGTGGCGTAAGTTAAATTAATGTTACACCATATTTATTGGTTCCATGCCTAGAGTGCTTATGTAGTTCCTTTACATTATCATTAACTGATATTAGTGTGGATTAGTATATATGTTTAAATTTAAATTAAGCAAGTTATGCTGTAAAGCTTTCATTTGTTTATTGAAATAAAATTGTTAAGTGCAACAGAAATTTTCAGAAGATTCTTACCTGAAATGACATGTTCACCAAAAGAATCAACTCAGTGTCTTCAAAACTCTTGTGGTAAATCATTCCATCGTGTGTTTCTAGGAGTAAGTGTAGGCATACCCATTGGTTTGTATTAGTTAATTGTCTAAACATAATTACAGATCAGTTATTTCATATATCTTTTATTAATTCTATACTGAATACCAATAAGTTTATATGTTTTGGCTTCCTGTATGCTGCTGTTTTCAGGGAATGATTGAGGAGAACTGTGTGTGGTGGTAGAACCTGGAATTCAATCATAGATTTTCTTTTTATAAAGAAAGACGTGTCATCTACTTACTTCCACTGTGACCCCATTGGACTTGAAAAAACTATTTGAATGGTTTTGAGAAGGGTACCGACATTTTACTGACTGTTGCATCAGGTTGACTGATGTGCAATGTGTTGGTTGGGTGCAGAAAGCTTCTTTTGCTTTTTATTCATATGTGTGTTTTTGGATTAAGTTATTTTAATATTATTAAATTTTATTCTATTTCCTTGTTTTCTAATATGTTAGGTCTGTTGAAAGTAATTGGCATAAGCCTTGTATTATTATTATACACCTGAAATCTACTTCTGCTTCTGGTGTCTGTTTAGCACAAGTGGTGGTGTTTCAGTTTTTTTTCATCTTAAATATTCCATGAAATATTTATAGCTGAGGTTCTAGAAGTGTGTTAGTTTTTTGTAGAAATTTATATTTTTATTTTGTGAATGCATATAATACAGTCACCTTGAAACAGAATGTTAAGGTGCTTATACCCCATTGATTTATATGTTACTAGGTTTGAATCCTAGGAAAAAGCTGGAACAAAAAAAAACATGATTATAAATGAAAGTTGCCATTACTTCAAGATTTCACTTTAATAATTTTCTGTCCTCAAGATTGATCTTCTGTTGTGGTATATGGCTCAGGTCTGCTACGTTTAGGCATTGGCTTGTTAATGTGCTGGTTTCTATGGAACCTTTGTTTTGTTCTTCTGACATTCTTCTTATTTGCCATTGAAATTTTTTCAATGTAGAAGGAAAGGAAAATTCACCCAACTCTTTAAATTTTTTGTCAGTAAATAAAATCTTACAATGAGGGATTTAACTTGCACAAGACAAAGAAGTGGACGTAGTGGCCTGAGAAGTTTCATGTGAAATTGAACACTGTTCACTTAAAGTAGGGGTTAAACCCCCCTATGGACCCAAACTTTTTATACAAATTCAGTTGCCACTTGTGAAGTTTCATAAAGATCCGTGATTGCATGAGAGATAATTTCACAAACAACAAATGGTCAAATGCAAATTTCTGATTGAACACTCGTTTAATACAGCAAGTTTTGTCAGAACTAGAGAAATACAAACTAATATCTAAGAAAGACCCAAACACCTGTTCATTCTTGCAAGGACATCTACAACACAGTTTGGTTCAACTTTAATATCACGGTGAATGTATAATGAGGCCAGACCATTCAATCGATATTCAGTGGTGGTATTTCTCAAATACGATTTGAGTCCTCTGAAAGTTGAAAACGAACGTTCCACTGAGCTCGTTGATACAGGCAGCGTGGCAAATACTTTCAACAGTAGAGATATGACTGGGAAGATTTCTGCATTGCACATATGCATCTATGACATTTTTTGGTCTGTTGTTCGCAAGTGATTTGTAAGAAACCCTAAGTTCACCTGCTGCAGCTACTGAAGTGCTGTCAATGTCAGCCTTGTATATATTGACCAACTCTTTAATTTGGTCACATTGTTGTGCTGTAGGTTCTGACCATTCTGTGGTAGATCCTGATGGTAGTAGACACATGAAGTTTGTAAGGAGAGTTTTGTGACTGGACAGACGGTCACATATTTGTGAAAGAAAGTGATCAACAAATGGTACAAATATAACAATACGAAAGTACTCTTCAGGACTAGTGGTTTGTGGGTTAGCACGGTACATCTGTCTTTTTGCCTGCCTTGACATTGTAATGTCAATTTGAAACTCACTACACAGAGTTTGAGCTTCACAGAAAATGTTGTTAAATTCATACACAGTATTTTTTCTGAGTGAATGGATTAAATATTCCACTATTTCTGTGTGATGCCATGGATGGTAGTTAGACATGGTTTGAAGGGTAATAAAGCATAAAAATGTAATTATAAATAGACATATATTGTTACAAGCTTAAACTACTTAGGATAAATTAATGTAGTTTTTTGTTACAATTTGAAGTCATTCTAGAAAGAAAGAAAATGCTAATTTATAGTTGTTGTTTTTTTATGATGGTGGCTATGAGATTAGTCAAATTGACTGACCTTGTGCAGAGTCAGGATAGAGAAAATAACAGATAAAATTAAAGTGTTACTGAAAAAGGTTTGAAATATATTTAGGAGGTTTTAGGGATTACGCAAAGGAAATTCGAGGTTTTTGAGATGAGGAAAAATATTATTAACCTTAGCATGAAAATTACTTTGCACATGGCCTATTCAAAACAAATACTCAATATATTCATGGTCAAATCTTTATTTCAGTTTATTAAGAGTACTTTACTAACAAATATATTTTTTTTGTATGTGAAAGACATAATGATAACTAAACTGAAAGACTTCCAAATTTTGTGAATATATACACATTGTATTGAAAGTTTGAAGTATTAAGGCTATTAATACTTTAATTAAGTACAAAGAGGTTGTGTAGTCCATCAGATTGACTGAGTCTGTGTTGAGAGAGATAAAGGAATCTTTATTTAAATAGCATGTAATTTTTCTCACAACCGTGTTTTGGAAACTATGATATTTAGTAACTAAAAAAAGAAGTAAGATATGTGAATAAATTAATGTTAAAAAAAAAGGAATAACTATAGTCTGTGTTCTATCTGTTTTTGCAAGTAAAATACTAAAAAATTTGATATTTTGACAAATAGCTTCTGCAGGTATTTGTATCAATTTTTTGTAGAACTGGAAAAGTTACAGTTGGATATTTTGGATCTACTGTTGGACTCTCAGAACATAAATCAGGTACAGAACTTAACTTTCTTACCACATTATAAGTAATATGATACATTTGATGTTTTTCAGAAGGTATTCTTAAGCAGTAATTATTTTTATTTAATATATAATTGCTTGTCTGAAATTTGCTGTTAATTTTACAGTAAGTACCTGCAAAGAAAGGAAATACATTTAGAAAGAAATATGAATAAGAGCATGACTTACTGTGATTTTCCAAATATAAGATGCTCCCAAGTATATAGTACATGTATTAGTCATCATGAACAAAAATGTCAAATTTGCATTATCCCCATAAATGATCTAAACTTAGTCTTTTGCAATACTGTGTTCAAAATAACGTTTTCGTGATGAGAATGTTAGTGTCTTTATAATCTAATTTTGCATTTGTCTTTTCATTCATGAATGGCAAATAAACATTGCCAAAATTTTAGAATATTTGTAACCTTCAGGGGTGTAGATCCTGGGGGGATGGGGGATTCATTCCCCCTTCATTTTAGGTGGGGGGGGGTATGGTGCATAAGTCTTCCCCCCCCCTACAGTTTGGTCTGTTGAATTGTTTTATTGCATCACAGGCCTACAAATTATGTGTTTGTTCTTATGATTTTCGTGTTCTTACCAATCGAATTACACAATTAGGCCTAGATGTAGGCTTTTTCAATAGCCGAAATGTACATCTTTAATATAGGTGTGCTTCTAAGCTTTTCAATTTAAGCGGTAGTTCATAAGTATCAGTCAGTATGCCTAAGTATGCATTCAAGGCTTGGAAGCACTATCATAGAATCTACCTACGTCTTGTATGTAGTGTAAGATTAAGTAAAATTTTCATTACAGCAGATTGAACAGAGCATGAAATTCGAAAATATTACTCCCAAGTGTAAACTCCTTTGATCTAGATCTGGCAGGCCATTTGTAGCTTGTAGCTGGATCAATCTTATGTGTATATTGTGCAGTTTTCCTATGCCATTTATTCTTATGCATGTCTAGCCGGTTTTATTGTTGAATGCCTTACTCTCCTTAGCTGTCGAAGCTGCTGACCATAGTGTACATTTAGTGTACAGTTAACGACAGGTTTGGGCCGCTCGGATCCTGACACGCCTACATCACCCCCTCCGCTCCCTTTAGTCTGAACCTCGATTTTACAACAGGGCTCATTAGACCTGTGTTTGTGGCTCTCATTAATCCATGAAATTTCAGATTATCACCGCCCTCTAATAAAGTGCTGGTGCTTTATGGTAAAAGAACAATATATTCTCTTATCATAGATAGTAAAAGTATTGTATTTTCTTGTATAATTAAAACACAAAAGGAACGATTTCAATGGCCTGATACCCCTACTCAAATTGTATTGTTAGTTTTTGTTTTGGTGTTTTTATTTAATAGATGTGCTTATAAACATTATATCACAACGTGTTTGCCTTTTGATGAGCTTTAACAGGAATATAATATATTTGTGATTGTTTAAGAATTTTTTGAGAAACTTGCAATTACTTGTGTTGTAACTAGCACACATTATTGTCCCAGCAATGCCCCGGCGGTCAGTCAGCTCAGTAGTCACATAAATACATTATACAGTTCAGCCCTACTTCCATTCTGTTCTATCTTCGTTCGTTGTACATTAGAGTTTTTCAATAAAGACTGCATTTTGGCCTGTTGAGTCATCTGGGAAACAGATTCCAATTATGACAAGCAAGCATCTGAGACTTTCCGATATTAGACAGTTCTGCAAGCCAGTTACTAGTACTACAAGTGACAATGCAGATGCAGATAATCCAACAACTTTAAGCAAAGGAATAGAAACTTGCCATACAGAGGAAATACCATGTTCATCAGAGGACGAGCCTGAAAATGCTTGTGCAACTATTGCACATCATGAACCACCAAATAGTTGTGAAACAAGTTTGTGCAGTAATAGAAATCTGACACTTCACAGATACAGTGGGGAAAGCCATATCATCCAGACTTGCAACTAATACCATGACAGAAAGCAGAATCTCAAAATATCAACTTTCAGGGCAAGTGGTTTGATGAGTTCCCATGGCTGCATTTTGACAATCAGACACAAAAAGTCATATGCTTTCATTGTGCCAAGGCAGAAAATAGAGGCCCTTTTACAGGGAAATTGGAGAGGCCAGTGGAGTATACCTTCATATCCACCAGTTTTTGCAACTGGAAAAAGACAAACCAGAAATTCAACGAACACCAATCCTCCTCTCAGCACAGGTTTGCTACATCTCCAGAAGGTTCACTTGATGTAACTCCAGTGACTGTCCAGCTACATGATGGAAAAAAGAAGCTGCAGGAAGAATACAAAAGAAGTCTAGCTAAAATATTCAGAAGTTCACATTTCTTACTGCGTCAAGGTTCAGCATTATGTGGACATACTGATACAGAGGGCAACTTCCTGCAGTTAATGAAGCACCTGGAAGAGGAAGATTCTGAGTTGACAGTCTACTTGTCAAAGAAAACCACATACACATTGCTCCAGGCTCAGAATGAAATAATGGAGATGTTCAGCCATCAAATACTGAGGAACATAGCACACAAAGTGCAGCAAAGTAAAATCTTTGCATTAATGGTTGATGACACTCAAGATGTTACAGGTGCCGAACAGGAAGCAACATGTGTACAATACGTAGATGAGAACCTTGATGTCCATGAGACATTTCTTGGTTTGTACAGTGTTTCCAATACAACTGGTGAAACAATATCCTCGACTTTACTTGGTGTAATGTACTGACTAGACTCAATTCACCACTGTCAGGATTAAGAGCACAAACTTATGATGGAGCCACTAACATGAGTGGTGCGTACAGTGGATGCCGGGCAAAAATAAAAAAGAAGCAACTGTCAGCTTTGTTTTTTCACTGCGGAGCACACAAGGCTAGTTTAATAATGCAACATGCAGTTGAAGCTTGTGAATATGGTCGAGATTCTATCCAGTGGGTACATGAACTTGGTGTCTTGCTTCAGAGGTCAGGCAAGTGCAAGACAATCTTTGAAAACATTGTATCTTCAGACAGCCACAATGGTCCTGTTAAATACATCCACTCACTGTGTCCAACACGCTGGTTGTGCCGTCTATCTGCAATTACATGTGCTAATGATCACTACAGTGACATTGTTGATTCTTTGTCTGAATTAGCAAATGAAAAATCAGATGTAGCAGTGAAAGCATGAGGTCTGCTGGACAGATTTGACAAAGGAAAGATAGTTTTAGGACTGTTGATGGCTCAGCATCCATTTGCTGCATTAGAGGAACTAAACCATGCATTCCAAGCAAAACCAGTGACAGTATCTGGCATGACTGAAGCATCTGCAGTGACAGTTGAGCAATTGTGGGTATTGCGAACAGAGAAAAAATTGCAACAAGATATTTGATGAAGCTGAGAAAAAGGTAACTTCCCTAGATCTGGTGCCTATTGAACTACCACGCATTCACAGACTCCCTAGAAGGATCACAGATGATGGCTCAGCACACCATTCTGCAACAGCTAGAGATTACTACAGAAGCCAATATTTTGGATTTGTGGACACAATCATAGAACATCTGACCACTAGATTCAATGCAGAGAACAATGACTTGAGGCAATATCTGGAACTTGAGAACATGATCACATCTGGCAAGATTGACAACTCAATTATAAACTTCTATCCAGAAATCTCTGTACAATGGCTTGAGTTCTCCATGTTCAAAGGAACAACAAAAGCAGTATCTCTGAAAGGTGTGAAGGATGCTTGCTGTAAAATGCATAAAACAAGCCAGCAGATGTTTAGTGAAGTGTTTCTTCTCATGAAAATTTTGCTTGTATGTCCAGTATCTAGCTGTGAATGTGAATGCAGCTTTTCTGCATTAAGACAGTTGAAGACGTGGTTAAAGTCAACTATGTCTCATTGCCGCCTCAACCATGTGGAAGTTTGTCACACTCACAAAGATGAAGTCGACAAGATAAATATAGAAGAGCTTATGAAAGAATTCATAAACAGATCATCACAAAGGAGGTCTACGTTTGGGAATATGTAGACTAGAGGACTAAATGAATCTTACTTCAATGAAAAGTATGAATAATTATGTGCTACATTGTATTGATGTGTAATTTTCAAGAGTTCACAAAGAAATTTTAATTATTTTTATCAAACAACATGAACAGTTTTTCAATAGATATAAACTTATCAAGGGTAATTACTAATTTTCTTTATATTTGAAAATGTAATTCATGCAATGAAAGTTATTAGTAACCTTGTCAAGTATAATGGCCATCTTTTATACTGTGCAGTGTGCAGGAATAAATTAATGTGACAGTTAATTTGTGACATATTTGTCTTTATTCTATAAACATTTTTGAAAACTGTTCACAACACCTCACTTATACAAACCTACATGGAAACCTTGAAGTATCATGGCAACAAGATTACTCTGTGACTGCATATTTACAGGTTTCAGGTTCATGTAATCAGAGATTACCAATTTGCAAATTGAACAGTCCACATAAGTGGTTGCAAAAATTATTCCCCCCATCAGGTGTAAAAAATCTATGCCCCTGGTAACCTTGGTAGCATTACCAGTGTAAGAGAGTTTGGTTTAGTGCTTGTAATCATCACAGGTAAATATAGAACTCATTTACACTGGTGTTCATTAGTTATGGAATCCTATCACAGCTTTTGTACAAGGGGTATGTGTAGTTCTGAATCATTTCCTCCCTGTGTGTATGTAAAGATTCAGTTTTGATTTTGTGAGACTGATTTAAAAATACACCATGAAATCAAAGCCTATCTCAACAAAGTTGCATTAACTATTTCTGGACAATTACTGACACTGATTACGTTTCTTAAAGAGAAGAAGGCTGTTTTAGTTTCATAACATCAATTTAAACAATACACCAATGATTTGAGGAGAGTGATTTGGATTCAGAAACTGAACGTTTCAACAAAAAAAAATTCCTACTTTTGCGTATAAAATGTAACGTAGTAATAACTAGTTTTATATTTCCAGACATTTCTGAGAGTGGATGTAAAATATTAAAAAATCATAAGAAGTTTAAAGATGTTGAAAATGAATGAAAGTAGAAGAGAATTCTCAGAAACAGAGATAATAAATAAGACATACTGTTGAAGTTCAAAATTGCTAGTATGTATGCATTACTGCTCAGTGTGTGTCAAAAAAGATGTTCTGGACTGGAGAGAAAAAAGAACATTTAGATTTGTTACCATGTGCTGTATGCATCTTAGCTTTTAAATAAATTATAGTGAAAGAAATGCATATTGATTTCAGAAAATTACAGTAGTCAGTGAATAGCTCTTTCAAGTTTTAATTAACACTAACTGAAGAACTTGTAAATAAACCAAATCTCCAGAACCCTTTATAGGGAGTTTAGAAACAATTCTCTGAAAATTTCAAAACACAAAATGAAAGTTTTCACACTAAACACAATATGTTTTAACATTTTTATCTATTATTGTCCTCTCAATAATTTTATTTCAGTCACTACCTTTTACCATTCAGTTTTAGTTATTTATTTTTTCTAATTTCCACCAATCCTGAATTAAACTCAACTTCTTTATTGTGCAAACCTTGACATAGAAATTACACATATTTAAGAAGTCATAATTATTTCTTCATACAAAATAACTGCTGATTCATTTAACTCAGTGGTTCCCAACCAGGGGTGCAAGATAGCATTCCAGGGGGTGTGAGATAACATTTCAGTTTTTTTTTTTGTTTATATTGAGGGTGCTGTCCTATATATTCAAAAATTGTGCCATACTTTGAAAACCTCGTAAAAAATAAACAGGAACAAAAGAATCATTAAATTTAAATTGGCTTATGAACATTTGAACATTTCATGCATGGATGAAAATTTATTTTTTTGTAGGCCATGTAGGGTTTATGCAACTTTTAGTTTGTTGTAATATTTTTCTTTTCCAAATGTTTTATTTTTGTTTATATATCATTAAAAACTAATTATAAAAATTTTTTTGGCCATCTTCACCTTTATTCTTAAATAAATAATTAATGTGAGGGGTGCGAGAACATATTAAAATATTTTATGGGTGCGGGACATAAAAAAGGTTGGGAACCACTGATTTAACTGTTTCTCAAATGAACCTTAAGTAGCCTTTTTCTCTTTCTTGAACATGATAGCACGAGAAGTTATGGAAGGGCAGTTTGTTCACATTTTGTTCCTTATTGTATTTCTCTCTAATCTCAGGACAATAAATCATATTTTAAGATCTACATCACAAATACCTTAATGGTATGCAAAAGGTGAAATTAAAAGAGAATGAGATAAGTAAAATAAACTAATGATTTCATCTTTAATAGTCAGTTACAAATACAAAAACTTATTTTAAAAATTATATCCTACAGATATTGCATTGTTGTAACTTTCATTTTTTGTGTGTAAATCCATTTAGTGAAGATAACTGCAGTACCAAGTCCCACTATTTCACAGTTTCCCTTTTAATAACCTAAGACATATGTTACAACATTGTTCATATTTTCTACTTGTTAACTTGTTAAATATAAGTTCAATATGTATATTTACAAGTAGGTGTATTATAAGTGCTTTCAATGTTTTGTAAATAAATTTCTTACAACCTCAAGCATCTATTGAATTTTGAATGAGCAAAATATGCAAAAAAAATCCTCTTTTGCATACACATTTTATCAACATAATGATAAGTCCTAACGACTTCTCAACTTATATGCAACCTATTGTACTAAAAATGGTATTTGTCTGTTATTAATAATCAAATTGAAAACAGATACCTTCTTTACACTAGCAACTGTTCTTATTCTGTTGATATAGGCTAAGTATGAAATACACAATCGTCTCAGTTTTCATTGCAGTATCTAATGAGTAAGACAAAAATACATCTATTTGCAAATATAATATACAAAGAGAATAAAATTTGCAAATTTAAATGAATGCATAGAATGTGCTTAGAATGATGTAAAGAGTGGCAAACTGTTCATGACAACACTGTCTAAGCTTGGCAGTGCACTTTATGAAACACATGTCTAGTTTGTTAAATTTTGAATAAAAACAGTTTTACACCATATATACCATGTGACCATTACAGAATCATTGTGTAGGGAAGGTATAAGCTGTTGAATGTTTGGAAAAAAAAAAAAAACATGGATCATAAATCTGTCAAGAATATTTATTGTGATAAAATTAAGCCTTGTCCATGAAGCAATAAAGTATTCAACAAAAATAATAAGCAGTTTGTACATGGGAGTAATGTGAGATTTGAGTGAAAATAGTACAATTAATATTAATTTTAATAGAACAATTAAAAGTCAAGGTATGTGCATATTACTTTGTATATAAATAAACTTGTCAATCTGGATCACCACAATGTCATTTTTATAAGATTTGATCTGTTTTCTGACAAGTGAGTGTGGTATGATGTTACATTTTTAATTATTTGACGTAACATCACACTGATCATAAGAGTAGATATAACATTGTAGACTAATATATTTTTATTGTACTTACAGCTTCAGACTTGGTCCTTCAAATAATTTTAAATGATAAAAGGTACAGGGGAGTGTTACTTGGCCTGGAGAGCTGAGATTCCATTGACTCTTTTGGTCTGAAAGGCACTTAAAATTTTTTCTTTTAATTATGATGGGGGTATTTTAAACTTATCACTAGCTTTGACAAAATTTATCTTTCCAAATCATTTCAAATGAAACTAACTTTATTATGAAAGAGAGAAACGAAAAGATATTGACTTCAAGTCTTGTAGATTTCAGCTTTTTTTACGAGTTGTCTTTCTTTGTAAAAATTAAAATTGTAGTTTTCAAACGTACAGAGAATATAGAGGATTAATATCTTGCACTGCAGAAATTATGATATTAGTTAAAAGTTTGTTTTTGTTTTTTTGTTGCAAAATTTAAGTGTGTTCGTACTTGGCCATGAAACAAACAAATATGTTTATTTTGAGTTGGATGCCATGCTATTGGTGATCTTACTGGAAAAAAAAATTAAATGTTTGATGTATAACAATCTTGCATATGTATCTCATGAAGGGAAATGTGTCAATCACTGTTTCCTATAATGTTTGTATCCTGACATTTTTTAATTAACTATTTTTTGTGTTCATATTGTGCAGTCTTCTTTTCAAGGTAAATTATACCATTGTATTAGAAAAAGTATATAAATTTGTAATAATTTTTCACTTTATGAGAAAACGTAAGAATAGAAATTTACTATATAAAAAGTTTTATTTATTTAAATTTATAAAGAAAAATATTTTAAAAAATTTTAAAGTTTGATTTTGGGTTGATTTGAGCACTGCCCTAATGCAATCATTTGCTAATTTTTTTTTAGCATAATATGACACTTTTAGCCACCTAAAATGAGAGTAATAACATTATTAAACAAAATGTCATTGGTTTTTATTGTACCTTAATTAATATTGTGGTTTTATTAGTATTTATTCCTCACTGTTTTTCAACTTTAGTTATAATGTAACTGTTCATATCTCAGCTCTCAAAAGCCTTAAGCATATATTAAAAAAAAGAAAGAAAAAAAAGGCAAAACACTAGCCAAAAGTTTATTTGTCAATAAAATGTTTTAGGCAACAACCTTCTATTGGGTTTCTATTGAGAAGTAGATGGCTTTCCAAAATATTATTTTCATAGTCATTAATATATTTATTTTAAATTGTCAAAAGTTTTTCATTCTTGTTTCATTTTATATTCTGTAACTTTTTTCACCCACTTAATTCTTTCATTACTGATCTAAACCCATCCTCTAAACTACTTTCCTATTCTTTTCAATTGTAAGAATAAAAAAGGCTATTAGTTCAGCATGAGTTTTCATAGAGATTGGAACAAAGTAAAAAAACAACAACAACAACAAACTTTGTTTGGGGTTATATTGGTAGAATAAAAAGTGAAAACTTTTGCTGCAGCTACCATCTTGATTTTTTTAAAAGCTTATAAAAGGAATACTTTGTTATTGTGCTTCATATGGAATAAAGTGTTGTAGTATGATTGAAAAGGAAATGTTTTTTTATGAACTAAGATGAGATAGGTTAGTTAAATCATTCTTCACTTGGTTGTATCAAGTTTTGCATTAAGCCGTAGTAGTTTATTAAGTAAAGGGTTGAATGGGCAAATAAAAACTTATTACATACATGCTGAAACCTTCTGATTAACTATTTGAAATATTCAGTTTGCTTATAATTTTGGTATGATAGTAAAGTTTTTATTTTATGCCAGTTATTGCAAACACTAACACTGTATGCATTGTTTTTAATCAAAGTAAAAATAAAATTTACTGTTTTATAAAATAGATTCTTAATAGGAAAGTTTTAAAATGATGTTGAAAACATAATAGATAGTAATTACCTAAAGCAATGATAAGTCATTTAAAAAAAAGAAAACACATGTAGCAATAAAATATTTTAGAAATTTCAAACCTGCAAAGTCATACAAGTATCACATATAAAAATAAGGTACTTTCAAAAGCTAGATAATTTCTAGAAAGTAATTCTGAAGTTTCAGTGTGTTTAATGAAACACTTGCAGGTAGTTGACTTACCCAAGTCTCATATAGTTAATACTTATTGGTCTCTGATGTTACTTCTAGGATAATAACTGTAATGAGAATTTCCTGAGAAAGTTCCATGACTTTGTGAAAGAAAATACAAATAAAAGTAAGGTAAGTTATTATACTAAATGTACTTATTATTAAAAATGATGTTGATTACTCCAAGAATTGTATAAACTTGTTGAAATTAAATTTGAAAATGATAATTTATCTGAACATTATCTATTATATTTTTAATTTTATTAAAGGACTTATTAACTGGAGAATAATGATAGATTTTTATTGAAATATTATATACTTAACATAATAATAATTAGTATTCTGTAAAAAGGTCTTTAAGTCTTAAAAAAATATATTAAACAGTTAAATCAGGTAAAATGTACAAATTATTTCACTCTAAAATTAAATAAAACAGCTCTAATTACATTGTATTTCTGAGAGTTTTTTGTGATAAACAAAATTTCCAGAAAACAATGTGAAGTGGATGTTTTAAAAACTTTAAGCTTTTACACTGATTCTTGTCTGGATATCTAAAATGCCATTGTAGCATATATCAGTTCATCATATACTATAAGAAATTTGTTAACTATAAAAATTTTATATTTGAAGCATTATTTAACTGTTATATATTCTATGTGATAAAATCTGAATTGGATTTTGTTCCATTTAGATATGCTTTCTTTTTCACCAACTGTGTGACATTTAAAATCTTTGTTTTTAGAATTGTTTATTTGTGGTAACTAGGTTATGTAGGACTTGAAAGTACCATCTTCTATTTGCCAAACGTCTTTTGAACAATCCTGTTATTCCCATTTATACAGATGGTTCAAAATCAGGTGACTCTGTAGGATCTGTCATGGTTTGTGTGGTTTGGTGGTTGCACACAGGATCCTCTCTGCACTTTCTATGTTCATCGCTGAATTGTATGCTATTTTTCTCATCCTGGATAGCGTGTAAGCTATGTACTACATGAACTGTACTATCTTTGGTGATTTGCTTAGCTCTTTACTGGCCCTTGAATTACTTCATGTTAATTCTCACCCTGTTTTCATTGATATTCAAAACTAACTGGCCATTTTTCTTTATCATCTACTTTTATCCAGCTTTTTTGGATACCAGGGCATGGCAGTATTCATGTGAATGAGCTCAGTGACACCACAGCTAAGTCTGTCTCCTCTGGTGCTATCACTGCCATGCCTGTTCAATACATGGATTATAGTCCTGCATTCAAGTTAGTAGTTGACTTGAAGTAAACAATATGGTAACAAACTTTTCCAAATCAAACCTTCTGTTGCTTTTTGGCCGTCTTGCTTCAGTAAGGATCAGAAAGAAGTTGTTCTGGCTGGGATGTGTATTGATTACAGTTTTTTAACTCATCATTTTCTTGTATCTGAAACTGATGCACTAATGTGTGACACTCAAGTCACAATAGCCCACATTTTATGAACATGAGTGATGGTATCATTTTAGACATATTTTCACAGTGGGCTCACCCCTGACATTGAACAATGTCATTGTCAATTTTTAATTTTCTACTGGTTGTTTGACACAGATAGCCTAATTGCTTTATGCTAATAAACACCAACTAACCAACCAATCAAATGAGTTTATGGCATCAACACACCAGTATCATCCATTTCACCACATCCAGCCATGCTTTTTTATTTATCATGCTTTTTGACAATAACTCTGTGATGTAGTTTCAATTGCAAAAGACTCTGCCATGTCTAAAACACACAACTCCTTCCTTCAAGTTTTCTATAATCCATCTAATTTACAAAGAAAATAGTTTTCCAGCTTCTTTTCCAATAGAAGTCTATTTGTGCTGCATCTGGAAACTTGACCAATATGTATTTATAAGGGATAGCATGAATACTACTATTTTACTTTTCCAGCTGCATGAAGTATGTAACACTTGAATAGATGTGTAATGAAAACAACTTGTTTAAACTTGACTTGTGTTGCATTTATAGATGGAGATTCTTCTTGATTGTGTGTACTGTTGCCTGGGGCATAGGAATTGCTTTTGCCACTTCTGTGTTTGTTGATTCTTACCTGTTACAAGATACCTTACTGTTCTCTTTGAAGCTGAGATATGACCATTTGGAGGATGCTCTCTTTATGGTACTGATGTCTCAAGTTAATTCATGCTGTTTTCATTTCAAATACCAGAAAGTACAAAGGATACCCCTGTTGTCGAAATTTTCAATCCCTGATATGAACATTCATTTTTACATCTACACATGCTTATTTTGCCATGGAAAGGGCTGTTACATACCTCTCCCAAAAGCAATTGAGGTTTGGGGGTATCACATTACCTTCAAAATACCAAACAATGTCAAAATGTAGTAGTGATACATATTCTACTGTAACTTTATATTACTTATGATTCTTACATGACTTATTGATTTATTTATTCAAAGCCATTTAAATATAACATTCTACCCTCTTACTTTAATAATTTCTGTTTATTAAATATTTAACTTCAGATTTAAAATGTGTAGACTTTTAAGTTGTGGAAATTTGATCTGATAATGGTTAATTTTCTTGGTCAATCAAATTGAATTGACTAACCTCACAACTATTTTATGTTCATTATAGTTTCCACACTAGAACTTTTAATATACACTTTGTGTATCTTCACAGAATTTAGCAGCCTTTTATTAAACATTAGAAATCTTTTATACACAGAAAATAACCTTTTTAATGAAGTATTTTTACTAAAGATTTGTTCATAAACATATATAGTATTTCTATATATTAGTCTGAGTGCTAAGAGAAATCTTTTATACACAGAAAATAACCTTTTTAATGAAGTATTTTTACTAAAGATTTGTTCATAAACATATATAGTATTTCTATATATATATAGTCTGAGTGCTAAGAGATTTCCACATTACGATTAAAAATAATTTGTTTGAAAATATTCAACATATATTATCGATAAAACTTTATATTTTATCAGGTATTTTCTCAACTCTTAACTTTATACAAGGTTGATAAATTTGATTGACAACAAATGATGAACAACACATCTAAATTATCCTATTTTTTTTTCTAGAATGCTTTCAGATTATTCTGTGAAATTACATTTGTTTGTCTTAAACAGCTTTAAACTCATAATGGTATATATCTATTTACACTTAAATTTTATTGTCCTTAAACCCTGTTTAACTACTACTCATGTTATTGTAAGTTGTTAATCACTTGGAGAACATGCAGCTTACTTTAAGCTATTAAATTACTTTATGCACAAAGCTGCTCGTGAATGTACTCCATAAAATAATTTCTTATATTATTATTGTTATCTGTTTACCTACTCTAACACATAAAGTTTCCTATTTTTACATTTTGCAAGAAAGTACTTATCTAAGTCTTCCTTTTTGTTTGTGTCAACTTTCAATGACACTTAATACAACTTTTCTATACTATTTATAGTACTCAATAAATATTTTTATGTTTAATTAAATAATGCACCAAAGAACACAGAATAATAGCATGTACAAAAAGTAGAATATATTTAATAACTAATTTTTTCTGGATTTCTAGCTCTGCAACAAGGACTATTAAATCATTTGATAGATGGAAATCTTGGCTTTTTATTGGTTATAAGTAATATTGTATTGAATGTCAGAAAGAACTATTGGCAATTTCTGGCAGAGAGCATGCAACAGGTGTGTGGGGAAAAAGGGTTCTGGTGGTCGATTTCATGGCTCTGTAAGCAAATAAAATTTAAGGCAGTGAAAATTATGCTCTGCATGAGTGATAATAACATTTTAATAAGTAATTTTTGTTAAATATTGTACTTCTCCGAGGAGTGGTACATAAACTACAGAAGAAAGATGCCTAGAGAGCAAATATCACAATTCTCACACTAGGGATAATTCTAGATTTTTTTTAAATATTGCTTTATAAAATTAATAAATTGAAACTTATACAGTATTAAAATATGGATTATTAGTTATATATTTATTGATATACCATGATAAGAAAGTAGTTTAATTAAATTTTTAGTGAAAGACACTAAAACCTTGTGGCATGTGGAGAAAGGATTAAAACAAAGAATAATTAAATAAATCAGAGTTTGTTTACATAAACTAAATTTTAGCAGTAAGTTTTTGCTTTTATTTTAATTTAGGAAGAATCATAGCTAGAATGTTTTGTGTAATATTCTATTTCTGTTTATTAACTTAAGAATTGAAATACACTCACACTTTTAAATATTTTTCAGTAACAAGTGATATTTTCTCACATAAAACAACTCTTATAAGCTCATATGATCATTTTTCTATGAAAAAATTGAAAGTCATAAGTGTTTGTATTTTATTGTACTTTAGATGTACTACAAAAATCATTTAAAAGCATAATAAATTCATTGGCAAAAGTCTGAACACCAAACTTCTGTAGTGTAATTATAGATTTTAAAAGTATCAAAAAAGATTCAGAAGTATTTTGTTTGTTGGAGTATTGTGGGAAGATTTCAAAATTTTAAACTGGCCTTTCATGCTCTCATATGTCTTCGGACATGTGAACATGTGAATTTGCTTTTTTTTTTAAATAGTAAAATACCTTTACTTTTCAGTTTCCCCCAGCACAGTCATGTCATTCCTCTGTTAACCTGGGTTTTTTTCATCGGCTAGTGACATTACTGAGGAGAGGAGATGTTAAACAAGGTGAGATTTTTTCCAAGTTAAATGCCAGTTATCACTTCTTCCACTAGCTAGTAACAGTACTGAAGAGAGGATGAGTGAAAGAAGGTGAGATTCTTCTAAGTATTGCCTTACCATTAACCACTTCTTTCACTGGCTAGTGGAAGTACTGAAGAGAGGATGAGTGAAAGATGAGATTCTTCTAAAAATTGCATTATCGTTAACCACTTCTTCCACTAGCTAGTGTCAGTAGTGAAGAGAGGATGAATGAAAAAAGTTGAGATTCTTCTGAAGATTGTATTACCAGTAACCACTTCTTCCACTGCCTAGTAATACTAATGAGGGGAGGATAAGTTAAACAAGTAAAGAGTTTTTCTTAGACTTGTACCATTCTTTAGATTCTTTATATGAATTACTTAACTACATCAGTAACTTTTCTTACAAATGTACTTCTATAGGAAAAAAAACTGAAAGTTTTTCTTTATTTAATGGATATCATAAGTTTAAATGATCACTTCAGTATAATTCTGTTCGATAAAGTGACACTTGTCTTATTTTCCAGACATGTATGTACCACTCAGATTTTTCTGCAGTCACAATAAGCCATATAGTCATACTCAACGAGCAGGTGGATTGATCTCATATCTGACAAAATCCTTTGCTGAAGAACTGAAGGAAAGAGAGTCAACTTCTGATTTTCGACATTCATCAGGTAATCTAAACAATAACTGTTGTTTAAGTCCCAGTTATTTCAGATGCAGAGATTGGACAAGGAAAGATATACATCAGATAATTCAAACACTTATTTGTGTGTGATGAAGTTTTAATTTAGAAAGGAGAATCCAGGTAATGTAATTTATTGCTTCTAAATTACATCATTTGTATAGTCATCATTAATATATTCAATTTTTAAATTTGTTTTCCCCCATCTGTATTTTATGTCAGTATGGAACATGTCTAGTTATGATAATAATTCTTACTTTTTATGCATGAAATAATTTTGTTAGTCAATTTGTCATTTATATTTTATCTTATGAATACCTAAAGTTATCTTCTTTTAGCTGTACTTAAGTTTTAAAATAATTACTCTAGTCAATTTTAACATATATTCTTTACCACTATTGTATAGATGCTTAATGGAAAAGGTCACAGAAGTTGTATTGGAGACTCTTTTTTTCTGGAACAGTCACATTACTGAAAATTGTGGTGAACAAAAACTAGCTACCTTGTTTGCCATAGATTGGTACCCCACTTCAACTGTATTTTAATGGAGAAAGCAAAAGCACGGGTCTCAGTGATGTTTTTAACTTAATGAATTCTACAACAGTATAACAACAACAACAAAAAAACAAACATCAAATGGATACCACAGTATGGTTCTGGATAAGCAACTGTAGGATTACTGGTCTATACCTGAACTCAGTTTTCTTGGGTCATGATACAGCCACTGACATTGTAGAATGCTTCAGCCCTGTACTCAGAGCTTAAGATTTGACCATATACTGCAATTTTTTACATTAATTGGGCATTTTATGAGGAGTTTCAGAGAAACCTGAAGGAGGAATTTGGGTACTAGTTATTAAACCTGTGTTCTTCTGGTTTCCTCAAAGGGTAGTTGTACAGTACTTTTTTTAGGGGGGGACGTTGTATTTGTTTCTTTGTACTTTACATGTATTGTTCCTTGAGATGCTAGCTAGGGGAAGAATACATGATGATGGTTTTTTTTCAATTCATAAGTCAGAGTATAGACACTTATAGAATTTTTCTGCTTTAATAACTGAGATATCACTATTAACAGGGACATTAAAAAATATATATTTCATTATAACTTCTTGTGTGAATATAATATAATAAGGATGACATACTGGATGTCCTTCTGAAGGTCTCTCAAGAATAATCCTACAGGACCATTGTGTCTGGAAAGTTGTGTCCCAGTTATTGTTGTTGTCTCTTGGATGAGCTAGTTTTGAAGAAGGATTCTCTGTAAAGAGAAGCATTTAAAGATAACAAATCTGAAGTAGAAAATGTTTGATGCATTGCCTTGTACCTGATCATATCACATCAGTTGGAGCATCATGAAAATGGATCTTAACCAATGTACTTTTTAAGTCCTGTGCTGCATCAAGACCTAGATACCAAGACTACCTGGATGAAGTTTCTAGAGTCAATGTAGTTAAATAAAAAGAGAAAAAATGTAATGGATCAAACTGACAACTGAAAAGGGGATAAAAAAGTGTCAAGAGGAAGATGTGTTGGAATTTGATGAGCTGGTGAAGTAAGTCTCTAATAAAAGCATAATTCACCAGGGATTTTCTTTTAGCTGATAGGAGTAACATCCTCAGCTCATAGAAAACTTTGAAGAATCTGAAAAAATTAATGTTGTTATTAGCTTTAACCACATTCATATCAACTGTTATTATTAGCTAAGAATTGAAATTGTGCATAAAGATTTGCTTAACAAATACAATGACAAACTGATGTTAACAGGGACTTGTAATAAACTGAAAGACCATATTTTGCTCTAGGTTTAAGCAATGGTATTGTTATATTGCAATCATAACAAGTCATTGACACTGAAGTGTTAAGTGTTTTTATTATTAACTAATTTTTATGTTTTTGATTTATGTATATTAAGTACTGTATAAATTTAAGAAATTCTTTCAACAAATACAATAATAAGCTGGTGTTAAAATTTAAAACAGGATTTATGTAAAAGTATATTTTGCTCAAGAGATGAATGAAGAGCTTGTCTCATTGTAAGCATGACAAATCAGTGTTAAACATTTAATATTATTAAATTGAACTATTTTTAAATGCATTTTTTATGTTTAAGGTTTAATGGTAATTAATGATAATAACTGAATAAGTTTTAAATTGATCTGATATATGCTTGTTGCTTGACATGCCTGTTTATTCTCTGGTGATGTATCATGTCCTAATGACCTGGAAAATTCTTAGAAATGGTCATGAAAATGACCTAGAATTTCAGCTTGGATAGTTTTATGAACTCTGTGAATGTACATTTTCCCCCAGAACAGAAATTTCACATAACAAATATAGAAATTAAAAGTTTTAGCTGGTGAAAGCTACTCCATGTGACAGGTTAAAATGAAATTGCATGTTTCAGTAGAAGCTTCATGTACGTTCTGAATAGGGTTTGTGAAACCAGTACTATAAGTAACAGATGTAATGGGTGGATCTGGAGGGCTGTATCCTATGATCATAAAGCCTATCTCCCAATTTCTCAAGTTTACATGTAGTTATCTTGATTGGTGTAATTTTTAAGTAGTTTCACTTAGTTTCATATATCTTATGTCAAAATCGTTATTCTTTTTTGTCATCCTTCTTTTGGTTTTGTTTTCCTTTTATCATCATCTTTCATTTTCACATCAGTTCCTTGATTTTCTTGGCACGTGACAACTGTTTATTGACTTTATCTGTAGGGTGCTCTTTACTAAGTTTCACAATGTAAAACTTACTTTATTAGTATTATTCATAGCATTGGTTGTTAGTTAGAATACAAAAATAACTGATTACTTATATCATAAAAAAAAGTTTCTTCTAAGTCAAATTAACAAAGTGAAGTAAGCAGGCATTTTTTGACCTTCCTAAATGTAAAAAAACCTACACATACACACATACCTCTGGGGCTTCACCCACTTTGACCATGCTGGAGCCTTGAGTATGTCCCAAACCCTTCACCCACCTAAATAAATTGTTGTGATCTATGGCTGTAGTGGTCTATCTAGAAAGCCAAAAGTGATGGTAAGTATCTAACAGTATGCATTTTTCCATGAAGCATGACAATTCAATTCAGTAGAGATGTTGCAAAAGGCCTATCTGTAAGTGCAGATGTGAGTACTACTTTGAGAACAGTAGACATAAGTGTGAAGTGGCCATATTGGATGTATAACTACTCAAAACCACTGATAAAGAGAAAGAACTAAATAAAATATTAAAATATGCACCTAATTTCAAAAATAGGGTTAACACAGTTGGAAGTGGATGTTTATTTGTAGCAAAATACAGATTCAATTTGTTTTGCAACAATTACTGATAACTTGTTTGATTGCAGAGAAGAGAATAGTATCAAAATCAACATACATCATCTGTAGTGAAGCATGAAGTGTAACCTATTCATGTATGGTGGCATCTTAGCTAGTAGTGTGGGAAGTCTACACAAAATTGGTGGAACCCTGACTGTTAACAGGTACAATCAAATTCTTATTTGTCATATCATTTCCTCAGGAACAAGATGTATTGTGCAGGGATTCACCTCAAGTATGCAACAAATGTGACAAAATGATATCTAAGAGAGAGAAAAAAAAAAAAAAAGAGTATGTTGGAACATTCACTCCATAACTTTGCCTGCACAAAGCTGTATAGGCTTGTAAGGTGATATGGGAACCAAAGATTGACTTGAGAAGTGATAGAGAATTTTTGGAACAAACTTTATGAAAAAAAAAAAAAAAATATATATATACATTGATGAATATATGGTAGCAAAAAGAAAAAACAAAAAAAACAATGTACTAATTTGTTCACAACAACTACAAAATACTAAGACATTGTACAACTCTTACCCACCATTCACTCCTATTTTCTGTAATGATATACCAATTATAAATGGACCATTTAGCTACTGTTGCTCATTATTTGAGACTTCTCTGTGTGCATCATTTCTGCATTTCCATAATTATTTTCAATACTGTATGTTTCAGGAAAATAATTAAAAGTTATGGTTTTAATGTTAGAATGTTATCTGTTGATAACTAGTATTAATGCTTCCCTCCTTTTTTTCTTATAGTGGCATATTTCTTGACACATTAAGCTTTCTTATACTGTAGATTTCAGCCACTAAATTTCTTGCTGATCTGACTTCATAGTACTTGTATTTATGAAATGTAGTTTAGCACCTAGCAGCATTAGAAGTATAAAAGTTGTAGTAGTGTAGAATTAAAATAATGATTAATGGAATAGAATCATATGGATACCATCACTTATGTTTAGAGTGGAGTTTTTACTTGAGTAATTATTAAATCCTCAGTGTCATTATTTTTAAAATTTCTCTGACTAAGATAAACAAAATGTATGGCTCATTAAGAGTTAAAAATTAATAAAATATTACATGTATGTTACTACTGGTGTGTAGAACAGTATATGTAATGAAAGAGTGAATAAAAAGAATTATAATATTTTATGTAGGTGATCAAATGCATGTATTATTTGCCTGTTTATAATTTCTCAACAAAGTGAGTTTTATTTCCAGATGAGTAATAATATTTTTATCACAAACTTGTTTTACATGTTTATAGGTTCTAGAAGTTTTGACTTGCAACTGCTGTCAAATCTTGATCATAGGCCTATTCATGACAATATAGCCAGTCTTCTTGATGGCATTGTACGACTTTATCATTATTCTGCTCATCGTCAGTTGGAGAAGGTAATGTTGGACTATTGAGATTTTAATCTTGAAAATTATTTTTAAGCTAGTATAATCTGTTGATACAATTTAATTTATACCACTAAATGTATGTCCACAATAATATAAAGTTTTACGACTCCAGACGTTTTAGCTCTTGAAGTCATATTAAAGATATTCATAGAAGTAAAGTAGTAATAGTAAATCTAATTTTGAGTGTTTTCTGCATTTTTCAAGCCATAAAATAGTGTTTTGGAACAGTACAGAACAAAAACAAATGTTTTTATTAAACAAGTATTCAGTGTAAGCTTGAAACCAACAATATTAATTATGATTTTAATGGTATTACCAAAAAGCAACACTAAAATAATCTATTCTGTTGGCTGTGATACAGTGCAAAAATTGTTATGTACATGCAACTTAAAACACAATAAACATTGAAGAAGAAATCTTTATTTCAATGTGCATTACAGTTACATCTGCAATACATTTAGTTGAACTTAATTAAAACAATTTTCTTGCACTAATTCTGTGGTATATTGCTGTAGTTGTATGGTGTGGTACTACAAGTGGCATATTTAGTACTGAGATATATATTTCATTTACAAATTCCTGTTATTTAACAGTATGATACTAGGTTAATATTTTAAAGAAGGATATTTATATAGTAAAAAAACAAACAGATAGGAATTCTGATCCACAACAATCTCTAAAATCTTTATTATATAATATATTTAAGATCATCATATCCCTGTCAGGAAGTGAGTACCTGAACCACTTACCAATACAAAAATTTGACAAAATTTGCAGACTAGTTGTCTAGTGTGCTCCTTGTTTTTACTCAACTAGTAAGTAAGAACAGACAAGTTGCACATACCACTTTCAACTCTTTACAAGATGGTTTGTTAAGGAAATACAAACCACAATGTACTTGCTGGACGTATTGATAAAAAAAGACAGATTGTGTGTCATAGACCTTGTACAGAAGAGGTGGAAGTTGTTGCAACACATTTGTTAAGTCTTTATGTATGGGTTGGATTCTTTACAGTGCCTGCGACTTGGTGATAAATGTACAGAGCTCACTTATTTTTAAAATAATATATTTAAACAAGTCAAATGTATTCACATATGTTCATTATACACTTAGTCACCACAGTTGTAGTCAGAACTTAAAATAATTCTCTTCCCATTTACGTCTGCATAGGTTGGTTTAGTTTCTTCAGAACACAACTGACAGGATAAATTGTTACAGTTACGACAGAAAGTGTTCGTACCCCTGCATCCCGAGTGGTTTCTTGCTCATAACTTGAAAAGTATCATGATTAGGCTAATAGTAGTTATATATTATATAATATGTTATAAATATTATACTAACACACATCTACATAAATTTGTATGTAAATTAAATGACAAGTAAACTGTTTATAAACAAATAACTAAAAATAGGAGGAGCAGAAAGTGTTCGTACAGTTCAGAACGTGTGAAAAAAACTGATATTTCCGTAAAAATTTTTAGTTTGGCGAATAAACTACATTATACCATTCCAGAACTAGACACTGGGTTCATAACTATTGGAATTTAGCCAGCAAAAAATGTACTTCTGGCAATTTAGTGCCGTCTCCGTCATTATCTGCTTGGTCATCATGGCGAACAGGAAACAACTGTCCAGTGATTTAAAAAACCGAATTATTGTAAAACACATGTCTTGTATGCCTCTTTCTGGTATTGCTATGCAACTTAATGTGCCAAAATCTACTGTTCAAAGCATAATTGCCAAGTTTGAGCTTACAGGATCAACTGCTCACCTCCTTCGTTCTGGACGACCCACCAAAATTCTAGAGAGAACCAAGAGGAAGGTTCTCAGAGAAGATAGTAAGAACTCTCGTTTAACACGTAATGACATACAGAAACTGGTAAGGGAAACTGGGGTTGAAGTAAGCACCTCTACAGTTACGAACATGTTATGCTCTTCTGGGTTCAAAGCATGCTGTCCTCGTAGAACTCCATATTTAAAGCCTGTTCATTTAGAAGCATGATTGAGGTATGCAATAAAGCATGTAGATAAACCCTTAACCTATTGGAAGAGTATTCTTTGGACAGACGAGACTAAAATCGAGTTTTTTGGCCACAATGCTGTTTGCTATATTTTCTGTAAGAAGGGGGAATGAAGTCTTCCAAGGAATACCGTCCCTACAGTTAAACACAGAGGTGGCTTGATCATGCTGTGGGGTTCCTTCAGCTCTTCTAGTGTAGGCAGCCTTCACTGCGTCAACGGAATCATGAAAAATGAAGAGTACGTTGATATATGAGGCACTTATATCAGGAATGATGCTTGGAACTTGTGGCTTGGGCGTTGTTGGATCTTTCAGCACGACAATGGCCATAAGCACACATCGAAATATGTGCAATCCTGGTTGCAGAGGAACAATATAAGTGTTCTGGAGTGGCCATTGCAGTCACCCGATCTCAACCCAATTGAAAGCGTTTGGCATGAGTTGAAGACCAGGGTTCATCAATGTCATCCAAAAAACTTGCAAGAGTTGGAGGCCTTCTGTAAAGAAGAATGGAAGAAAAAATACCAGTCGAGTACTGTCAACTCTTGATGGTCATGGAGGGCTATGAGGAGAGATTGCACCAAATAATTTACCTGTAAGGCTACACAATTGACCATTAAAGTAGGTGCACAAATACTTTCTGCCCCTTCTATGTTTGGTTATTTGTTTATAAACAGTTTATTTGTTGTTTAATTTACATAAAAATTTATGTAGATGTGTGTTTGTATAGTATTCATAGTATACTATACTTTCATTATCCTAATCGTGATACTTTTTTTTAGTTATGAGGAAAAAACTACTCATGATGCAGGGGTACGAACACTTTCTGTGGTAACTGTATTCTGTACTCTGTAATTATGAAATGATCTGTAATAATTTCACTTTCAAAGTTACCACTCTTTATGGGTAAACTTACAATCACACAAACTGAATCTAGATATTTATCTAACTGTCTCTTCTATATATATTTTGAATGTGTATTTATAGTCTGACAAAGATGTCAAATATTCTACACACTAAGATACTAAATGCAACAGTAGTCAATTCAAACAATGAGGAAAACATAGAAGGTTCTTATAACATGATGCAATAATACAAGTGCCAATTCACAATAGTTGATTTATACACAGTTATATAAACAAAATTTAGGTAAACTCGCTTCTAAAACTAGTTAAATGTAACACTTGTTAAACTATTTAAATTATAACACATTAAACACATTAGTTCTGTATATCTAACAATTTGATGAGGCATAACTGTACTTGAACAGTTGTGATAAGAAATAGGTGATTTTCTATAAATACTCACAAGATAATAAGGGCTTTGATACAGTTTTACATTGGACATGATATTTGCCAGTGTTTGTTATTATGGGAGACCTAAATTTTAAAAATTGCATAGTGAGGTAAAGGTGAATGCTAGCTTCAATTTATGTATGGTGGAAAGGTATGGCTACTTCAAGAAAATTTATCAAGTTGCATATCTAAGACTATAACAGCATTTCTAGGAAGCATAAAGAATGAAACCATTATGTATTTTATCCCTTTCACTAACGTAATATGAAATTTTCTACGAGTGTGGTCTAAGGAAAGCTGATGTACAGTGGAGGGAAATTTTTAAGTATGCATATGGTCTAATGCAAGCTGATGTACAGTGGAAGGAAAGTTTTCATTACGTGTGTGGCCTAAAGGAAGCTGATGTACAATAATGGGAAAGTTTTCAACTTGTGTAATCTAATATTAACCTCCTATTCTTAATTATTACAAATTAAGTTATGGTTTGAACAAAATGATTATAGAGAAATATATAAAAATGTAAAAACGGCTAGTTTGGGTTGAGAAATTTTTTATGTGGAGGAGTGAACAACATTTCGACCTTCGGTCATTGTTAGGTTCATTAAGAAAGAGGTAACTGACAGACAGCTGACCACATGTTTGAAGGGGGTTTTCAATACGACAAACCATTGACTACCTCATAATTAACAGATCTGACTGACAATTAAACACAGATGAGATACATCTAATAAACAAAGGACTCAACTTTGCAATAGCACCTAGGTATATATACCTTAGAAATTAAAACATGTTTAAAAGATCTAGCCAGGAGATGTGTGATACTTTCCATAGAAAACAACTGAAAACAACCAACACAAAGAAACAACTTCGACAATTTTACCAAATTTAACAGCCAAACTTCCCAGAAAAAATTAAAAACAACATCTTAAACGATTTTTCAGAGAATTTTTTCACAAAACCATCAATATAATTTCACAAAACAGAAAGCTAAAAGACAATCTTATAAAAAGTGACATTAATTCCATTAAAAACCTAAAACAAGACAAAAACATAAAAATTCTAAAAGCATATAAAGGAAACGCTATAGTCATAATGAACACGAATGAATACATCCAAAAAATGAAGAACATCCTATCAGACACAAACCAATACACACAAAACACAATTAAACAAAATACTATCAAAACTGAAAAAAGCCAACATAATTTCAAAAACGCTTTATTCCTACCTGTGCAAGACCGACTCACGCACACCACAAATATACGGCATCCCCAAACCTCATAAACCAGATTGTCCACTACGACCAATTATGTCCACATACATATCATTTAATTACAATTTTGGCAAATACATAGCATGGGCATTCTCCAAATATGTAACATCAGCCAGCTCATTCATCTTTTAATTTAGACTCTTTTAATTTCAAGTCTAATCTTAATCAACTTAATCATAAAGCCTTAATGGCCAATTTTGATGTTACATCCCTTTTTACAGAGTCCCACCCACTGAAGCCTGCAAGATAGCCTTAGAACTCTATATCTGAGACCCTAACCCATCAAAAGACATTCCCAGCAACCAATTAGCAACCCTCATAGAATTCACAATGATGAAGATAAACTTCACGTTCAACAGCAACAATTATATACATATAAATGGCCTAAGCATGGGCAACCCAGTATCACCAGTTCTGGCCAATATTTTTGTGACACAAGTTGAAACACAAGCAATTAACACAGCATTACATCCACCACTGTACTGGTACAGATATGTAGACGACACAATTGCGGGATTCAGATCTACAGAACACACACTTTATTTTTTCAATCACATTAACTCTATACATTCAAACATTAACTTCACATGTGACCAGAAAAAAAGCAATCAAATATCATTTCTTAACCTCAATTACAAGAACCGACACACAATTTAAGAGAAATCCACCGAAAAATCACCCACACCAGACTATACATTCCTTGGGATTCAGCACATTAAACAAAACAAAAACTCAACATACTAAGAATCCAAATAAACACAGCCATAAAACTATGCTCACCAGATAAAATTTATGATGAATTAGACAAAATAAAACAATATTTCATCAACATCAATAAGTTTCCTCCACAAACCGTAGAAAACATTATACGCACACACCGAGACAAAAAGCAAAATCGACTAACAAAGGTAAATATATCCCACTATTTAAAAAAAATCACAAAACCATATACTGCTGCATACCATATATTCCCGACATCAGCAGAAAACTAACCAACATTTGGCAAAAACTAGTAACAAAATATGAAATCCCAGTTAATACTAAATTTATTCAAAAACCAGGCACAAAACTAAGGTCTATACTATATAAAAACTGCATTGACAAACACCATACCAACACATTATTTATAAAATACAATGTGATAACTGCCACGACTTCTATATTGGAGAAACAAGTAGAAAAATGGAAACCAGATTCAAAGAACACAGTCACCTTCACACATTTTTGAACACTGCAAATTAAATAACCATAGAAAACAAGGAAATATGTTTTCATATTAAAAATTTATACACCAGGTATTTTTCTTTCAAAAAACCAAGGATTATAAATAGAATATCTGATTTGGATTTTCAGGGAGTGCTAAATCTGGCAAGTATTTAGGAATCAAACATACCTTTCTTAATTAGCATGTAGATGAGTTTACATTTAAGGAATTTTTGCTATTCCAGTTCTTTTGTAAAAACCAGTAAAGCTGTTAAACTTAGATCTCCAGAAGGCATCATACATCCAATACTTAAGGTTTTATTTTTTAACAATTGGGTAATAGGTTAGCCAATACGTGTTAAATTTGGGTATCCAGTTCTTTTGTATAAACCAGTAGAAGCTGTTAAACTTAGAACTCCAGAAGGCATCATACATCCAATACTTAAGGTTCTATTTTTTTTATCATTGAGTAATAGGTAAGCTAATATGGGTTAAACTTAGGTATTCAAAAGGCATCACATATTCAATACTTAAGACCCTATTTTTTTGATAATTGGGTGATAGATAAGGCAATATGTATTAAAGTTCCAGAAAGCATTATGTGTCCATTGCTTGAGAGCTTACTTTTTATAATTGATTTGTGAGTAAGCCAGCTTGTGTTTGGTATTGGTAAATATTTGTACTTTATTGGGAATGTTTTGTAGATGAATTTTGAGACTTCATGAGTTTGGAACAATTATTATTGGGTTAATAATTTTCCTTGGTGCTGTAGGTTTTATTTTGATCAGTCGCAGACATTGTGTATGAATATTTATTGAACATAAATTATGTGATAGATTTGAAAATACAAATAATGTGAGATTGAAGATTTGTTGTGACCCGTTCTGTAGTAAAATAGCTTGTTTATAATAATTAGTTTATTGATTAATAATAAGAATTATGAAAAGTTTGAGACAATGGACAATATATGTACTTAAAAAAACATCAAAACTACTGTGATAATGACCATGCATAGATCTTGAAGCAGTAGCAGTTTTTTATGTTAATCAAATATATTCCTTTTATACAATATATTTTTGTAAATTGTGATTAAAAAATTCAGTATTGGTGTTTGTCAAATGATTTTTTAGTATAGTGGCTGATGGTTACATGAATTAGTGATGATATTTTCACAGAACATACTAGGCTTCATCAAGTGTTCTCATGTTACTTGTATTTCTTTTGTTGTCTCTGATCATGTTTAGCTGTATTCGATCAAAGAGAAAATGCAGGAGTACATGAATGTACTGACAGAAGTTCGAAAGCTTGTATCAAATGCAGATGAAGATGCCAGAGATCTCCTTGTTCAAACTTGTAAAGTGTACCAGGAAAAATTACAGGAACTTGCTTACCAGCTTGGATGGTTGAGTGCTGCTGTTCTGTCATGGGTAAGAACTTCTTTCAGAATTATCTTTAATTATACTTGTGTATTTACAAAGTGAAAGTTGGTTACTGTAATAATATAACTGAAGTGAGAATTTTTCTGAAGAAAGAAAATATTGTGTATGATTTGAACTAGTTTATCTCCTAATTAATTTCAGTTTCAATATTTGAGATTTTTAAGTTTTCAATTCTTCAGGAAAATTATAACTTAACAGAAAATAGTATTCTATTCTTAAACTTTCTGTAGTTAAAACCCTTAAAATTGCTACTTCCAAATACAAAAAAGTGCAATAAAAAAGAATCTGAACATTTCAATTGGATCCCATATTCTTTTCTTAGTTAAAAATAAAGTGGAAAGTGTGAGATTTGAAGCATTCAAGATATAATAATTTGAGTGTCTAAAGTATCTGTCCAGTTAGAAGAGTCACAGGTTTGAGTCTTACCCAACTTTATTTTTCTTTAGCTCAAGAAAAAAATTGTTATATAGTTTAAAAAGCAATTTGTTTTTTCACTAGTCATGTATCAGTTACTAATAAGCATTGTTTAGCCATATATTTTCAATAATCTCTTGTATTTATTAATATTCTTAAGCTGTCAAATGATACTACTGTTAACAGGTTAGATTAAGTTGCTAATATGTATTATTTTTCTTAAGCTGTCAAATGATACTACTGTTAACAGGTTAGATTAAGTTGCTAATATGTATTATTTTTCGTACAAACAGTTTGTTTAAATTGTAAAATATATTAGTATCATAAAGGAAGATGCATTGGTTGGTTCACATTTTGTTTCTTTTTGTTTTCCTCTTCAGGAGAGAGAAATGGATGTGTTTTGGCTGTTGTACATGCTATTACAGACTTTAGAGCAAGCCTCCAAGGCTGGTGTTTTGTTTGCTTTTGTTCCTGATTTTTATATTGAAGCATGCATTAACACTTCTAAAGCACTTGTCAGCGTGTTTTCTTCAACTTCTCAGTGTCGTTATCCTGGTACGTTTAATATTTCTTCAGAACTTGCTTGATTAATTTAGTTACTAGTTTCAAAGTTGATAATTATAATTAACTACATTTCCCAAAACAATTAATGGCTAATCAATTTTTTTCATATCATGTTATTCACACTCCTGAAAAATCAAGTGTCATGTGATCTGATATTGAAATATATACTAATGGATTCATGTGATACTGATTACTTTGCAAATCAGTAAATGATCTAAAAACATTTATTAATAAGGCATATCATCACCTCAAACACTAAAGCAAGCTTCCAGTCAGTGTAGCATGCTCAAAGTGAGAGAATCAGTGGGCTGTTGGAATAATGTAGTATTTTTTTCCCATTGTAACAGCTTTATCAGTGGTGAATTACATGGACCTTCTCAGACCATTCTGCATGTGTTCAGTCAGATTCTTCAAGTCCAATGATCAAGTTAAGCAGTTCATTCACTTGATACCCCCACTCCCCCCCTTTTGTTTTTGTCCAGGAAGGTTCTAACCAGTAGAGTTCTGTGAGAGTGTATGTTATCATCTATTAGAATAAAACAAAAATCTGTGTGACTGTTCTTGGTGGTACGAGTGCATTGAGGTTCATTTCCCATGTTATGTGGCTGGTGTCTCTAATGTACAGCTTATGGGCAATGTGTAGCCCACGAAGCTGTTCCAACTGTCTTGAGACAGTAGGCCACTTGAGAATAGTCACATATCTTAGTGAGATACCAACATGGCTCTTTTTCATTTTAATTTTCAGTTTTGACTGCTTCTAAGTATGTCTGACGTATGGCATTCGTAGTGTGTAAAGCTCAGCGTAAGTACCAGTAATGATCTGTGTCCAGACCCTTGCCATATGTTCTTTACTCTGTGAAATTGGAATTTGTATTTGCTCTTGGGTATTTTTTAAGTGCATACATGCTCATTTCTAGCAGCAATGTAACATTATTCAGCTGTGAACAAGACATTCATCCATGTACTCTTTGGCTAATATACACATTTTTTCTAATATACCACTGAAAACAAGTTGTTTTCTAACAATAAGTTAGATGATGCACCTTATAACTTGTCTTGTATGAAGACTGCTTCAGACTGTTGAATACTAACTTGTTGTTTTGTTTCCAAGCTGAACTGTTGATTTAATTGAAAATCTAAGAACCTTCAATTGAATTAAGCCCATATTGTTAAGTGTGGTCACTTTGTGGGATTTGTGATAATGGTCTACCCTTCTAGTTCTCCATCAAGCCAACTGTATTGGTTGTTGGACAGTGATTCCATATTCTGTTAACCACACTTACAGCCACATTGCAATGACTTGTCATTTTTAACCAGTTTTTTACCAACTTATTGCTCTTCGTATTGTCATAAATAAGGTTTTTTTTAAATGCAATTTATTGTTTTTCAGACTGCTCTGAACACCTTTCTTTCTCTTGTGTACCCCAGAGAAATGTGCATTACAGATCAAGTGTCAGAGATTCCATTAATAATTATTTAATAACATTAGTTATGTTTTTGATACCACAAATATTGAAAAATTGTCCATTAATGTTTTTTTTTGGTACTTTCAATCTTTTGAGCTGAGTGTATTTCAGTTGACCCACTAACATTAGGTTACTTTAAAAAAAACGTTTACATAATTTCTTATATTTTTTCTTTGTTTAAGGACATATTTACTGTATTAAGTACAATAATCTGTCATTTTTCATGCAATGCCCACTGTGTTTTGTGTAACACATTTTTACCTGTAGCTTTAAAATATTTTTGTACCTTTAAATCTTACATTTTGTCTCACTGTATGTGTAAAGTGTTTCACATTTATATAAGAGTATTTTATTTAATAGCACTACATATATTTGTTCAAACATCATTACAGAAGACCATAAGTAATATATGTGATAGTTATATCTAAATGTGACATGAAAAGTTTTTATAAATATGAAAAAATTGATAAAAACAATTTTTTGTTGTAATATTGCTTGTCAGTTTGATTTGATATATATTTCTGGTTTAAGTGATTTAATCTGCATATTATAAATACAAATATCTAATTTTTTAAATTTTACTTTCACATTGGAGTTGTCATTTAGCAACTACTAAATATTATAATTTTCACATGGTTTTCATGTGACTTTGTGGATGATCTTGTACTTCTGTTTTTATATAAGAATGAATAACTAATAGGACAGTAGTTAATTAACTTGAGATGCTGTAATATTTCCTCTGCTTATTTAATTATTAAAGTGTACTGTTGTTTGTTAGAGAACTAAATGTTACACTTACTCTTTGTTCAGTATTTCTTTCTACCTATATATTTTGTACATATATACTTACCACAACAGAAGCAGAATTCAAAGACAACTTGGAAACCTGTAGTAGGTTAAAACCAAAGATACTGCAAAAAAAAAAAGTCTTGAAGTTGTTATAAAGTTGTGAAAAAATTGAATATGTGATTAAGGCTCTAGTAAAGGAGACTTCCAAATGTCTATTTTAATGTAATGTTAAAACTCCAAGTGGGAAGAAACCTATTGATATACACAGCCAATCAGTGATGTTTAGGCCTAGCATGGTCAGGTGATTAGAGCACTCGACTCATAATCTGATGGTCACAGCTTTGAATTCCTGCCACACCAAACATGTTTTTCATTTTTAGCTGTGAGACATTATTTAACAATTGTCATTCCAACTGCTTGTTGGTTTTAAAAAAAAAGCATTAGGTGATGATGACTAGCTGCCTTTTCTCTAGTCTTACACTGCTAAATTAGGGATGGCTAGTGCAGATAGCCTTTGTGTAGCTTTGTGTGAAATTCCAAACCAAACCAAAACTAGTGCTGTTTATCATTTTGGGAATTTTCCAAGATGGCAAAAACAGAATAAATAACCTATCAATAATGTTTGAGAATTTCTGAAATTCTACACAATAATCTGGACAAGTTAGATGGACAACTGGTGATGTTTGATCATCACTGGGACTGAGGAATGGCTTAACTGGGTAATGTCGGAGATTATACACATTTTATATTATTTAGATAATAAAGGGAAATGATTTATATCATAATAGTAAATCTCTTCCATTTCATCATTATTATCAGATGGTATATATAATCTAAAATTCTTTAGATAACAGAGAGAAGTGATTTGTGATGTCAGAAAAACACACAGGTTCAAGAAATTTTAATATAAAATGATTAAGATTCTATAATCTGAGCACTTTCAAAAGTGGATCTTTTTTTTCTTCAATTCACTCCTATATTTCTACAAGAATTCCTACCCCCACTTTTTTATTTAATAATTACAAAATGATGTTAAAGAGAACTAAAATATTACCTTAATAGTTTTTAATGGTGACAACTATGACTGGTAATGGAGGAATTCATTTTGATTGTTGAGTGACTTTATAATGTTTCTGTTTCATATTAATTCCATAATTATTTTTTTTATAAAGCTGAATAAAAAATCATATATTTATAGTCAATGTATTTGATAACTAGAATTTTATTTATATATACATACATATACTTATTATTTTAAGGAGTATTTTGCCATGCTAGCCTAGTATGTGGTTTTAAATTAACTTGTATATCCTAAGTAGACCAAACCTTATGAGTTATAATGTGGATTACAGTTGACGATGTTGCTGACAATGAGGGTAACCAACTGATGAATCAGTGCATTCTGATCTTTAGTTTTTATTTGTATAGGTAGCTTGCTTTAATCAGAAGTTAATGGGAATTAAAAACTTCTAAATGTTTTCATGTTGAATTAGCATCCTGTTAGTTTTTGTATCATTAAACACAGCAGAAGTTTTTTTAAAAATAATGTTGAAAAACCTCTAATTTTTTATAACAGTTTATGAATAAACACCTACTTGTATGTTATGCATGCTTAAAGTAATTGTACAGTTTTTGAAGATATACATTAAACTTTGTGTGACATATCTTCCAGGATACATGGAAACTCTGACAAGATTTGGCACATTCCTTGCAGAACACTTTGCTGATAAACGTATTGTAAACGCCGGTAAGATTTGTCATCTTTTCATTTCCCAAGTGTGACAGTGAGGTATGTATGTTATAAAGATTTTTTTCTTCTTAGAAACTTTAATCATTGATTCTTATAGAAATGTGGATAACTTTTGGTCCTTTAATAAGTTCCAATATACAAGTGTTGAAAAGTTTAAGAGTTGTGTAGATTGAAAGAGGCTGTCTTCACTTAATGAATGAAATTGATTGATTATAAACAATGATTTGTAGTTGAGCACTTAATGAAATAAATGTTTGTTCATACCCAATGTCCTTCTATCTTGATATATTAATGGTTGTTGAACATCAGATAAAGATTATATTTAGCTTCAGTAACTTTATTAATACTAATGAAAGTAACTGAAATTGGATTTTTCTAGCATTTTAAAAGCTTTGGAATCAAAGGAAAGTTTACAAAGAGTGTAGTAATTTTATGGAGGTCAGAAGTTATTGTAATAGATAGCATGATTTAACATCTTGATTTTTTTTATTTCACTCACTGTTTCATTAATATTTTGAAATTATATTTCCCAAAGTCAGATATATATCCTAAGACTGTTGTTATTGTCTTATAGACTTGAAAGATTTGCTGATTGAAACTTTAGCATCCTATGTGTGTAATCGTGTTACTCTGCGTGCCTTGGAATCTATACCAGTTGAAAGGTTTGAGATTTTTAGGAAGTAGAATAATAATTATGATATTTCTGATTTCTTTCCCACCATTAATACAGATCTTATATTTCACTTGTTTTTACTCTGACGACAAGTGTAACATTAAACGTTTAGCACATATATTTGGTTTGTGGGGAATTCCTAATGTAACCACTTCTGTAAGGGCTTTGTCATTTTGATCAATCTTGCAACCACCATGTAACCCAAAACTACATACTGTAACTTTTGGTTTAGTTAGTGTATATTCATGAAACTTGGTGTGCTTTTAGTAAGCATAAGAAGATTTTGGTGCACAAAATCCAGATTTTCCTTGTTATTTTTGCTAAAGATTTGTTTGTGAATTTATGGCATCAGAGTCTGGCTCAGACTCCAGTTAGTCTTAAGTGCAAGTTAATTTTCATGTTAAAACTATAAATATTTTTCTCATTTTAAAGTTTTGAAACTTAATTTTCTTAATCTTTAGGACATCCTAAATGAATATCAAAAGTTCTATTAAGAAGATGTTTATATTTTATATGTTATTTTCTCTGAATTTGGTCCATTTGACCAACCTCATAACTGTATGGTGACTCAGTGATAGCAACTTTGAAACTTTGGGCCAAATAATTCAAAAGCTGTCATGTTTTTGTTTCATTATAATCTTTACTATAAGTAATTTGTATTGAAATTCAGAAGTTCAAATACATGAAAAATTTAAAGGAAATGTCAAAACTACTTTGTTTTCAACTTTTTGTTGAATATATAGTAATGTTAACATATGAGCGTGTTTGGCTAAGGATTCTTTTGCAGTAGGTGACTGTGACTTAATGGTGATACATTTAACAATACGCAAACAACATGCACTCCACTTCTTTTTAAAGTAACATATATATTTGAAACAAATTAAACATATGCACAAAAGTCTTTACTCTGTTTCTGTTTGTCTTGTTGCAGCTGTTGATATATCTAGGCCTTCTAGAAATCTACATAGCCTCAACATCAATGAATTACAAGTGTGAAATAAATTAATGCATAATATCACCCACACCAAACAGTCTTTTATACCTGACATCAAACAAATGTCACATTATATTTAAAAGTAAAGACTAAGAATTCATCTACATATTTTTTTTGTAATTAAGAAAATTAAAACTTGTTTAATATTATAAGTGGATTTCTTACTTATTTTTTATTGACACAAGTAGACACTGAACTTGATTTTGAATGAAACTGTGAAACAGTTGTGACATGTGTACCAATATTCAAAGTGTTAATTGGCTTTCATTGCTTATTAAGTCGATCTTGTCATCCTTCACATAAGTTGTTACAATGGAAATTGATATGTTGGGTAGTATTAGCAAATGACTGTAGAAGTCATTGTTCCAATAACAGCTGGTTATCATTAGCGACCCATTGAATCAATTTATAAACAAGCTCATTATTTTAGTTATATAGTTTCTGATATTAAATATTGTTGTAATTGGGCCTATTAAATTAATGCTGCAGCTCCATAATGTGGATATTTCTTTTTTATAAAAAATAGATCATTCAGTGATGAATTACAGTAGTACACTGAATTGTCTTTTGTTTTTCCTTTCTACCCATGATTTAATTTAAAGAATATATATTTATTAATTTAATTTGTCCACCTTTAGGATACTGAGGCTATAAAAGATGAACAAGTAGATGGAGCTTTAAATGCATGTATTAACCATAATGCAGATATAGTTTTGTGAACTGTACATGTTATTTCAGCAATGGAAAATGTGCTTTGTTGTTTGAAGACAAAAGTGTTCTTACTCGTTATGATTTTCTGGTTATTTTATCATTTGAAATCGACAGTTACATGTGGTTCTCTGGAATATTTTTGAAATTATTTAATTTTTTTTCCAGTTGTTTAACAATGGTGAGTTCATTGCTTCAACCATATGAAAATCGTGCCTGGGCACAGTCCAACTGGATCCTAGTGAGAATATGGAAGGTAGGGTTAGTCTGTTTTATACTAGGTTTATTATATGCAGTGTGACACACTCAACACTTGTGCAGAACTCTGGTGCCATATTATTAACTTTCAATTGACACTTTGTGGACAGGTATCTCTTGATCACTCCCCCCTTCTCACAGTGAAAATACTTATTTAAATTACATAGAAATTACTAAAGACTTAATAAATACAGAATTTAAGTTTGATTTAAAAATATATATGCAATGTGATTTAATATTTCTGTAATTTTTTTAGGTTATGAAATTTCAAAATATTTATTGTAAGACACATTTGAAAGACATTAAAAATACTGCATTTTGTCCTACAGTTTAATTCGTTGCTCAGAAAATTCACTTTTTATACCTATTTTTTCCAGCCTGATTGTTATTCATTAATATATTTCTTTTGATACTAAATTTTGCTGGTTGCACTAAACACTAGTTCCAGCTATAAATCATGACAAGATGGAAAAAATTTAATAAACACTTATCAGTGATGTAGGACCTGTCATTTCAAAATCATGTCACTATTGACATTGTCAGGCTAAGTTTCACGATGTTTGATAATTATTCTTGTTCAAGATCAAAATATATCTAACAGATGTAGTTTATTTCAACAATTAATAATTTCTATTATTTGTACATATTGTTTGAATGTGATAGCTTTTGTAGCAATAATATTTAGTAAATAATTATTTGAGTCGTTGGAAAGTTTCCCCATCACCTAGAGTATTCACTAAACCTTTTAGCAACTGCCTGTTGAGGAGACACAAGTGTAGAGGACAACGTTTTGAAAGTCTTCAGCCTTTCATCTTCAAGTCTTGATGGAAGACTTTCAAAACGTTGTCCTCTACACTTGTGTCTCCACAACAGGCAGTTGCCATCCATTCCACAAAGTTTCATCATGAATACTCTGCCTAAACAATCTATCAAAGAATACTATCTTAGTTTTTCTGTTTCCTTAGCATAGAATAAAATTTCTGTAACTTTTAAAGATAAATAATTTAACACAAAAACCTTTTTTGAAAGAAAAGGAACATCTAAAGAAACTAAAACAATTCTTAGATATGTGTTTTGTTCTTAAGTCTTCAAAAAGTTGTATTATATTCCTTTATTAACTTTTTCACAAGCTCCAGCTAATCACTTTGTTGAACGACCATAAATTTCTTTCCAAACAACTTAATTTGCTCTACATTGGTGTGAATAGTATGTTTCATCCAATGATACTTTAATGTTATCTGTAGTATTTTTAAAGCTAAATTTTGTTAGTGATATTCCAGTTTATATATAATAATAGTATAAAAGGTGGGAACAAGGGGATGTAGTAATAAAATTACTAATTTAGAAGAAAATTAATGTGAGGAAAAGGATATAAATGATTACATTATTAAGGAAGAATATTTCTGAGCAAATATAAACCAATACTTTCAAATAGATATAACAATCCTGAAAAAAATTATAAATGCATCAGAAAAAAATTTATTCACACTCTCACACAATGAGAAATTACATCACCTAGCCATATTTTTTCAAAGCTGATTCTAGTTTTGTAAAATCTAAAATGCAGAGAAATAAAAATATATTAGTAGCTAGGAAGATGGAACATCTGTTATCTCATTTGGATCAATTTTGACTGATAAATTACTTACAAAGGTTTTTTTTTGCAACTTCTCTGAAATTAAAGATGTAAAAACATTAAAATACCATGGTAATAAAGGATGTCATAAAGTCGAATGTTCAGACTATGTGTTGAGACTTTTTCAGATGAGTGTGATTTATTATGTTATGTATGTTACTTATTAAGATTTCAAATAACCAGAAATATGAACTCAAGTTTAAGATTTTTTAAATGTCAATATCTATCAAATTTATTTGATATATTTACCAACAATACTGATACAAACAATTTTCTTTCTTAACACAAATATATTTTAATATGTATAAAAAAAACACAACAGAAACGGTACAATTTAAAGTAACAGTTACCACAAATAGTTATTACAAATAATTATTTATATACAAAAGATTTACAAACTCACAAACAATATTTAGTCTTCCATCTGGTCTGGAACCAAATATTTTATCAGCGATCCAGTCCATGAGGTACAAATTACTTTTGTGTATCTCTGAAGATGACCTAGGAAGGTTGAAATGTTGTTCTCTCCTTATCAGTAAAAGTGTTAATACCCATACCAGCCATTCTGAGATAATTTTATTTCAAGTGGGTTTCTTGTCATTAAGAAATTACTTTTATGTTGATTACCCAGATACACTTCACTTGACAGGAATGCAACCTAGCTCCATTCTTCACATGTGAGTTTTTTTTATGACAATATTTAATGTCCTTATAGAAATACTAATGTCTAAAGTTAATTCACTGAAGCTTTTAATGTTCAAAATATATAAATGTTACTAGTCAAATTCTGTAATTTTCCAATTAATAAGCATTAATTACAATTATAACTTCAAAGGCATGTAGTATATTGACTGTATTGGCCAACAAGATAAAACTGTCCCTTGGCACATCAGTTTATGTAGTCATTAAGCAAGACTTTTGAATCTTCAACAATATTTGAAGACACGCGAGTATTTTTGCAAATAATATATTGTTAATTCTTGCTCTCAAGACTTCTACAAATTTAGAGAACAAGCAGGACTTGTACATCCAACAACATATGTCACCTGCATCAAACTGAAACAAACATGGGTATTAAAATAAATGTATAAAAGTGAATTTGTTACAAAACTAAAAAGGTATATTCTAAGTTTTCAAGTTAGACAAAATGCATGTTAATAAGCCAATTAGCATATTTTCTAACTGCAATAAAAATAACAGAGGTGTCACATACACTTAAGAATTACCATAAGGGTGTGGGTAAAATCACAAATGTTCATGCAAACAAGTGTGTGTATTTCAGAAAAGGATAACACATTAACTTTTGCAACACGAGCTCAGTCAATTTATCTCACACATGACTTTTTTCTACTCATTTAAAGACCTTATACATTTAATAGTACCAATAAAAATACAGTATGTATATTTTCACAACTTTGACAGTAAACATTATGAGTCTTTCACATAACAAAAATCATATTTTTAGTGAAGTATTTTTTGATAAATTTTAAAAGAATTTATGCATGAATAAATTGAGTATTTAATTTGAATGGTTCATGTTCAAAATGGCTTTCATGTTAATATTAAACAGTTTTATTCATTTCAAAATATGAAATTTCATTTGTGTAATATCTAAAACCTTGTAATATCTAAATACATTTTAAATGTTTGTTTTTAGTAAAACTTGATACTTCTAGTGAAAAATAGTTTGTTCAGATTTAGTTGAATAGAGGTACACTTTTTGAAGATAAAATATCAGACAGAATGTAGTATTTATTTTTGAAAGACATTGGAATGAATCATTAATCAGAAATATTTCCTTGTCATCTAAAAATTCCAGTTTGATGGTAGAATTTATTTTCAAATGTTTTCTCTTCTACAATTACAATGTCTGCTCAGCCCTACTGATAAACAGATTGCAAAATCTACTATATGAAAGTAAAAGTGTTTTCTGCTGCCCATTATTTTATTTAAATGTCATACTCACTCAGACATTTTGTTGTCAAAAGAATAAAATACTAATACATTGGTTCATTTTGTTATTAAAGGTATGTAAGTTATTGTTTCATGTGAATTTCATTGATATATGTATTGGGTTGAGGAATAATTCGTGAGCGTTTTTTCAAGTTAACAAAATATATTCATAAATGAAACGCTTTCGCAAAATATTTCATGTCATTTGGTAGATAATTTTTTGCTCTAATAGATCGTGTGTTTGATTTTCATATGTCTTTAATTTTTGCTTTCATTTTCAGCTCATTAAATGGAATGTCAAGTGGTCAAAATCGAGCATTTTTGACACCATCTGCTTTTTGCATTTAATTTCTGGCAATTTCGTTTACAACAATGCATACTATATACCTAGGTATTACATGAAATAACGTATCATAATAAATGTTTTGGGTGTAATGTGTTCATACATTGAAGTATTGTATAGTCTTGCATGTAATGCTTGAATGAAATTATTTAAAAATGCTCACGAATTATTCCTCAACCTAATATATAGGCATATAACTGAAGTTGTATAAGATTTGTTTCTACAGACATATAAATCTGAAATGGATTGTTTATTATGCGTTTTTTTTTTATCTCATGTGCTGGTATTACTTGAATCTGTTTGCATCATAACTGAATGGTTTTAACTTTGTCATTATTTGACAGTAGCATGTTTATAATAACTTAGAAAATAGTTGTGTTAGTTATTTTAAATAAATATTGTTTTATTGATTATCTTTTTATTAAAATCTGCACTTCATTTGGGACACTCCCTTTACAGATAATGCTTAACTGTTACTGTTCATATTGGCTGAGTGGTTTGTTTCAATTGTAAGTTTTGAGTTCACATCCCAATCAGTTGGAGGTTATAGCTTCTTTTAGAGAAAAACAGGTAACATAATACTTTACATTAGGGATATGAATTGTTTGTTAACAGTCAATTATAAAGGCTGGGTGTCATAGTACTTTTTATTAATCGATTATCATGTGGAAGTGTCGAGTTCAAATCCCAGGAGGGTTGTAATTTCATGTTTTTTGGTTTTTTTAATGTTTCTTATCATAATTACAGCAAGCTTTTTAAGTATTTCTAAAAATACAATTATATATTAGATAAGGGATAATGTTACATTATGTAGTAAACATAAGTTACTGTAGGTGTCAAAAATACATCTCTTCAATTCAATAGATGGTGCTACTTGATATTATTACTGATGTTTTTCATCTTTGATGAGAGATTTTCTTAACATTGAGTCAAAACATTTATAAGCATTTTTGATGACTTTGCCCTTCAACATAAAATTAATAGCCTTTGTTTTCACAGTTAATAATTTTCACGGTCAGACGTTTGACTGTGGAGGAACATTTGTTCAAGAATTTTGTTTTCTTTTTCACAGTGCAGTCTATAAGGTTTTATTAAGAACATTTGAATATAACATAAAACTATACAGAAGTCAAAATTATAATCAAGGACAACATACAGTAGATGCTCAAATATACATAAAAAATTGTTTTTGTGAATATTAGAAAGAGGTTAAATATTATCCAAATGTATTGTTGTTAAAATATATTTAATATTTAGAAGAAAAAAATATTTATAAGCCAAAGATTTAATTTTTAGAAGAAAATTTAATAAACAGTTGGTGTGATATGACAGTTGGTCAGCTAGTTCTAAAATGTTTGAAAGAGTAAATTTACCAATACTGAATTTCTCGGGCATCAGGTAAAGGTCTTTCCTTTTTTTTCAGAACAGGATTAGCATTAAAATTATACATGTTAAATATTTAAGTATTTTATTCATAGTCTAACTTCTTATAAAAGTAATTAATTTTTTTTCCTAAGTAAATGTTGCATGAAGTTAACATTATTTACAATATGTTACATTCGATTTAAATTAATTACCATGGATTTTTTCATCAGGGATGTGGATATGCTTTCCGTTACACTGTACCTAGCTATTTTGCCCAAACCTTTGGACCCAGGTACCACTTAACACTGGAAAAAAATTCAGCTATCAATCAAGGTGAGAATAATAGATAAGTTCTGAATGTAGCAAGTTACTTATGTAGATGAGAATTATTAACATTGATCCAGTAAATGATATTGCTTATTTTCTTGAATAATTGTTAAAACACAAACTTTTAAAGATTAGAATGTGTTGTTTCATCAGTACTTCACCATTATTGAAACTTTCATCCATAATGCCAATAATAACTCATCAGGTTCAAAATAGGCATTTGGATCTGAACTGAACTGTAATATCACTGCCCTTGGTGTCACTTTGAGCTTCCTGTACTATTAAGGAAATAATAGAATATAGATTTCTTACAAAAAATACAATAATTAGTTTGCTCTGTACATTATCACTTATTCTCTGTTCCTTGTAAAGTGTGACACTAGATGGACAAAACTTTATGTAATCCCCCTCTAATGATGTTTAGTAATGAAAGCCTATTAAATGTCTTTTATAGTGTGTTGGTTATTTAGTATCTTAGATAAAATGAGTATTAAATACCACTGTGTCATGTGCTGCTAATTCTCTCTTTTTGATTTATTGCACCAGTGCTAAATTATACCACATAATAATGTTCGTTACATGTGTTTTATGAAATTCTGTACATGGAGTTAATATATATTAACATTAAAATTTGAATAATCAAGTCATCATAGTAAGTTAAACAATGGTTTGTATTTTAGAAATATTATATTGATGTAAAAAGTAATCAAACATAAATATTTATCAAATCTATGATATTCAAATCTGCATAAAATACTTTATATAATTTGTTTTATTACATTTAAAAAATTCATAATTTGTTTTGGTTTTATTGAGAAAATCTTGTTTGTTTTTAGAGAGAGAATATGAGTTTACATTTTGCTACCAACTGTTTTGCTTCCTGAATTAAAGTATTCTACACTCTAGAACTTGTTGAATCGTTTATATTTTTGCTAGTTTTTCAGAAACAATTAAAATATTCAACATAATTTTTGTGACAGATTTGATTAACAGTTATGCAAACCCATCTCCATGTATTTGCACTCATGTTTTGAATATAAATGGCAGTAAACTAGTGAATGCACTAACTTGTGATTTTGAGACAACTTTGTTGTTACAAAAAGATATTTAGAGTCATGAGGTTTGTCTCACCAGGTGATCAACAGCTAAAACCTACACTATGTAACTAGTTGTATTCTGGTAATGAGGGTGACCATTATGCCATACATTGTTTACATGCTATGTGTATCAGGTTGCAAACTTCTTTATAATGCATATATTGCATTAATTCAGACACAGTCCAAGAATATCTGTTTTGCTTTTTTCTTTGTTTTTTTAATTTGCTATCTTTTATAACAATTATGATGAATGCAAACGACCATATTATTGTATTATAATAAATTCTTAAATATATGTAAAAAATATTGATTGATTTAAGGTAAACATTGTACTTGTTCCTACAGTAGACACAGCAGATAGCCTAAGTGGCTTTGCTATAAGAAAAACACATACATACATTATTGTTTCCTGGTGGGTGCAGCAGATAGCCTGATGTGGCTTTGCTATAAGAAAAAACATACATACATTATTATTCCATCGGTGGGCACAGCAGATAGCCTGATGTTGCTTTGCTATAAGAAAAACGTGTACATACATTCCTGTTCTGCATCTTTTGTAAATAAAATGGTGTTGTATTGTTACCAAGTTTGTTATGCCAAGAGTCACAATGTTATGTGTTAAATGTAAAACTGTAAAATTAACAAAGAGTATGAAGAGTAATGTATTTTGTTGTTTTTATAAAATACTGTTTTATTATAAACTAAAACCCGATTGGCAGTGGCTGAGATAAAAGTTTATAACGTTTATTGTTATCAGGTAAAATGTTTTTCAGATTATATATAACTATAATTAAAGCTGGTTTTTCACCATCATTAGGACAGATTGTTGTCCTGTCAACATAGATCCTGGGGGGATGGGGGTATACACCCCCCTTCATTTTAGGTGACGGGTGTGGTGCATACAATCATCCCCCTTACAGTTTGGTCTGTTGAATTGTTTTATTGTATCACAGGCCTACAAATTGTGTGTTTGTTCTTGTGATTCTCATGTTCTTACCAATCGAACTACATAATTAGGCCTAGATCTAGGCTTTTTCAGTAGCCGAAATGTACACCTTTAATATAGGCGTGTTTCTAAGCTTTTCGATCTAAGCGATAGTTCGTAAGTATCAGTCAGTAGGCCTAAGTATACATGCAAGTATTGTGGCAACAAGATCACTCTGTGACTGCATGTTTACAGCTTTCAGGTTCATGTAATCAGAGTTGTTTAACCATTGCTAAAACTTTTTTGACATATATTGTGATCAGCATTTTATATCTAACACTGTGTATATTATTTTTTAGTGTCTCAGATAAGCATTGATATTATGGAATTCTTACAGTGTATAAAGGAGAGATTACTATATATATTAGTATTGTTCTGAAGTTTACCAGAAAAGGATAATGAAAATATGTAGTTTATATACAAAAACTGTTGAGGTTATGAAACTTGTCATTCTTTAGTAGAATTATATTGACATGGGAATGTTTATGATTGAATGTCAGGTTCATTTTTTCAAACTTGTATATTTTAAAAGATAGGTTATCATTGTTAAAAGTTGTGATGTGAAAAAGAAGTCATTGATATGATGTCAAAAACAGGTCACTTGCTGCATCTAGTGGAGTTCTGTTATGATTGTTGTATCAAACAAGATGTTTAAAAAATAAAATGTAAGATGTGCTTTTAGCAGAATATTCATGGGTCAGATAGAGTAATACAATAAATATATTTCATTTTGATGAAATTTTAGAATGCAAGGTTGACCTAGATACAAATATATAAGATTTACTGTGTTTGTGTATTTAATAGAAACCTGAATAAGAAATGAAACACTAATGTAATGTTGGTTTAGAACGTTTAGTTGATGTGAAACATATTAAGTCACCATTAACTTATAACAGTATATACATCTTCTAGAACCTTGTCCGTCGGTGTTTTTCCAACAAATGGTAACTGAATGGCTACTCCAGAACCAGCAAGCTGCAGCTGCTTTCCTCAGCAGTGTTCTTTCACAGTTGAATTGGGCTTTCTCTGAGTTTATTGGAATGTTGCAAGAGGTGAGTTTTTGGGTCAACTGCCTATCTCACTCTCATTTTTCACTCCTTTTTCACTCCCTTGAAAAAAAAAATTAGTAAGACATTAATACTTATATTAATTGTGTAGTTTAGCCATAAAGTAGGGAAAAATCCATTTGCCATTGGATATTACTTTGGAGAAAATATAAAATCAATAATTGCTTATCCTTTTATTAAAAACATTCACAACAGTGAAACTGTTTATACATTAAGGCATTATTTTGTGTGGGGAATAATCACATTAGGACTGAGATATACATTAGTTTGTAATGTAATAAAATTGGCTCAAATATTTCAAAGGAAAGGCATTAACATATTTTACCAGCAATATCATATATTTTAATTCTCACTGTCAAGGATTATTTTATTCTTACTAAAATAATGAATATATATGTTATTTTTAAGGTAACTTAGCAAAACTATTAAGATGTATATGTGATCAGTAGTCTATATGTGAGGATGACTAAGGTTCTAAACAGGTATAATACAAATGTAAATGCTAAAAACTGAATAATGAAAGAGTTACTTTAAAAATAACATATAGAGTAGTCGGTGTTTTGTACACTGTATAACCTGTGCTTGTAGGGAACCAACCCCTATATTATGTATGAAGTAAAAAAAAAAAAATCAATTCATAATATTAAATTTTATTACATGCATTCATAGAATACACTAACTTACACTAAGGGGAACTAAACTTCACAAAACAACAAATAACAGATGTTTTGTAAATGTAAAATAATGTAGTGATAGTAGTGCTGAAAAGAATGCTTACAAGAACATAGGGATGATAGAACTATATGTAGTTCATCCATTACATGAGTTTAAAGATTTAAAGCCTTGGCAAGGCCAGGTGGTTAGGGCACTTGTAACCTGAAGGTTAAATCCCCATCACACCCTTTCAACCTTGGAGGCATTATAATGTAAAGGTCAATCCTACTATTTATTGATAAACGAGTAGTTCAAGAGTTAGCAGTGGGTGGTGATGACTAGCTGCCTTCCCTCTAGTCTTAGACTGCTAAATTAGGGATGACTAGCGCAGATAGCCCTCGTGTAGCTGTGCAAAATTAAAACAAACTATCAATATTTAAATTTTATGCTACAAGGTAGGTCAGTTTGTAACTGATTTGTACTCATAATAACACATTTTAATATTGAAAGTCATGTAGGGATGATCTGTGTACAGCTGTATCGTCTAAATATTCTTTATGCATTTATTTAGGTACTGTCATCATTTTGCATAGACAAGAGGTTTACTACTTGTGTGTATATTAGGGGTGCATATCTTATCACAGTATGTGATACAATACATATGTATATACAGAACTTTTACAAACAATTTGTTACAAATTTTGACAGTCTTGTCTGTGATTTATTATCTACAGTACTAATGTTGTCTTACTTAAATACCTCATACTTTACAGTGTTTTGTTCAGATTCTTAGGTTTGATGAATGAAATGTCATCTGGCAAGAGAAGTAAAATATAAAACAAGTTAATATCTGTTTTTATGTATTTTGTTGTTGTTAATTTGTTATGTTACTTTACATGCAATGTTTATGATACAAGAAATGAAGACAATGTGTAATACTCAGTATTCTTCTTCCTTTATTGAATCATTAATGTTTAGTAAAAATACTTTATTAGAAATTCTAATTTTGTTCTGTTGAAAAAAAAGAAAATTATAACGCTTAACGAAAGCTTGCCACATTTCTTGAAGGTACGTAAACCGTATTGTATCAGACGATCTATTGATATATCATGGCTTCATGATGCGATACTTGTATCATATAGCTGTATCACCACACAACGTTTGTGTATATACATGCTTGTGTGTGTGCATGTATATATTAAGAAATAAAATGTTACTAAAATAATTTCTTAATGCTACAAAAGTTTCACTACGTTACAGAAATCTAAGAAAAAAACTTTAATACTATCACAAAAAAAATGATCAAATGTTTATTAAATTTTAGTTACAGAATGCATCACTTCGTCCAGAGAGAGTTTTTGTTGATTCCCGACAGCTGAAGATTTGTGCAACATGTTTTAACTTGACACTTGGTCTGCTTCGCTTGCTTGAGATGGTTGTTCATTCTGCCAGTGCTTTGTTTACTGATTGGACAAGACCATCTGCTGAGGTGTTACTTTCCTCTCTCTGTCAGGTAGGTTTTGTGTTTGAAGTTTTGATTATAACAATTTATTTGAATTTCTCAAGAAAAAAGAATCATCTTAGTTTATACTTTAACATGTACACATATCATGTTTTCTATTTACTGTACTTATCTATAAAATTTTCAGTGTTTTTGTTTATTTATTTAGTTTATATGCATGGTCCAGGAAGTTGTTGGGATTACTTTGTTTTCTTAAGTAGAAATAGATTTCTATTCTGCCTGAGAATGTATTGCAGTAACATATAGTATTTGTCTTGAAAGGATTAGTGACTTTAGGTAATGTCTTTTACTATTCAAATTGACAGTGTCCAATGCTTTGAAAAAAAAAACACAACAAAAGTCACAAGGATATGCTGTCAAATGGGCAAAGAAACTAAGTTTACTTGTTGAAATCAGGGGTTCTTTTTAATTCACTTTTACTTTGTTGTCATTGTGAATGGTTTGGCAGAGATTCATCTTGAGAGATGGAGAGCTGGAAGCTATTCGCTGATCTTACAGAGGTGATCTGCCATATGTGAACATTTGTTTTTACTGTGTGTCTAAATATTGTTTGGACTGTCCACCAAATATATCAGATCTGTTTAATTATCATGCAACTCAAAACTCTGTCAAGTTATCAAACAAAATTTACTCTAATTTCCTGGTTTGATCTGCTGTTATTAGTGGGTCTTGTTATCTGATACTTATGAGGAAATCAGTTCACCTAAAAAAATACCACAATATTACAAAATGTAGCTTTAATCTCAGTTATTTTCTGAATAACATTATACTTCCAGGCTAAGTTGACATTATATTTATTTGTTGCAGGATTTCAACTAATTTTTAAATCCTTTTTCAGGTAATATACATTTTAAACTCTCACTATGGGCTTGGCTGATTTGACCTAAACACTGTTCTTTTAAGTTTCCATACTTCTAATGTGTTTGGTGTGTCTTCACAAAATTTTGCAGACTTTCAGTAAGATTAGGATACTTTTGGAGACAAAAATCAGAATCTTTAATGAAGTGTTTTCAATAAAACTTTCTCCATTGATATGTGAAGTCAAAGTGTTGACTGCTCTGAGTACAAAGTGATATTCATTGTAAGGAAAAAACCAAAACAAAAAAATTCTTAATCTGAAAATTTTCTCATTTAATTTGTGTAATCTCTAAAGTGTGTTAAATCAATTTCGTACATTTTTTTTCAATAAAACTATATTTTATCTGTTTTCTGTACCTTAACTCTATAGGTGATTAGTCAGTTTGACTGACTTCATAATCAACAACAACAAAAACAGATTTAAATAAATCTAAATTACTTTTTCTATAATGATTTCAAATTGTAAAAAACTAAACTAAACTTGCAACAGTATATATCTGTTTTTACTTGAATTATATTGCATTGTGAACCATGTCTAACTTATATTCATGACAAACATGTAGTACATGTTATACTATCAAATTATGTAACACATGGCT